>NC_134270.1:71048238-71376572 GCF_031893055.1 Leptodactylus fuscus
CAATTCTGTCATTGTGTTCTCTTTGAGTTGCAGGATAAATGATATTTCAATAGTTTACTTACGATACGATACGTACGATAATCTTTTATATGTTCTGTATTGCAGTGTATTTTTCTTTAAGCATTAGCCTATTTGCATGGTATAATAGAAATACTAAGATGACAAGGCTTGTAGTCTACAACTGGCTGCTAACATTTGCATCACATAAAGAGGGAGGGTTTAAACAGGGATCCGATAGGGAGATAGTGCTCAGATACTACAGTCATTATCAACCACAACATATGAAGGGTTAATCATGGAACTGAGTTATCTTTGACCCTGGTCGCTGCAGGCTGGGGTCAGCTGTACAACACACCAGTCACATATAGATCATGGCATATTTTTTCTGTGCTCATATATGCCATACATTGGACACAGGGGGTTAATACAAAATGTTCTCTAATTTACCCATGAGAATAAATTTATATAAAAACATGTGACATCTGGAATGAACATGACTACAAGATCAGAAAATATTTGTCCGGTTTCTAACCAGACATTGGTCTGCATAGAGACTGTAGTCACAAAACAGCGGCATAGTCTTTAAAGTGCAATACTAATAGAAATAGACATGCTTCTAATATATGCACAACCTCTCGCCAGCACATTCCCAGCCTTATACTAGATTACTGAGCTAAACATATTAGATGCATAGTAACACGCAGAGCAAAGCAGTGTATAAATGTATCATCAGCCATTTTGTGGCTTTTACTATAGAACACAAAATGGTTCTCTTATCATTTCTGAATGACAAGTTTGGAAATGTTAACTTTTTTTTTCTGCCATTTCAGTGTTTAAAAATGGCTCATTAACAGCTGTGAAATCTTTCACTTCCACATTAAAGCTGAGAAAAAGAACCTGAAAATCAGTGGAAAAAAAATTATCACTTCTCACGTAGCAACTATTTATAATGCGGGGTAGGAGGAGAACATCTACCAGACTATCCGGTGATAGTTTCTATATTTAATACTGATTTATTGGGGACAACAATGTATGTCTAATACATTGTACTGTACAAAGGATAATGTCTGATTACCGCTATACTTTAGTAGATTCTAAACAGTGGCTTACATTACGTAACTTATTAACTAGAATGTTCACAAACGAAAGAAAATCACCAATTTATTATTTATCTCAAACCCAAAGAAAATCCAAAGCAGCACAAGATACACTAAAGGTACAAGGTACAGCTAAAATCCACCATAGCTAAGTAACAAAAAGGCAGCACCAATTTAAAAAAAGATACAAAAGTGAACCTTTAATCCAAAAAGCAATGTTTCGGCTCAAGTGAGAGAAGATGCATGAAAAAGGTTCCAACCAAAACATTGTTTTCGGATTAAAGGTTCACTTATGTATTTTTTCCAGGAAATCTATCTATCTATCTCATATCTGTATATAATCTACATACCAGATACATAGATAAATAGATGATATGATACATATTAAACTATAAGATACAAATACTAGACAGATAGACAAATGAGGATGATGAGAATTGGTTGTATTCTAACAAAATATCTCTGTGTGTAACTGGCCGACACACAAAGTTTCAATATCTGTAAGATCAGTATAATATAAACCCAACTGAGCAGAAAAAGGTCTTAAAACATATATCCCAGTACATGGGAGTGGGAGGCATTGAATGCAGATAGATAGATAGATAGATAGATAGATAGATAGATAGATAGGTGGGTAGATAGGTGGGTAGATAGGTGGGTAGATAGATAGATAGATAGGTGGGTAGATAGATAGATAGATAGATAGATAGATAGATAGATAGATAGATAGATAGATAGATAGATAGATAGGTGGGTAGATAGGTGGGTAGATAGATAGATAGATAGATAGATAGATAGATAGATAGATAGATAGATAGATAGATAGATAGATAGATAGTTGGGTAGATAGATAGATAGATAGATAGATAGATAGATAGCTCTTATTAATACAAGTCTTGTAACATTTATGTGTAATGTGCTCTTAATGAATCACAGTGAACGCAATTTATAAAATTTTACATATTTTTAACGAAAATGTCTTCAAAATACAAAATAAATTGATGTGTGAATGGTCAATTGGTCTGATAGATAATTCTCTCATCTGCCATCTCCTAGTTTTAGAGAGTTTCTGGTCTTAGTTACAACAAGAAATGAGCAGAACATATAACTTAATAGAGTTATCTGATATCGGATAGACATGATCAGTTCAGACTTCCAACCACTGCATATAAACAAGAATGGTTCAATTCACAGACAGCAAACAGAGCTCATTACTCAATGAAATGAATTGGAATATGAATTGCATTCTATAAGTAAACTTGAAGGGGTTGTCCAACAGGAAAAAAATGTTGACAAATGCTCAGAATGGGTTAAAAAAAAAATAAAAGAACCAATACTATCCTCATGGTTTCCCCATCACGCTCATCTCTAGGTCTCAACTTATCTCTCCTGGTTGTGGCTTTTCACTATAGAGATCAATAGGGGACATACAACATGAGGGGTGGGGAATCATTACTAATGTATTATTTACTAAATTTTATTATTAATTCTGAGCCCTTTGCCCAATTGTTTACCTCTGGACTCTCCCTTGCCCCTTTATTTTACATAACAATAACTTTAATCTACATAAATCCAGAAAACTTCTTGAAGCAATGTTTACATGTAGAACAACCAATTGTTTAAAAGCTGTTGAGATAGCAAGACTATTTAGTACCCTTAATATATGTCACCATTCTTACTATCATACAAAGACGCCTTTATAAAAATAAATAAAACATTTTTAAAAAATTATAATTTTTGTGTATTTAACAAAATTATAAAAACTATTTTTATACGTATTTGCAGGGTCAAGTTAGGGATGAAAATTACAGTAAATACAAACATAAAGGGGGGCAAAAAATGGTGGACTATGTTGGCCGGTAGTGTACATCCTACTATTACCATAACAACTGCCATGTGAGTAAATTTAACCAATTAAGCCCATTGATACGTATCCAACAAGGATTACTCCTGACAGTTTGTACAGAATTAAATACCATCTGCTGTTAATTGCCATTAATGAGAAGGGAATCCACATAGAGTAACCTACAGATCTGACATTGTCTAGGGAAGCCTGCATGTCTGTGCTGCCAGTGCGCATAGTATGTAAGAAGCATAATGTATAGAAATATTTGCTGATGGTTTTTTCCAGAATTGAGATATTTATTATCCATCTTTAGGACACCCGGCAGCCTCACCAGTCATGGCTGATGGAACTGAGTGTGTACATAGCCAGTAGAAGACAGCTCTATAGACTATGTAGTGACAATGATTGGGCAATTTATCGATTTGATTCAGCTCAATCACTCGATATGATCTTCCTCAATCTTCCTACTTCTTCCTTATAATGGACTTGTTTGCCAGATAATTTTTCAGATACTGTTTTCTCTCTAGAATTATTGTGATTATACATGACAGATCATTTTTCTGACATATGAGACAGATGTCTATCAGATCTGTTTGCCATTTACACCCAACAATGTAACTTGTGTTTGCCGACATTTTTACATTCAAAAGGTGCACAATTTATGAATGGCCATCCCTGTGATTCTTTAGGATTAGATATTACTCGTACAAAGGTAACTCCATTTTAACCCATTTGCAACATCAGGCAGATGTATGGCTGATTGAAGCTGGGGCAATGTGTGTTATACAGCAGACTCTGGCCATGATTCGTGATAGTACCAGTTGCAATTCCCATGGTCATCTAAACTGTTAGATCACATGGAGCCACAATTTTTAAACCAACCAGCAATTTTGCAATGTCAAAACAAGTTCTAGATTGATGGTTATGAAGGCTCTCATTGTAGAGTTTCTATTACATCCTTCCACACGATATTCAGACAGTTTAACATGGCACGGATTTTGAGGCGCCAAATTCAACCTTGAATCTGCACCCATTGTATTAAATGGGAGGCAGAGATCAAAGCAGGACAATGAAAAAATAAGCATCCTGCTTTATGTTGTCAGAGATTCTGTGGCTGATTCAGCAACAAAACCAGAAACGACCACTACACTCATTTGGGTCATTCATCTAAGCCACTGCGGAAATCCAGAAAGTTAGAAAGCAGTGAGGAATTTGTTGTGGAAGACTGCCTCATATTCCTCTTTCCCATTTCTTAATCTTCCATTGAAGACTACTACCTTCAAATTTCAATGCATGTGCAAGTTGGCTCTGACAGCAGGCCTTGGAATTCACATGTGGGCGGACATTTTTTTGTGGCCGCTTATGCGAGCAGGTGCAGTACGCTCTGTACTCCATAGAAGTGCAGGAGCGTACTACGCATGAGTTGAATTTTGACCCTCCCACGCGCCGGAAGAAGACAAAAGAAGAGGCCGTTGCTGAAGAAGATGGAGGTGGTGCTGGAGAGAGGTCAAGCACTGGGGCCCGCCCCCAGTGCTGCGAGAGAACTCATTTGCATACCGTCAAAAAAAAGGAATTTCAAGCGAACAGCAACGCGGAGAAGACAACGAAAGGTAGGAGACGAATAGCCATTCTTAAGGCTATTCCGACGTGTTAGTGAGAAAAAAGTTTAAATGATAGGATCCCTTTAATAAAAAGTTGTCATTTCCTCTCTCTGTCCCCAAAAAAATTGAATAAAAAATGGCTAAAATGTCATAGGCTCCTTATAATGGTACCAATAAGCACTTCAACTTTTCCTACAAAAAAGGACCCTTAAAAAGCTGTATAGATAGAAATATTAAAACGTTATGGGAGTCAGAATATGGTGATGGAAAAAATTCTCATTTTCACAGAAGGTAGTAAAGCATAAAACATACATAAATGTGGTATTGCTGTAATGGTACCCATCTACAGAATATGCATAACGTCATTTTTATCACAGTGAAAACAAGGGCAGAATTACATTTTTTTCCATTCCACTGCATAAATATTTTTTTTTTTACTGTTTTGCACTACATTATATTATACTATGGTGCCATTAGAAAATACAACTTGTTCTGCAATAAAAAGCCCTTATATGGATACCTTGACAGAAAAATAAAGGAAAAATGATGTCTCTTTGAAAATGGGGAGTTAAATAAAATGCAATCTGACATTCTGCTTTGTCTTCTGAAGCATTTCTGTATAGGTTAACTGCTAATATGAATACACAACCCCTATAGTTTATGTACATTTCTGGTTTACCATAGGGGGAGCCACTGCTATATGGAAACAACCTGTTGCAGGGAGTATGGACAGAGGTTGCCGGTTGTCCAGTTTGGAAAATACCTGCTTAGGAAATTCTGTGTTAGATAAACTGGAGAAATTCTCCCTTTCATCTATTAGCTGGAGGAGAAAGCAGCTACATGGACCTGACATATCTGTGATTTACTTGGACATACCATTCATTTACTGTGGAACTGTGTAATGCATAATTTCCCCTGCAGGGGCACTGTAGAAAAGTACTGGCTATAGAGGATCTCTATGGGTTCCAGAAGTCAGACATCTTTAGTTTAGGTTATTGTATGGTTCCTTATAACAAAAAAGGATTGTCCAAAGTGGACAGCTGATCTAAGTAATAGAAGATGTCCTAAACTGATGCCCATATCATATCAGAATGTTATATATATAAGCAGTAAGTAAGAATAAGAGCCTGGTTATAGCTCCTAAATACCTATAAATATCTGCCAATTTTCCACTGAGTACTTGACTCCATGTCCCTGTCAATTCCTGACATTTCTCATCTTGTTTAGTCAGCAGCTCTCAGATGGAGTTGTTAATTGAGTGTTTCATTATTTTTTCGCTTGCAGGGGTCCTGCATTGCAGGGAGTGTGAACATATGGTGCTGGCACCAGGATCTTCAGGAAGTGGAAAAGATGTGTAGCAGACCTCCACTCTCATAAAATATGCATCAACACAGCCAGCAAGCCCCTACCCATCCTATAAATAAATAATCTCACATGAAGGCAGGGGGCTGCTCTGATACCCTGGAACCAATCTCTCATTTTATAAGGTTTCAGTGCAGAAAGGAATATTGTCAGTGGACCTTGGACATGTAGCCTGACCTTAACATAAAGAGCAATATAAAATATTACACAGGTTATTACACAGTAATACTAATATACTGTAGAATTTTCTGCAATGAATGTAGCAGCCCATTGCTACAGCAGAGTAGATTCTGGAACAAGGAATACTAAGCAGAAGGCGGACTGTAGACAGCAACTCCCAAGTCACCTTTTTATTCTTCTTTGGAAAGATTGATCATTGCCAGAAATGCAGTGTTTCACAATCTACAGATCTCTGACTGTTGCTACTCTAAGACTATTATCTCGTGGCAAAAACTAGGGAGAAATAGATTGGGTGAACATGTCACTATAATATACTAACGTGGCTAAGTGGTTAGAATTACAGCAATGTGGGTCTTGGTGCAAGTTAGACCAAAGACAATGTATGCACGGAGGTTGTATGTTCTCACTGTGTTTGCACACATAACTCTAAAGACTTCTTATTGAGGTCCAAATGTATGTGTATGCCTCTAAATATAGAACTATGAGCCCCATTGGGGACAGTAAGTGACAAACTCTGTACAGTTATAAGGCATATGTTGATTCTATATACATAACACAAATAAGTAAGCAAAGGCTATGTTGTAGGTTTCATTACGAATGAAAAAATCACATAAGAAAAGGTCCTGCATGCAGGACTTTTTCATTGGACAAAATATCAGATACCTATTGGAAATACTTTGTACCCCTTAATAATCAATAGGATCTAGTGGAATCAGTTTGTATCCATCAGCTTATATTTAGCATTATTTTAGACAGTTTATGAAATCTGCCCCAATGTGTATAGACTTCCAATATCACTCAGTCATTGTGAACCTTAAACTTTCCATCTCAACATATGAAAACCATTATTTCTGAAGTATTACTCCAAAATGGTTGAAAAGTGTCACTATGCATCTAAGAGGCTCAAAGGCTCTATGTACATTGTCAAGGTCTGGGGTTGCTAGGTGGGGTGGCATAAACACAAAAGTCCAGTTTCTTTAGTCCAAAACAAAGGTAGAGTTTATTTTCACTCAAAAATATAGTGCAGCAACAAAAGGAAACAATACAAAAATAAATCCCTGCCCGTCTAGGCTCTAGCTGAACATAGAATAGGTTACCTCACCTAGAATAACAGAAATCCAAAAGCCAGTAGAATCATTCAGGGCACAGCTCCAAAAATATTACCTCTTTGTCTGCTCTCCAGCCAAGTTGTGCCCACAGTCTGCTGCTGGAGCTGACTTCTTAAGCCTCCCTTGATGAGCAGACTCTCTGCAGCTGAGTCGCTGCCAGAACATCCTCAAAGTGTGGACTGGAGGGGGTGGAATGACAGGTACCACTACCAATCCTACCTGTCATTCCTAAAAATCCAGCCCAGTAACTGGGACTTTGAAATAACCCTCAGCAGACAATAGTTATCTGCTGAGAAACATTCTTTCTGGAGTTTTCTCATCTCACCCCTCCATTACCTGACCAGCCATCAGCTTACAACATATACCATCTATATGGATGAGACATATGTGAACACACACACAAATCGCTATCCCTCTTTATAATAATGAAACCTCTGGTATAGACTGTATACACAGAATACGTCTTCTTGTAGGTTTCTGGAAAGATTCAGACATGTGACCCAACCTTCCCAGCAGCAGATTCTTTATTTACCAGGTTATCAGTCAGCTGCTGTAATAAACATGGTCTTTGCATTCGTTGTTTGGTGTCACTGACACTGCTTTTTGACATTATTTGTCTTACCGTATGTATTTCTCATAGAATATACTATACCCTGGCTCTACAATCCATTTAATGGCTCCATTTAAAATGCCAGATCTGGATTAAATATCCTTTTAATAGGTCCAGGAACCAAGGATGGAGCTGAGGAGAGGTCTAGGTACCTAGGCCACCAAGGCCTAGGAGAGTGCCCTACATCTCACAGGTCACACATCCTAAGACTGGCCATGTTCCTAAATCTACATGCAGTTGAAGCTTTGTATTTCTGAAACGTAATGTTATTAACAAGGTTCCAGAAGGTTCCAGGTATTGCACCTGAAGTTCCATGATATTGAAAGTCTTCTGAAAGCTTCATGTTCTGGAAATTCTGTGTTCCTGTAGTTCTATTTTTTAAAGTTTTGTATGCCATGTTGTTAAAGCTATATGTCCTGGAGATCTTTCTTGTTGAAGGCCTTAGCTCCAAAAGCCCAATTTTACAAAGGCTGTGTTCTTAAATCTGGTTTTTAGTTTGTGAACCTCAGATTTTCTGAATTAACAGTCTTTTGTCCATTCCATGCTCTTTGTTCCTATTATTCGGTGTTCCTAACACTCTGTGTTCTAGAAGAATCTTGATCTTGATCCTATACCCTACTCAAGCTTTGAGTTCCTGAAGCCCTGTCTCGAGCATTTCTGTTATATAGTATCCTACCTCTATCTATTATTACAGTCACTTTTTAGCTACTTTGATTCTACCTAGTGCCCCATCTAAAACTCTAGACAGTTTAAACTTCATTCACCAGGTTGCAGTAATTAACCATTTACGTCTTCAAAGCCTTAATGGGGTTTTCCCACCTCAGGAACTTAATCCATATTCACAGGGTAGGGGATAAGTAACAAATCAGTGGAGGTCCAACTACTGGCACCCCCACCGATCACAAGAATGGGGTGTTTTTCTCTCTAGTAGCAATGGGACTTCCATAGATAGCTGAGCATTTATGAGCTATCGACTCCCAGCTCTGACCTCTGTATAGCGGCTGCCCTGAACAGTAGATCTGTGGGGGTCCTGGGTGTTAGACCCCTGCTAATCTGATATTGATGACCTAGCTGAAGGCTACATCATCGATATTGTATCTATGAAGAAACAATATAAATTTATGCAGCTATGAGCAATCTATACTTTTAGATGGATGCTTAGATCTGGTGCTTTTATACTATCTATATTAAACCTCAAGTTTGCTGATTCCATAATATTAAACAGAGAATGATCCTTTTTCCATTTCCGTATATCGACCACGTAAAGTCCACGATCTGAAGTTTCCAATATGACCTTGAATTTTAGTTGAGTCAATGTCAGAACAGCAATTCTGACAGCAATAATTTCAAATGTCATAGAGGGTTATGTCTACATCCCCGTCATATCAAGACACCATAATATTATATTATAATACAAAAAGATGTTTTATGGGAAGGTATTGCCTTATTATTAATAATTGAAAACAAGCTCCTGAAGAATAGTGATCCTGACAAGAATACCTATATGTAATCTGTGTGTATTGTATAATAAATTGTAAATGAATCCAAGGGAGGACATCATAAATGTGACATCTACCTTCACAGCCAATCTTTATTACTCTAATACAGTAAGAAAATGAAGCAACTTTGCAGAGAGTCTTAATGTTCTCTTGCTTTGTATCTACAGCTCCTATGCAGACAAACGAGTCTTCATCAATATACAGAAATTGTGTCTAGTCATGTTCCTCGGTCATACCAAATGTAGATGTAGCAAAATGTAGGGTGACTAATAGAAGGGAGTGTGACTGAGAAATCAGAGTAACAGGCTATGTTTGTAGTCTTGAACCATGAAGACAAAAAGGTCCACATAGGAGCTGTATATACACATAGCTCTGCATAGGAGTATATACAAATTGGAATGCAATGTTGTTGTTTTTTTTTAAACAGGACTATATTCAAAGTTGCTTATTTGAGATGTGTTAGAGCAAATGTGTATAAGAGAGAATTATATAGGTAAATATATGTTACAGTGTCTATCTGTGTAACTTTCATTCTCGTCAGGTTTTTTTCAGCATGTTATAGTATCTTATTGAACATCCTTTATATCGGATCAAGCCTGGACAATTTGAGGAAGTCCATGCGATGAATACAGAACCACTGCTGTCCATAGGCTATGTTTAGGAATACAGTGCAGACCTTTTCACTTGGTATCTAGTCTTTCTACTGTGGGAAAGTTAGATCGGTAGAAGCAGTGGTGCAGACCCAAGCAGTTAAGACAGGGGCACAAAATATGCAGCAAACTGGGTTGTTTAGAAAAAAAAAACAGGAAAATAAATAACTTCAGGCACAAAAGAAAAAAAAATGCAGCCTTAATTTCAGGCAAAAACAAAATAAATACCTGCTCGTCTGAGCAACTAACTAAACAGAATTGATAACCTAACTATACACGTGGCTTACTTACAGCCACACAAACAAAATAAGCGCAATATTGTCTCACCGGGCTCAGGGTTACAGGACAGAACCATACACCTCCTTTCATCTCATGTAACTGGACTGCAATGCAGGAGCTGCAGCCTTTTGTAGCCCAGTAATGAGCCCAGGATCTACACCTGGGCTGAGGCCTACTCCAGATCTGCACTGGACCACACATATATCAGAAACCTGGGGCTTATATATCTGTACTCCTGCCCTCTGCATGTCATCTTCTCACACTACAGATAAGAAATATCTTATTGGTTATTAGTTTATGTGAGTCAGTTTGCTAGGGTCTTACTATATTTCCATTACTAAGCATTAGATGTTGTTTTGTATTCACATAGGGGATACTGATAATAGTAAAATGGTCTTCATATATGTCCTCATTACGTGATGGCCTATCAATGCTATTCTCTGTTGTTTTCAGTATAAATGTGCTTGCAGTTTGATGATATTGAGTGTGAGTATTACACCTCCCATACAGTACTACCAAGGCTTAATATTATATCAAATCCCATTAGGTGCAGCCCCTGACGTCAGACCCGCTCTCTGATAATTGAATCATGACCTTACTTTGCTGACAGACTGACACTCATCAAATGAGAAGGGAACTGGTCCCTAAACAGATCGGAAAGTGGATTTAAAAGAGATATGTATTAAAGAGAATTTAACCACTTGGTTCCAGTATAATGTGGCAGCCATTGTCACTAACATATCTCAGGTTATCTACATAGTCATTACATACAGTGGGGTGGATTCACTATGGCTAATGTCACAAAATTGTGCAAAAGCTTAGTATACATGCAGGTGCAATGGAAGAACAGAGCGTTATTTTGAAAACTAATGTATTTTATCATTATCATTTATTGTTTGGCGTAACTTTCGTGGTACTGTGACTTCTTCAGGAGTAATGAGGATATAATGCAATTTTTAGAGATTTACTCCAAGATCAGGGCGGAGTGAGTTTGTGCCAAGAAACGCAAATTTGTAAGTGCCATGCAGGACACAGCAACGTTTTTATGAGAAATCACATATAATAAAGACAGACACAAATCTGTCGGAAAATGACATATATGGCTAATAGTTATTACGGATAAAAGTAGGCAAAAAATATGTAATTTTTTAAAATGCAAATGAAGTGATGAATTCCTCCCCCATTGTGCCAAAATTCTGGACAAAATTCTGGACAAAATTCAACAAAAAGCCTAATCATTGTTGATATTGTATGAAGAACTATAAGGCCTGCTTCACATCTGCGTTTGCTATTTCCACTTGGGGACCCTCCGAACAGAATACCAAAGGCATTAAAAAGCGGTGAGCAAAGAAAGCACACGCACCTCATAGACTATAATGGGATCAGTGTGTTTTCCACACGGTGTTGGCACGATTCATGCGGAGAGGAAAGTCATTCTTGAAGTACTGCTCTCTCTGCATGACTCATGCGGACATCGAGCGGAAAACACACTGATCCCATTATAGTCTATGGAGTCCGTGTGGTTTCATTGCTCACCGCTTTTTAATGCGTTCAGTATTCTGTTCGGAGGGTCCCCAAGCGGATTCCCTGAACGGAATACCAAACGCAGAGGTGAACCAGGTCTTATGTCCATATCCACAGGTCAGAAATCTCCTTTCATCCCATATCGGGATACCAGTACTTTATACAGTATGATGTAAGATAGTTTGGAGATCAGACAGCATGGGTGCTTCCTGTTATATCTCTATATCCAGCAGGTTCACCCAATAAGACATGGAGACTAGTGAGAGTGACTGCCAGTGATTGTCTCTATCACTAGTTGTTATAAAATATAAAGGCTAAAATCAGCCATATTTACAGAACCTTCATTTCCTTTGTATAATCTTTCCTGCTTTTCCGGATTTCAGAGATAATTCCCTAACAGTAAAGTGCTTTCCCCATTGGATTACACAACTCAGATAGTAATCTCTAGAAAAGGGCAGCACAGATGCAACAAAACCTTGATCTATTATTATCCATTAACATGAGGAACAGTCTTATTAAAAATGCTATACACTTAGTAGTGTATTAGATGAGTATATTAACATTCACCTTTCCATACATATAATAAAAATGAATTGCCGTTTCTTAAAGTGAATGTTTAACAATTTTTAATTATTTTATTTAATTTCCCATGTCACTTTATATTTTTACAAAAAGTACAATATCCTGCAATGTTCACTAAAATCTAGTACTGGCAGCGGCCTTACACTTGTTAATTCTATAGAGACATTCATTTCAGCAGTGAAATTAGACAAGCAAGGCAGATGGGATCACAGCAGAAGTTCACACCTCTCCAGATAACACCCATAGTGACACAATATTACATTCACTACTGACAATAGTTGATGTCACAGCTTATCTACTTCCCTCCATCCACAAAGCATGTCTAAAGAACTCTCCCATAGACCTCAATGAGTCAGCGGAAGACTTGTGCTACCTATGCCATCACTAAATGGTGTTAACAGAAGAGAAGCTCAGGCAAAGTCCTGGCCCCATAAGCATAGGTGATATATTTCACTGTCTGCTTTTAATACTGAGCAGCACAGTGGCTCAGTGGTTAGCACTGCAGCGCTGGAGTCCTGGATTCAAATCCTGCCAAGGACAACATCTGCAAGGAGTTGTAGGAATGTAGATTGTGAGCCCTATATAGGACAGTGACTGTCAATATCTGTAAAAGCACTGCGGAATATGATGGCGCTATATAAGTAAGCATAATAAATAAATAATAAACATATTGGTGATTTCTTCATTTTAAAGGGTTACCCATTTTGGATAGTCCCTTTTCCTCAGAAGAGTCACCTAACAATAAGCTGGTTACAGGGTGTTCTCCTGTTGTGACCCCCAGGAATCAGATGTAATCTAAGAAGGAATCTTCCCACAATTTGTAGATTTCCTTGCTGGGTCACCATAGGGAAAATAAAGCATTACACAGCTGGTATTGAAGTCAATGTACTGTGCATGAATATGGCAACCTCTCTCTGCTGACTAATATATGAGTACCTGAGTAATATGGGGCCAGGTCTCTATTAATTCACAATTCCTTATTCAGTTTTGTATCTTTTATATTGGTCTCATTGACATGGTTCAGCAAAGGCGACACAATGCGAAACTTGCACCATATTATAATTAATACAGTCAAGCAATCCTGATCCTTGGTGTCCCCTTATTAAATATGTAAAGGTTGGAAGTAGAATCTCCAACTAATAGAGGAATGTTAGAGAGTAGCAGATGGTGATAGCGGAAGATGTATTTACTTACTGTATTCCACATATTACTTACATATTCCACAGTGATTTACAGACATCCTTATTCACTGGACTGGGAGAAATGTATTATTTGCATCTTTTTTGTGCATTTTTAGTTGCATGTACCTTTTTCTAAGATACATTTCCATGCACTTAATATTCTGAAACATTACGCAATGACCCAGATTTACTATTGTGGTTACGACTAGACTTTGGTCTGAAGGTGATGTACCCTTGGCACAGTGTGGCACAACTTTGGTGTGATGTGGCACAGATTGAGCTAAAATTTTTCAACATGCTGACTTAAAGTATGCCAACCAAAAGGTGGTATAAATGTAGACTAGACAGTCTACAGCTACACCAGATATATCATCCAGCATCAGTCACTGTGATAGATCTGGCAACTTTTCGCTTGCACGTCTAAGGTCCGGTTCACATCTGTAGTCAGGCCATTCCATTCCCCTCTCCACATAAAAAATGTGGAGAGAAAAGTCCTGAAGGCAGCACTTTTTCTCTGTGCATTTTTGTGTGGAAACCAAATTGAAACCACACGGACCCCATAATAGTCTATGGGGTCCATGGGTTTCCTTAGGTAACCACTGTTTTTATACGAATTAGTTTCCATTCAGGGGATCCCCAAGTGGACTCTGCGAACAGAAACCCATGTGCAGATGTGAACTAGGCCTAAGTTTACATTGTAAAACTATTAATAAATCTGAGCCCGTCTGTAATAAATCTTGTACAAACAAAATGAAATTGTGATTCCAATGTTGTCATATATCCTGTATTCTTTTATGCAACACATGTTATGGGGGTGCATTTGCCCCCTTTTTTTTTTTTACACTTTTTTTTTAAATTCATGTGTCATAAATGTTTAAACAAATGTAATTCCAGATAAACCACATCTACTTTTTCCATCAATAAGGCAAAGTTATAAGCCTTGTGTAAGGTTAAGTCCTAACGTAATGAGCCACAGCCAAAAAGCGCTGTGGAAAAGACCATGCTGGAAACGCATCACAGTTTTTACTGCAGCTTTCTTCATAGAAAGTCCACAGAGTTTTCCTGTAGGTATAATTGACATGCTGCAATGTACAAAAAGGCTAAGGTTTTTGAAATCGCAGAATTTTCATTGCAGATATTTTTCTGCAATGTGTGAATGGGATAAGCCAGAATCCGATCCACTTTGCAAATACTGTAAAACTGCTGCTGTGTTTTTTGTCTCTTCTAAAAGTCTGAAAAATAGGCATAAAAGAAAGATAAATCCTATTCACACAGCACAGACCAGTAAAAATGTGCAGAATACAAAGGAGAAGGTTTGATAAATTCCTCTTATTGTTTCTAGCAGGGATCACTATTCAAATTCCCTATCAGTATGTCTTTAGAGTGGAGAAGCAAATTGGAATACCTGGAGGACAAACAAAGAGAACATACTAATGCCTTGTAGATGTTACCCTGGTTGGATTCAAACATAGGACCCCAGCACTGCAAAGAAACAGGGCAGAGCTAACCAAGATTGCACTATAAATCCAGGAGCATCATGATGAGTTTAAGGCTGAGGACCCACGTTATGTAAACACACCTTTTTTGTTGCAGATTTTTCTGTGTTTTTTTGAGCCAAAGTCAGGAGTAGATTGAGCAGGAGTTAGAAGTATAAGCAGTGGCGTAACTACCACCATAGCAGAGGTAGCAGCTGCCACAGGGCCCGGGACATTAGGGGCCCGGTGACAGCTGCTACCGCTGCTATCATTATGCTCGGAGGTCTTTTCGGACCCCCGAGTATAATGATCGGGGCCCCCTGTTGGTGGAATACTTTCCACTAACAGGGGGCCCCGAAGCTGCAGCAACGGCTGAGACACAGGAGCTGCAGCTCTGGCTCCTGTCAGCGCTTCAGATGCTCTCCCTCTCTCCCCCCTCCCTTTCTCTGCTGTCCTCTGCCCACCAATGAGAGGAGGAGGCGGGGCTTATCCCTGCCGTCCAGCACAGAAGAGAAGAGGAAGAAGCTGCTCCAGGAAAATGAAACTGAAGCTACACAGGTACGTACTGGGGTTACTATACTTATTACTATCAGACATTTGGGGGGATTACTTGTGTTTTAGTAACTCCATGTGCCTCATAGTAATAGCAGTTAACCCCATCATCTCCCTCACATTAACCCCTGTTTGCCTCACCATAAGAGTTACTGATATGTGAGACATATGGGGGTAATAATAATGAAGATACTTTATTATTACCTCCATGTCTCTCACATATCGTACACAAGGCTTAATGTGAGGGACATGATAGGGTTAACTGTTATTAATATGAGGCACATGAAGTTACTAAATTGTAATGCACAGGACCAGATTTTTTTTTATCCACAATTTGTCCTGGTATAGCGGTCAGCGGTGACAGTATTTAGTCCTGTAGGGGCCATTAAGGGACATAATACTGTGTGCAGGGGCCACTAAGGGATATAATACTGTGTGCAGGGGCCACTATTGGGTATAATACTGTGTGCAGGGGCCACTAAGGGACATAATACTGTGTGCAGGGGCCACTAAGGGACATAATACTGTGTGCAGGGGCCACTATGGGACATAATACTGTGTGCAGGGGCCACTATTGGGTATAATACTGTGTGCAGGGGCCACTATGGGACATAATAGAGCGCGCAGGAATGCGTAGGAGGGACTCAGTCGAGATCTTTGGTGTCGGGGGGGCCCCATGTCAAAAGTTCGCCACGGGGCCCCGCCATTCCTAGTTACGCCACTGAGTATAAGAGCTTCCTATCTCCCATTCCTTTCCTTTTGTAGCCATTCTTGGCTTTGGCTCAAAAAACAACAACAGGATCTGCAACAAAAAAAAGCTGCGTTTCCACAACGTGGGGCTAAGCCTTAAAGATTTTCTTTAATCAGCTCAGTGCTGAGAGACTTTTTTCTTGATCGGTTATCAATGGATATGACCATGAATGCAGGAGCTTTCAATGGTGTGGCACTTGTCAGAAACCCGGCCATGATTTCCTTATTGAGGCCGGGTTATCAGACAGAAGAGTAAATGCATGCTCAAGTATTTTTCATTGTGTTTTTGCTGCGTTTTTTCTTCCCTTGTTAAATATATAGGGAAAACGCAAGCATTTCCACAGGTAAAATTGACTTGGGCTAAGGCCCCACATTGCGGAAACGCCGCTTTTTTTGTTGCAGATTTTGCTGCGGTTTTTTGAGCCAAAGTCAAGAATAGCTACAGAAGGAATGGAAAATAAATGAAGTTCTTATACATCTACCTTTAGCTCGATCCACTCCTGGCTTTGGCTAAAAAAAAAAACGCCGCAAAATCTGCAACCAAAAAAGCTGTGTTTCTGCAATGTGAGGCCTTAGCCCAAGTCAATTTTTCCTGTGGAAATGCTTGCGTTTTCCCTATATATTTAACAAGGGAAGAAAAAACGCAGCAAAAACCTTAGCCTTGCTGTGTTTTTTGAAAATGCAGCTTTTCCGCAGTATACTTTTTTCTGCAATGTGTAGATGGGATTAGCCAGAATCTCATTCACTTTGTAGCACAGTAAAACACAGCATTTTTTTCTGCTGCATTTCTGCAGCAGGAAAAACACTGCATTTCTGCAACCTGGAGCCTTAACCTAAAGCTGCTCTTGCAGTTATCCTATGTTATGCCCCAACATATAAGACCTACCTATATATATGTATAGCAGCAAATAAAGGTGATCTTTAATCCATAAGTGACATTTAAGAAGAAACGTTTGTCAAGCATAGGTGAAGCGATACACTTGCCTTTAGATTAAAGGTCACCTTTTTTATTGCTATTTCTGGACTGCTTTCCGTCTTTTTCAATTGCTTGTGCTGCTTTGGATGTTTAACATATATGGGATAAAAATGCCTAAATGCCTAGGACACTTTTTTTCCTGGTGTACAATATACGCTTAACCTGAGACTAAGATGACATGTGAATACTACCTAAGGCTGAGGCCCCACTTCACGGAAATGCAGCTTTTTTTTGTTGCAGATTTTGCTGCATTTTTTTGAGCAGAGCAGGAGTGGATTGAGCAGAAGGAAGAAGTATTAGGGCCCATTCAGATGAGCACAGAGGGGGCGGATTATGGTGTGTAATCCACGTCATAATCCGCCCCCTCACAATGGTGGTCTATGGAGACTCATGGAAAAAAGAAGCGGGCTGACCTTTTTTCAGGCGGCAGCATCCTCCGGAGTCTGCGCATTCATTTGAGCCAACCCCGGAGGGGAAAGCCACGACTGTCGGAAGCTGCGACAGTCATGGCAGGCGGGTTTTGACCTGAGAGTGACGCGGCTCCCCGCGTCACTCTCGGTGTCAAAATCTGCCTTACCGCGCCATGTGTGAATTAGCCCTAAGAAGCTTCCTATATATATATATATATATATATATATATATATATATATATATATATATATATATTTCCCATTCCTTTTGTAGCCTTTAGTACGTTTGGCTCAAAAACCACAGCAAAATCTGCAACAAAAGAAGCTGCGTTTCTGCAGTGTGGAGCCTCAGCCTACATATTGACTCGTAGGGAAGACAGAATCCTGCCTACAATCTCCACTCACAGTGATTGACAATGTTCCCTGGATCAATGTGTGTACACAGAAGGTTATCTATCACTATGTGTGGGTGGGTAAACAGGACTCTCACTGTTGCTTCTAGGAGTCCTGTCAGGATTTATTTAGTTTTTCACCTATAAATCTCACTCCAAATGATATAAAAGTATATATTACAGAGTTCAGCCTCAGGCACACTCTAAACACACAATATACGTATCTGAATGAGGCCTGATGTGTGTTTTATCTGATTTCACATACAATTTTACCATGTAACTTTTATGAGATTTTCTTGTGTGTGTACAAATGGTAAATGTGTCTAGTATATGATATTACATACTAGGATAGACTGTATTTACTATGTTAAAATTGAAAAAGAAAATAAATCTGAAGTGGGTAAAAACATTGTGAAAACTGAACTTTATACCTCTCCAGTTGAATGGTGGCAGTGACCGCAAACAACCGACCAAAGACTATGTTTTTTATCTCCCTCTGGCCTTCTGCAGGTCAGGCCTTGTTCACATCTGCATCAGTAATCCGTTCAGGGGAATCCGCATGGGGACCCCCCGAATGGGCTACCAAACACAATTATAAGCGATGTGCAGTGAAAGTACACAGATCCCCATAGACTATAATGGGGTCTGTGTGTTTGCCACAAGATCTCCGCAGGGAACATGCGGACATGAAAGTACTTTGTGATCCACTTTCCTGTCCCCATGCGGGCTCCCCCGAACAGATTACCAAACGCAGATGTGAACTAAGGGTTACTGACTCTCCTGAGTCTTGTCAGGATTTACTTTGCTTTTTACCTATAACTCCAACTCAACAGAAAAAAACCTGCTTTTTACAGTACTAGCAAAGGGATCTCATCCACACATGGTGGGGGAGAATAAGCTGCAGAAAAGCTGTTTTCTTCAAAAAAAGCAGCATGTTAATTTCAGCTGCAGAATTGTAAGTGTTTTCCCTTATAGATTTATTGGAAAATGGAAAAAAGCTGAAAAAAAACTGCAGAAAAAATGCAATGTGGTTTTTTTTTTTTTAGCAGCGTTTTATTAGTGGAATTACGTTGGGCCTTAGCCTAAATGACATAAAACTACATGTGAAAGAGCTAAGCTTCCATTCTTCTATCATATTCTATTCTCAGATAGCACAGCAGAAATACCCTGACAACTTGACTTTAGACTAAGGCCCTACGTAACGAGTCGCAGCCAAACAGTGTTGTGGAAAAAACTGCGGGGTTTTTCTTTCTGCTTCAATTATACCTATACAGAATATGGCAGCGTTTCTGTAGATATAATTGACATGCTGCTATTTCCAAAAAAGTGACGGTTTTTGACTACTGTTGCAGTATCCATAGCTGCCGCTATCAAGAATATGCTACAGAGATGAGGTAGCAGTCCCTGGTCACAGTTTGCACTGGGGTCCATAAGACTTTAGTTAGGTCGCTGATCAGTACTGTAGGATCATACTGTATCTATCCATTATTTTTCTATTCTGATCGCTCCCTTCCTTGCTTTTTTCTCTCATAGTCTTGCTCTCCCTTCTCTTTCCTCCATCTTTATAGCCATCATTCCGTTTTTAACTGTTGTATGGATGGAATCCTATGGGAATACAGAGAAATACAATTTTAATTATAATTCCCAGCATGCCCAGGTCAGTCTGGGCCCAAGGCTGAAAAGCGGAATCACCTGTGATGTCTTCATAATGTAGACTAACATGAAAAATAACCGCACTCCACAAACAAGCACTGCTGAGCGGAATGCAAAATGTTGAACCCCTTTTATGTCTGAGGGGCCTGAGTTGCTTTCAGAGCTATGAGAAAGATGTAAACCCTAGAGCAGCCTCTAATGATGCCCTGGATGCTGCTCATGTATTATTTATCATCACCATCTGCAACGTAAATCAAATCAATCTTACAGATTATAGAACAATGCAGGCACAGGAAGCTGCTGAGGATAGGTGGCATTAAAATATAGCTAAAAGTGGGATGGACTTAAAGGAAATACTAAGCTGTAGGCCCCAAAAATATAGCTGTGTCCTGCTCTTAGGGTAAAGTATACATAACACACCTGCTGTATATGTAAAGGCTCTTATCATTTCCACATCTTATTCATACACACATGCAGGAAGACTGTAGATAGATCACAGACATAGGATATATGGCATAAATAGATGGACAGATAGACTATAAATAGATCTGAGATAGATATTTAGTGAGGTAGAAAGATAAATCATAACAGATATTCGACACATAGATAGATAGATAGATAGATAGATAGATAGATAAATAGATAAAGATAGATAGATAGATAGATAGATAGATCAATTGATCGATAGATGATAGATAATAGATCATAAACAGATATTAGATGTATAGATAGATCATGAACATATATAAGAAAGATAGGAATTAAGAATAGATAGATAGATAGATAAGATTATCACCGTATATTAGATGCATAGTTAGATCATAAGCAGAAAAAAGATAGATAGGCAGTAAGATAGGTTGATAGATAAACAGATGGATGTTAAACAGATGAGGTACAAAGATAGATAGTAAGATAAATAAATAAATAAATAAATAAATAAATAAATAAATAAATAAATAATAGGTCATCAACAGATATTAGATGAATAGATAGCTGGTGAACAGATATCAGATAGATGGGCAGTAAGATAGGTTGAGATAGATAGATAGATAGATAGATAGATAGATAGATAGATAGATAGATCATAAACAAATATTAGATGCATAGCTAGATCATAAACAGAAAGAATGAAAAAGAAAGAAAGAAAGAAAGAAAGAAAGAAAGAAAGAAAGAAAGAAAGTAAGAAAGAAAGAAAGAAAGATAATCAAAAAAAGGGCAGCACTCCAAAGTAGTGGGAAAAAAAACTGATGTGAATTTATGCACATAAATTCACTTTTTTTCACAACTTTGGAGTGCTGCCTTTTTCGATCATTACTGGAGGGATAGATATATAGATAGATAGGCAGATTGTTAACTATGTAGATAGATCATAAACAGATATAAGATAGATAGGCAGTAAGATAGATAGATAGATAGATAGATAGATAGATAGATAGATAGATAGATAGGAGATAGATAGATAGATAGATAGATAGATAGATAGATGTTTGTAGCTGGACATGAATTACTATATATTGACCTCTCTTCTCCCTTGTGTATTTCTCACTATAGGATCTGATCACTTAGAACTATTTGCAGCACTGATGGCCTGTATACAGCCTGTCACTGGTTTATTAGTATTAAAGCCCATGGCTATGCAGATAACGTCATCTATCTATGAGGGGATAGGGGATGTTCTGTCACATGAAGTATACATGTCAGCTGCTTAGATTCTAGCTGCAGCACATTGCACTGCAGTCCAAGTGAGATGTGGGTGTAATAAACTGCTTCCAATGTGCTGCATTATTGTCCAGGTAATTAATGGCTTGTTGTAGACTTGTTTCATTGTCACAAGATGATAGACTCATGTACCATACATAGATCTAAATTCACAAAATGGAAAAAAAAAAACATTCATAAGCAGAACACAGAAACACCAAGACCCAAGGCAGGCTTATACATCTGAAAGTATACACCAATCCTGAAATGCAAGTCTGTTGATTGATATAGCTAATTAGAGAATGGAGAGATATTAAAACTAATGTGAGAATATAGATTAATATAACATATATTGATATATTGTGAGAATGTTGAGAGTCCTTCAATTCGAATAAAGTCATAAAATGTTCCCTAAAAGATTGTCCATAAATATAATAATAATAATAATAATAATAATAATAATAATTATTATTATTATTATTATTATTATTATTATTATTATTATTATTATTAATAGGAAATGAGTACAAAACACAGAGAGTGCTTGCAATGTGTGTAATATCTGTATTGTATGTCGTGTATGTACAGTAACATATGGAATGTGTGTATAAGTCTGATATGTAGTGAAATACTAGAAAAACAATTTCAGATAAAAAAAACTATAAAAGATTGGTTCTCATCTGACAGCAAACTGTATGTAAGTCAGCACCAATAGCATGTATAACACCACCTTACTGCAACTCCCACCCAGTGTAACTCAATGTGTAGTTCACGTAGTTCACAGATGTATCTTAGAGAATAAGAGAAAATAAAAAAATACTCTATGGCGGCTTATATGGTGCAGAAATATTTATTAAAATAATATACAAATAACAGTGTAATGTATGTTACAGATAATTCTCCTTCCTTAGGCTAATGGTGAAATGAATTGCAAAATAGATATACAGAGGAAAATATGAACCAATAAATATTAGTCATATAAATGAGTTTATAAAGCAAAAAATACATTTGCTAATGACATTTTGCATGCGAAATTGAAAACTAAAAACTAATAAAATGCAAATAAAATATATTATCTTATAAAATATATATATATATATATAAAAATATAAAACATATATGTATGTATTCACAAATAGCCTGAATATATGTGAAATATTATATATATATATATATATATATATATATATATATATATATATATACACATTCATACTCCACAGGCAGACGTCGGAGGGATTACAATTGTGCTGATGATCCACTTCGATTAAGACAAAAATGAAACTTTATCATATATAAAACAATATATAAAATAAATAAAAGCAGATAAAAACTAGTAACGTTATCAAAGACATACCACACACACACACACACACACACACACACACACACACACACACATATGTATATATATACGTACACTGCATGTATAAAATTACAAAAGGCTGAATAAAAATGAATATCGTCCTACTTCATAGACAGACAACAGACAAAATACAATTTTCTTCTCAATCAGTTCATTGGGTACCAAAGTTTATGAGTTAAAAACCCAAGAAGATTCATCATGATGGATAAAGGTCTAAAACCTACAGTATATCTAGCTCTGCTGATATTTGTTCAATAATTGTCAGAATTCATTCAGCAGATTTATGATGTCATATTTATATGTCTGGATAAGCTGTGTTTTATGATTCCTTTATTAATATTTAACAATGTTTATTAAATATTCTTTTTTCCATTTGTATTAGACAAATGTTTTTGCAATGTATTCTTAATAAGCTGACTATACTCTAACACAATAGTCCTGAGGCATCAATGAGTAGCTCCTCATCATATGAGGTATCAGGAAAAGAATAAGTAGTACCTCAGATATGGATGTGAATATCCCAAATGACAGTCCCGCCCCTTGTATCAGCAGGACAGTCATTTTGGCTAGATTCACATACACAGCTAGTGCCACCTATTCTATCTCATACTTCATATTAAGAGCAGATACTCATTGATGGCTTGACAACTAATTTTTAGAGTATAGTGAGCTTATTAATGATGAATTAAAAAATGTGTTTAATAACATTGAAAAATAATATTTAATTAACATTGTTAAAATACTAATAAGGGAGTCATTTAACACAGCCTATCCAGACATATAGATATGACAAATAATACACGTGCGGAATTAAATCAATTGTTGAAATAATACCAGCAGTGGGAAGAAATACATAATACAAAGACCTTTAGTAAGTATGAATTCTATTACATTCTAAACTTACAAATTTTGGTATTTGATGGGTTAAATAAATTGATTGAGAAAACGAAATTATGAGCCCCCTGTTGTCTGCCTGTTAAAATAGGAAAAGGATAGTATTCACATTCATTTAGGCTTCTGGGATTATATTATATATAATATATATATATATATATATATATATATATATATACACACACACACACACACACACACACACATACAGTATGTAAATATATAATTGTTGCATGATTTTGATAAACCGATCAATTTTAACTACTATTGATGAGTATTGTTATTAGAGTGTATTTATTCTTAAGACATTTTTGTGTGCTGTATATTCACATTTATTCAGGTTTTTGTCATTAGAAATGTGTGTGCGCACACACACACACACACACACACACACACATATATATATATATATGTATATATATCTTTTTATCATTGCTTTTGAATTGTATTCTTATTCGTTTTTATGCGCTTTTAATCATTTTAGGTATGCTAAGTTTCTTCTAGGCTTTCTTAATTGAGTTGGATCATCTGGACTGATTGAGAGAACACAATTGTGAGCCCTCTGGTGTCTGGAGTAGGACGATATTGGCACTTACTCAAGCTTTGTGAGATATATATATATATATATATATATATATATATATATATATATATTACAGCTGTATGCTTTTAATTGCATTTTAATTGTATCCTTATTAGTTTTTATTTTTAATCACTTTGTATGTTAAGGTTTTTTTCTTGCTTTGTTAATTAAAGTGAATTATCTGGACTAATTACTAAGGCTGATATATATTGTATGTATTGGTACATTTTCCCTCTATAGATATACCTATGATGCAGTGTCTTTCATCATATGCCTCAAGAAGGAGAAAGATCTCTGAAATGTGCACCGTCTGCTATTTTTACATTATTTTAATATATGTTTCTACACTGTATGAACATCCCTAGTGACCTTTTTTTTTTTTTTTTTTTTTTTATTTGCTGAGATGTCTAATACATAGGCATATAACATGTATCTCTAATGGAGGGGTGTAAAATTCTATGTACAGGATAAAGGATTAAAGCTTTATTTCCTCTTCTCAAGGAGATGTAATGAAATATTCTGTAATTCTCCTTTTTGTTGCACATATGTATATCAGTACAAGCTGTAAATGATGACATATCACATTCAATCTTATTATCATGAAGGTTGTATTTAATTGTTGCTATTACTCCTGTAGTTTCTCCCCTTGTATGTTACATATAGCTCTACCTCTGTGTCTGTACAGTCTGAAGTTCTTCCGGGTATGGAACATTTTATTTGCTTTGTCTTCAGTCTTTTGTTAGTAAACTGGTTTATGCACAGATTCTGAACTAGCCTTGGCAGAGGCGATGTGTAATTGTATGAAATATAAATGAAGAGTCTCCATTTATTTGCTGCACTGATCAATTATTCAATCTGATCTCAGCAAGATTTCGTTCAAAAGTCATCTCAGCAATGACATACTCCAACAAGGAGAGCTGTGCAGAGCTAAAATAGAGTATATAGAATGAGAAATATATATACATACACTGAGAATAGAGGGAAATATTGTTATATATAGACCCTGCAAGTAGCTATGAGATACAAATATAATAAATAAATCAACACATACATTGTATTCATCTATCTATCTATCTATCTATCTATCTATCTATCTATCTATCTATCTATCTATCTATCTATCTCTCTCTCTCTCTCTCTCTCTCTCTCTCTCTCTATGTATTGGTGTATATAAGATGTAATTGTATGTGCGAATTCATTTTCTTTGTGTCTGAATATTGTTTTGTATATGTATATGCATGTGTATGTTTTTTCGCTATATATCTGTGTTCAATATATGTACATTTGTGTGTATATGGCTGTGTTTAATATATATCTATGTAATTATTTGCATGTATTGAATTCTTATATGTTCATATATATGTATTCGCTGTATATGCATTTTTGTTTAAAGATATATATATATATATATATATATATATATATATATATAATGTCCATGTATTCATAAATGGTATATATATATATATTTCTCTTATGCATATCTCTATAAGTATGTCTGTATGTGTCATAAAAATTGTGGAGAGAAAATAAAGAAAAAAAAAAAAAATTAAATAATATATATTAAGACCTGAAGCATGGTATTACAGGATTGCATGATACAATACAGCCATACAGTTTACATACAGAAATACCAGACATATCATAATACACACAACACATTCATCTTTTTAGATGCTAAATGTTTATATTACCGGCATTTGAGGAGGATTTATAGATGTAGAATTCTTATTTATATTGCAAGTTAGAATGAGTTACAATAACTCTTACATGATACAGTAATTCATAAGCTAGTAAGAAATAGTATGAAGTTAAGACTTGAAGGGTTAAGAGGGAGGGGTGTGGCTGAAGATGCCTGGACCACCACACCTTGTGATCAGTCATCATCCTGATTCAGCAATCAATGGGACAAGGTTATGCACAAGGTGACTTTGGAAACAAGGAAAAATTACTGCAGTACGGTAAAGTGGAACACTGATCCGCCAGAGTTACTGCTGCTAA
Organism: Leptodactylus fuscus; assembly: GCF_031893055.1. Taxonomy (NCBI): domain Eukaryota; kingdom Metazoa; phylum Chordata; class Amphibia; order Anura; family Leptodactylidae; genus Leptodactylus; species Leptodactylus fuscus. Next base: position 71,074,509 of record NC_134270.1, read on the forward strand.
GTATGACAGGGCGAAATGCAGGGACCAGAACTGCAACCACCTGCATTAATATTATATGCTCCATGTATGGACAAAAGATTGGTGTACATGTACCTGATAGACCCATAATAAGAGGTTAAAAATAGTATCCATGTTACCTACATAGATAGAGAGAAAGATGGATAGATAGATAGATAGATAGATAGATAGAGATCAAGACAGTACATACATATAAACAGATAACATAGAGAAAAAATTAGAGAGATAGAATATTAACAAGACGACAAGACAAGTATATAGCATGACACTACATACATACAGTATAAAAGAGAGAACATACATCTAAAATAGATGAAAGATAGATAGATAGATAGATAGATAGATAGATAGATAGATAGATAGAACATATGGGTCTTTCATGCGTTTTATATTTCTCCATAGCCTATGTGTCCTTTTTTGAGTGAGGTCTGGAATAAGGGATTGAAATACCCCTTCATCAAATTATCCCTAACCTCACAGTGGGATTACAGGATAATATACTTTGCAGGCCATCAACGTAATCACTTCTCCCAGTATTTCACCCTCCTAAACCCATAAGCACATTAGGATCCACTGTGCCCACTCATAGGACAAGCAATAGACAGAAATTAATCAAGATAAAAAAAAAATACCAAGGCCTGTGAATGGAAAAGCCGCTTTGATTTTACTCGGATTAATGTTGCTGGGAGGAAATGAATGAATGAATGAGGGGAGAGCACAGCAGCATTAAGGGGATGTTTCTGCAACACTCACATACCCCTTGGGGTTACCACACGGCACAGGGGCATTAAAATGCAGTGATGAATGGCACAATGAGATTTTGATTAAATTTTAGGTTACAAACATAAATCAAGATTTCTAGATGATAAATAATTCAGGGAAGCTGTGCGGATTGTGCATTGCTTTACAATGTATCATTCTAAGAACAATAGAGAACAACTGTCTGTTTTGTCACCTCCCAGAAATCATACACATCAACGAATAATATAGTAAGAAATGTTCTAATATCTTATAAAGAATATGGAAACCTTTAGCCTATTTATATATTGACACTGTTATCTAGGAACTAAACAAAAGGTTGGCAACACTACAGATTATATATCTCTATATGAAGATGTAGCAGAGCTGGATTTGTTGTGATACAGAGAGATAATGTGATAAGGTAACAAATTAAGCTCTGCTCTATAGACATTACCCGTAATAGATCATAAGGGGTAACAATTCAATAAATACCTGTGCAGTTGTCCTAGGGTATTACCCGCTAGCTTCTTGAATTCCTCTTTCTTAAACTCCATGGTGATCCTTTTGGTAAGTCCAGTTATTGAATCTGTGCTTTCAAGAAAAAGTTCTCATTACGAATTTTAAGGCCAAAAGAAATAATCGCTGATTGACTATTATGATTTTTTTCCGCTTAATCCGGATACATTGAGTATTCAATTAAAACAAATAGGAAGGAAGAACGTCTATGGCGTGGCCTTGGAAGAGACAGACATAAGTAGGCATCGGCTTATGTAGTAATGAGGAAAGCCATAGGAGTGAGCAGTGGAGCTCAGGCTGTGCTATGCAGTATAATATCCAATAAATATCCTTCTTTCTTGCGTGGGATGGCCATGAACTAGAGTGGGAAAAAAAGCTTTGGAGTCAGTGTGATGTTGAGAAGCCTCTAGTAGTTGTCAGGGCTCTTTTACCATTAGAATGAATGTTTAACAGGACCAAGGACAGAAATGAATCTCATATCAGCACCATGGACAGTAACAAAGACAGGTATTAAGCACCATGGACAGCAGAGACTATGTAGTCAGGTAGTCAGGACCATGGGCAGCAGTGCTGTCAGGTATTCAGCCCCATGCACAGCAATGACTATGTAGAGAGATTCAGCAGCATGGACAGAAGTCAGGTTGTCATTAGGTATCCAGGACCATAGACAGAAGCTAGTCCTTGCTCAGCACCACTCAGTTATTCAGCAAAAATTATGTAATCCGGATAGCCAGATTCAAAAGCCTCAACTTCTCTCTTCGTCATTCATGCCATTGCTTTCTAAATCCTTATTATACCCTTAGAACAGCAAGGTGTAAAGAAGATGAGTCCCTTACTCAGCTGTAGACTCCTCACCCCCCACCTCTCTCTCCCAGTCTCCAGCACCATAGACAACTCCACTCAAATTGCTATATTTGGAGGTGGATTAAAAGACGTTTTCCTGTTAGTCCCAGCTGAGTTCTACCGAGGGAGGGGATGCAGAGAGGTGGGAGGGGGAGTTAGAAGCAGTAGACATTGCTTATAATAATCTGCAAAGGTACTTAGTAAGGGAGGATGAGTGCAAGTTGATTTGTTGTATTGTACAGCTCAGGCATTTCTAGTTTGGTTTATAGTAAAGGTAAAGAAATAGTAAAAACCTGGATGAATATTATTATTATTATTATTATTATTATTAGGGTTTAGAATTTCAGAGCTGCATATTTTATTGTCTGGACCAAAAAAATTCTGTTTTATTTCAGTAGTTCATTTTATACCGCTAGCGTCCTCGTATTAAACATATATCCATAGGTTATCCTTCTACAAGGTAGTATAAGGTTTGGTTTAAACATGAATATGGCTAACAATGTAGGAGAGAGAAGTTTTTCAGATCAATGGCTGTGCCAGCTTCACCTAATCTACAGTATTTTTTGTATAGAGGCTTGTCTAAAATATTTATCAAAGATATTTATCCATTTTGTGCACTCCTCTGTTGTTTTACATTGTTGTATTCCAAGTCTGACTGCTCTTGGTGAAGTATGTCTATGTTTGGATTGTGTACATTCTTTTTATGAGATTTCTTCATATATGGTTATGTATATAGGATATCCCTAGAATAGCTCATTAGTACTAAAATGGCCTGGAAGCCGGAAACATCTTCACTAGAGATGAGCGAACAGTGTTCTATCGAACTCATGTTCGATCGGATATTAGGCTGTTCGGCATGTTCGAATCGAATCGAACACCGCATGGTAAAGTGCGCCATTACTCGATTCCCCTCCCACCTTCCCTGGCGCCTTTTTTGCTCCAATAACAGCGCAGGGTAGGTGGGACAGGAACTACGACACCGGTGACGTTAAAAAAAGTAGGCAAAACCCATTGGCTGCCGAAAACATGTGACCTCTAATTTAAAAGAACAGCGACGCCCAGCTTCGCGTCATTCTGAGCTTGCAATTCACCGGGGACGGAGGTTTCCGTCCAGTTAGCTAGGGCTTAGATTCTGGGTAGGCAGGGACAGGCTAGGATAGGAAAGAGAAGACAACCAACAGCTCTTGTAAGAGCTAAATTCCAGGGAGAAGCTTGTCAGTGTAACGTGGCACTGATGGGCTCAATCGCCGCAACCCAGCTTTCCCAGGATCCTGAATGGAATACACTGACAGTGTATTCCCGTATACCCGATATATACCCCCGATACCCGTTCCAATGGTGTGCCCCCCCACCTTCACCCCAGAAATACACTGCAAGTCCCCTAGCAATAGAATTGGGGCTATATACACCCACTATTTTTGCTACTGCCATATAGTGCCATTGTCTCACTGGGAATTCAAAGAATTTATTGGGGTTACGTGCACCCACAATTTTTGCTACTGGTATATAGTACCATTGTCTGACTGGGAATTCAAAGAATATATTGGGGTTATAAATACCCTCATTTCTTGCTACTGGTATATAGTGCCATTGTCTGACTGGGAATTCAAAGAATATATTGGGGTTACAAATACCCTCATTTCTTGCTACTGCCATATAGTGACAGTTTCTGACTGGTAATTCAAAGAATATATTGGGGTTATAAATACCCTCATTTCTTGCTACTGGTATATAGTGCCATTGTCTGACTGGGAATTCAAAGAATATATTGGGGTTACAAATACCCTCATTTCTTGCTACTGCCATATAGTGCCAGTTTCTGACTGGTAATTCAAAGAATATATTGGGGTTACGTGCACCCACAATTTTTGCTACTGGTATATAGTGCCATTGTCTGACTGGGAATTCAAAAAATATATTGGGGTTACAAATACCCTCAATTCTTGCTACTGGTATATAGTGCCATTGTCTGACTGGGAATTCAAAGAATATATTGGGGTTACAAATACCCTCATTTCTTGCTACTGGTATATAGTGCCATTGTCTGACTGTGAATTCAAAGAATATATTGGGGTTATAAATACCCTCATTTCTTGCTACTGCCATATAGTGCCAGTTTCTGACTGGTAATTCAAAGAATATATTGGGGTTATAAATACCCTCATTTCTTGCTACTGCCATATAGTGCCATTGTCTGACTGGGAATTCAAAGAATATATTGGGGTTATAAATACCCTCATTTCTTGCTACTGGTATATAGTGCCATTGTCTGACTGGGAATTCAAAGAATATATTGGGGTTACAAATACCCTCATTTCTTGCTACTGGTATATAGTGCCATTGTCTGACTGGGAATTCAAAGAATATATTGGGGTTACAAATACCCTCATTTCTTGCTACTGGTATATAGTGCCATTGTCTGACTGGGAATTCAAAGAATATATTGGGGTTACAAATACCCTCATTTCTTGCTACTGGTATATAGTGCCATTGTCTGACTGGGAATTCAAAGAATATATTGGGGTTACAAATACCCTCATTTCTTGCTACTGGTATATAGTGCCATTGTCTGACTGGGAATTCAAAGAATATATTGGGGTTATAAATACCCTCATTTTTTGCTACTGCCATATAGTGCCAGTTTCTGACTGGTAATTCAAAGAATATATTGGGGTTATAAATACCCTCATTTCTTGCTACTGGTATATAGTGCCATTGTCTGACTGGGAATTCAAAGAATATATTGGGGTTATAAATACCCTCATTTCTTGCTACTGGTATATAGTACCATTGTCTGACTGGGAATTCAAAGAATATATTGGGGTTACAAATACCCTCATTTCTTGCTACTGCCATATAGTGCCAGTTTCTAACTGGTAATTCAAAGAATATATTGGGGTTACGTGCACCCACAATTTTTGCTACTGGTATATAGTGCCATTGTCTGACTGGGAATTCAAAGAATATATTGGGGTTACGTGCACCCACAATTTTTGCTACTGGTATATAGTGCCATTGTCTGACTTGGAATTCAAAGAATATATTGGGGTTACAAATACCCTCATTTCTTGCTACTGGTATATAGTGCCATTGTCTGACTGGGAATTCAAAGAATATATTGGGGTTATAAATACCCTCATTTCTTGCTACTGCCATATAGTGCCAGTTTCTGACTGGTAATTCAAAGAATATATTGGGGTTACGTGCACCCACAATTTTTGCTACTGGTATATAGTGCCATTGTCTGACTGGGAATTCAAAGAATATATTGGGGTTATAAATACCCTCATTTCTTGCTACTGGTATATAGTGCCATTGTCTGACTGGGAATTCAAAGAATATATTGGGGTTATAAATACCCTCATTTCTTGCTACTGGTATATAGTGCCATTGTCTGACTGGGAATTCAAAGAATATATTGGGGTTATAAATACCCTCATTTCTTGCTACTGCCATATAGTGCCAGTTTCTGACTGGTAATTCAAAGAATATATTGGGGTTATAAATACCCTCATTTCTTGCTACTGGTATATAGTGCCATTGTCTGACTGGGAATTCAAAGAATATATTGGGGTTACGTGCACCCACAATGTTTGCTACTGGTATATAGTGCCAATTTCTAACTGGGAATTCAAAATGCGCAAGGCTCCCGGAAAGGGACGTGGACGAGGCCGTGGGCGAGGTCGGGGGAATGGTTCTGGGGAGCAAGGTAGCAGTGAAGCCACAGGGCGTCCCGTGCCTACTCCTGTGGGGCAGCAAGCATTGCGCCACTCCACAGTGCCAGGGTTGCTTGCCACATTAACTAAACTGCAGGGTACAAACCTTAGTAGGCCCGAGAACCAGGAACAGGTCTTGCAATGGCTGTCAGAGAACGCTTACAGCACATTGTCCAGCAGCCAGTCAGACTCTGCCTCCTCTCCTCCTATTACCCAACAGTCTTGTCCTCCTTCCTCCCAAAATTCCCAAGCTTCACAGAACAATAACCCCAACTGTCCCTGCTCCCCAGAGCTGTTCTCCGCTCCTTTCATTGTCCCTCAACCTGCCTCTCCACGTCACGATTCCACGAACCTAACAGAGGAGCATCTGTGTCCAGATGCTCAAACACTAGAGTCTCCTCCATCTCCGTTCGATTTGGTGGTGGATGACCAGCAACCCACCCTCATCGACGATGATGTGACGCAGTTGCCGTCAGGGCATCCAGTTGACCGGCGCATTGTGCGGGAGGAGGAGATGAGATAGGAGTTGGAAGAGGAAGTGGTGGATGATGAGGACACTGACCCGACCTGGACAGGGGGGATGTCAAGCGGGGAAAGTAGTGTGGATGTTGAGGCAGGTGCAGCACCAAAAAGGGTAGCTAGAGGCAGAGGCAGAGGTCAGCAGCTTAGGCGAAGCCAGGCCACACCCGGAATCTCCCAAGATGTTCCAGTTCGTACCCAGCCCCGAAAAACTCCCACCTCGAGGGCACGTTTCTCGAAGGTGTGGAGTTTTTTCAAGGAATGCGCCGAGGACAGATATAGTGTTGTCTGCACAATTTGCCTCTCGAAATTGATTAGGGGCTCTGAGAAGAGCAACCTGTCCACCACTTCAATGCGCCGTCATTTGGAATCCAAGCACTGGAATCAGTGGCAGGCAGCAACGGCAGGACAAAGGCCGCCTGCCGTTCACGCCACTGCCACTGCCTCTGCCACTGCCACTGCTGACTGTGCTGGCGATGCACTCCAGAGGACGAGCCAGGACACCACTTCATCTGCCTCCGCCACTTTGTTGACTTCTCCCTCATCCTCCCCTGTTCCTGTCTTATCTCCTTCTCCTTTACCATCAAAGGCACCATCAGGCGCTTCTTTACAACAACCCACCATCTCTCAGACATTGGAGCGGCGGCAGAAATACACTGCTAACCACCCACACGCGCAAGCCTTGAACACCAACATCGCTAAACTGCTGGCCCAGGAGATGTTGGCGTTCCGGCTTGTTGAAACTCCCGCCTTCCTGGACCTGATGGCAACTGCGGCACCTCGCTATGCCGTCCCTAGCCGTCACTACTTCTCCCGGTGTGCCGTCCCCGCCTTGCACCAGCACGTGTCACTCAACATCAGGCGGGCCCTTAGTTCCGCGCTTTGCACAAAGGTCCACTTGACCACCGACGCGTGGACAAGTGCATGCGGACAGGGACGCTACATTTCACTGACGGCACACTGGGTGAATGTAGTTGAGGCTGGGACTGCTTCCCAAACTGGCCCGGTGTACCTCGTCTCCCCGCCTAACATTCCTGGCAGGGACACGAGAAGAACAAACCCCTCCTCCTCCTCCTCTACCGCCTCCGCCACCGCCTCCTCCTCCGCCACCGCCTCCTCCTCCGCTGTTAGATTGACCCCAGCTACGAGTTGGAAACGTTGCAGCACTGGCGTTGGTAGACGTCAGCAGGCTGTGCTGAAGCTGATCAGCTTGGGGGACAGACAGCACACTGCCTCCGAGGTGAGGGATGCCCTCCTCGATGAGACGGCAATATGGTTTGAGCCGCTGCACCTGGGCCCAGGCATGGTCGTTTGTGATAACGGCCGGAACCTGGTAGCAGCTCTGGAGCTTGCTGGACTCCAACATGTTCCATGCCTGGCCCACGTCTTCAACCTAGTGGTGCAACGTTTCCTAAAGAGCTACCCCAATGTTCCAGAGCTACTGGTGAAAGTGCGGCGCATGTGCGCCCACTTTCGCAAGTCGACAGTAGCCGCTGCTAGCTTAAAATCTCTCCAGCAACGCCTGCATGTGCCACAACACCGGGTTTTGTGCGACGTCCCCACACGCTGGAACTCAACGTTTCAGATGTTGAATAGAGTGGTTGAGCAGCAGAGACCTTTGATGGAATACCAGCTACAAAACCCTAGGATGCCACAAAGTCAGCTGCCTCAGTTTCACATCCATGAGTGGCCATGGATGAGAGACCTTTGTGACATCCTACGGGTCTTTGAGGAGTCCACAAGGAGGGTGAGCTCTGAGGATGCGATGGTGAGCCTTACAATCCCGCTCTTGTGTGTTCTGAGAGAATCCCTGATTGACATCAGGGATAACTCAGATCACACAGAGGAGTTAGGGATAGCATCCGATCCGTCACAGCTGGAGAGTAGGTCCACACATCTGTCCGCTTCACTGCGTTTAATGGAGGAGGAGGAGGAGGAGGAGGAAGAAGAGTTGTCCGATGATGTGATGGTGATACAGGAGGCTTCCGGGCAACTTCGAATCGTCCCATTGTTGCAGCGCGGATGGGTAGACATGGAGGATGAGGAGGAAATGGAGATTGAACTTTCCGGTGGGGCCAGAGGAGTCATGCCAACTAACACTGTGGCAGACATGGCTGAGTTCATGTTGGGGTGCTTTACAACCGACAAGCGTATTGTCAAAATCATGGAGGACAACCAGTACTGGATCTTTGCTATCCTTGACCCCCGGTATAAAAACAACATCTCGTCTTTTATTCCGGTAGAGGGGAGGGCCAATCGCATCAATGCTTGCCACAGGCAATTGGTGCAGAATATGATGGAGATGTTTCCAGCATGTGACGTTGGCAGCAGGGAGGGCAGTTCCTCCAGTAGGCAACCAAGTTCTCACCGGTCCACACAAACGAGGGGCACACTGTCTAAGGTCTGGGACACCTTGATGGCACCCCCTCGCCAAAGTGCTGCCACGGAGGGTCCTAGTGTCACCAGGCGTGAGAAGTATAGGCGCATGTTGCGGGAATACCTTTCCGACCACAGCCCTGTCCTCTCCGACCCCTCTGCGCCCTACACGTATTGGGTGTCGAAGTTGGACCTGTGGCTTGAACTTGCCCTATATGCCTTGGAGGTGCTGTCCTGTCCTGCCGCCAGCGTCCTATCTGAGAGGGTGTTCAGTGCAGCCGGTGGCATCATCACTGACAAGCGCACCCGTCTGTCAGCTGAGAGTGCCGACCGGCTCACTTTGATAAAAATGAACCACCACTGGATAGAGCCTTCATTTTTGTGCCCACCTGTGTAAAGCACCCCAACATGAAACTCCATGTCTGTACTCAACCTCTCCAATTCCTCCGCATCCTCATACTCATCCACCATAAGCGTTGCACAATTCTGCTAATACTAGGCTCCCTCCACCCTGATTTCCCCCAACTCTGCTGGTTAGAGGCTCCCTCCACCCTGATTTCCACCAACTCTGCTGGTTAGAGGCTCCCTCCACCCTGCTTTCCCACAACTCTGCTGGTTAGAGGCTCCCTCCACCCTGCTTTTCCCACAACTCTGCTGGTTAGAGGCTCCCTCCACCCTGCTTTCCCACAACTCTGTTGGTTAGAGGCTCCCTCCACCCTGATTTCCACCAACTCTGCTGGTTAGAGGCTCCCTCCACCCTGCTTTCCCACAACTCTGCTGGTTAGAGGCTCCCTCCACCCTGATTTCCACCAACTCTGCTGGTTAGAGGCTCCCTCCACCATGAATTGGTCCAAACTGGGCTGTTTAGAGGCTCCCTCCACCATGAATTGGTCCAAACTGGGGTTTTTAGAGGCTCCCTCCACCATGAATTGGTCCAAACTGGGCTGTTTAGAGGCTCCCTCCACCATGAATTGGTCCAAACTGGGGTTTTTAGAGGCTCCCTCCACCATGAATTGGTCCAAACTGGACTGGTTAGAGGCTCCCTCCACCATGAATTTGCCCAAACTGGGCTGTTTAGAGGGTCCCTCCACCATGAATTTGCCCAAACTGGGCTGTTTAGAGGCTCCCTCCACCATGAATTGGTCCAAACTGGGGTTTTTAGAGGCTCCCTCCACCATGAATTGGTCCAAACTGGGCTGTTTAGAGGCTCCCTCCACCATGAATTGGTCCAAACTGGGGTTTTTAGAGGCTCCCTCCACCATGAATTGGTCCAAACTGGGCTGGTTAGAGGCTCCCTCCACCATGAATTTGCCCAAACTGGGCTGTTTAGAGGCTCCCTCCACCATGAATTGGTCCAAACTGGGCTGTTTAGAGGCTCCCTCCACCATGAATTGGTCCAAACTGGGGTTTTTAGAGGCTCCCTCCACCATGAATTGGTCCAAACTGGGCTGTTTAGAGGCTCCCTCCACCATGAATTGGTCCAAACTGGGGTTTTTAGAGGCTCCCTCCACCATGAATTTGCCCAAACTGGGCTGTTTAGAGGCTCCCTCCACCATGAATTGGTCAAAACTGGGCTGTTTAGAGGCTCCCTCCACCATGAATTGGTCCAAACTGGGGTTTTTAGAGGCTCCCTCCACCATGAATTGGTCCAAACTGGGCTGTTTAGAGGCTCCCTCCACCATGAATTGGTCCAAACTGGGGTTTTTAGAGGCTCCCTCCACCATGAATTGGTCCAAACTGGACTGGTTAGAGGCTCCCTCCACCATGAATTTGCCCAAACTGGGCTGTTTAGAGGGTCCCTCCACCATGAATTTGCCCAAACTGGGCTGTTTAGAGGCTCCCTCCACCATGAATTGGTCCAAACTGGGGTTTTTAGAGGCTCCCTCCACCATGAATTGGTCCAAACTGGGCTGTTTAGAGGCTCCCTCCACCATGAATTGGTCCAAACTGGGGTTTTTAGAGGCTCCCTCCACCATGAATTGGTCCAAACTGGGCTGGTTAGAGGCTCCCTCCACCATGAATTTGCCCAAACTGGGCTGTTTAGAGGCTCCCTCCACCATGAATTTGCCCAAACTGGGCTGTTTAGAGGCTCCCTCCACCATGAATTGGTCCAAACTGGGGTTTTTAGAGGCTCCCTCCACCATGAATTGGTCCAAACTGGGCTGTTTAGAGGCTCCTTCCACCATGAATTGGTCCAAACTGGGGTTTTTAGAGGCTCCCTCCACCATGAATTGGTCCAAACTGGGGTTTTTAGAGGCTCCCTACACCATGAATTTGCCCAAACTGGGCTGTTTAGAGGCTCCCTCCACCATGAATTTGCCCAAACTGAGCTGTTTAGAGGCTCCCTCCACCATGAATTGGTCCAAACTGGGGTTTTTAGAGGCTCCCTCCACCATGAATTGGTCCAAACTGGGGGTTTTTAGAGGCTCCCTCCACCATGAATTTGCCCAAACTGGGCTGTTTAGAGGCTCCCTCCATCATGAATTGGTCCAAACTGGGGTTTTTAGAGGCTCCCTCCACCATGAATTGGTCCAAACTGGGGTTTTTAGAGGCTCCCTCCACCATGAATTGGTCCAAACTGGGCTGGTTAGAGGCTCCCTCCACCATGAATTTGCCCAAACTGGGCTGTTTAGAGGCTCCCTCCACCATGAATTTGCCCAAACTGGGCTGTTTAGAGGCTCCCTTCATCATGAATTGGTCCAAACTGGGGTTTTTAGAGGCTCCCTCCACCATGAATTGGTCCAAACTGGGGTTTTTAGAGGCTCCCTCCACCATGAATTGGTCCAAACTGGGGTTTTTAGAGGCTCCCTCCACCATGAATTTGCCCAAACTCTGCTGGTTAGAGGCTCAATCTACCCTGATTTTCAAAACAAATGTTGGTGCCAACCTCAACTTACTACAAGGGCCAAATTCACTGCTGGTGACAAGCTCTCCTCACTGCAAGTGCCAAATACACATGTTTCAAGGTGTTTTCCTACTGTCAGAGAGGTGGTATTGAGTGTGTAAAGTGTGTAGTTGTTAGGCTGTGATGTTGGGGTAATAGAGGGTCTTTGGTGTGTTAGATGCCCCCAGACATGCTTCCCCTGCTGTCCCAGTGTCATTCCAGAGGTGTTGGCATCATTTCCTGGGGTGTCATAGTGGACTTGGTGACCCTCCAGACACGGATTTGGGTTTCCCCCTTAACGAGTATCTGTTCCCCATAGACTATAATGGGGTTCGAAACCCATTCGAACACACGAACATTGAGCGGCTGTTCGAATCGAATTTCGAACCTCGAACATTTTAGTGTTCGCTCATCTCTAATCTTCACCATTTTTTGCTACTTTTTGACATGATTTATAGTTTGAGTAAAACTCTATGGCAGTTTTTATGTGTACACCTTTGCCACAAATTTTGTAAAATATATTTCATGCCACTATTCATCTGCATAAAACCTGGCATGGATTGTTCCTCAAATTATAAATGTCCCTTATTATTATTCTATGTGAATGTAGTGATTGGAATCTATCGACTATGGTAGATATGGATATATGGATATTTTACCTTGCAGCCTGCCCTTTCTTTCAGATTTTTCTGCTGTTGGTTGTTTTATACTATTGAATTTAATGGTGAAAACTTGCACACTAAACAAATATTAAAAATTGCAATCAAAGTGGATGTGGTACATGCCCTAATCCCAGCAGTTATTTCAGGACTCTTTTTGTTACACATATTGTCATATTGTATTCTGTAACTGCTATGTTATAAATAAAGAATTGATTAAAAAAAATTGCAATCAAAGTAACATGTTTTTCACAGAGACAATTTTTCTGTGTTTTTGGGAAAAAACACACATTTTTGTGGCATTTTCTATCTGTTAACATTTCTAAGCTATGCAAAATACAATGGAACGACTAAGGGTCCATTCACATGGAGGAAAATAATGTGGAATTTGGTGTGGAATTTCAGCGCTGACAAAAAAGCCTCCCATTGACTTCAAAGGGTTCCTTTTTCTGCTAGCAGAAAAAGGAACCCATTGAAGTCAATGGGTGGCTTTTTTTTTAGCACTGAAATTCCACACCAAATTCATCACCATTTTTCTCCGGATGAATGGACCATAAGATTGGGACACTCTGTGAGTCACCAAAAATTTGGTGTGTGGCTAATCTGAGGCAATTTACTGTGGTGGAATAGTACAATAGAGCATTCGCATGCAGTGCAACATAAAAATATTTTACACCAGCAGCATGTCAGTTATTGCTGCAGGTTTTACCAACATATTTAACATTTGCAAAAGCTTCTGATGTGGAGAATCTGCAGGACAGCTGTAGGAAAGGTTAGGTGTTTTTTTTTATCTGCAGCTGTTTTACACCACAGAATACTGCTGAATCTCCCTATGGATATTCAGGCTGGGGCCCCATGTTGTGAAAAACACTGCATTTTATAGTACCTGAAAAGTGGATGGGATTCTGGCTAATCCCATCCACACATTGCAGAAAAAAATCTGTAGTGGAAAAGCTGCGTGTAAATTATACCTGCAGAAAAGCTGGTATTTTCCAAATTGGTGTAATAAGGGCAGAAATCACAATGAAAAACACTGCAGAAAAAAACACAATGCATTTCCTCCTTGGTTTTTTTAAGCAGCTTTTATTTATTATTGCTGTGCTTCCCTACATGGGGCCTTATCCTCAACAGCATTCTCCCTATGTGTGATTTCTATCTTTGTCTCAAAAAGCTGCTGTAGCGTTTTTTCCAAAAAAATGCTGGGTGTGAAAATAACCTGATGGATATTTCTATGGAAAAAAGCTGTAGTTTAACTGTGCCAAAAAATGTGTGCGTTTGGCCATATGGAGGAGAAGATGTCAGACTTTTTAACTGTTAGTCAACCAACAATCTATGGGCGATAGTTACTAATCCTGTCTAACAATTAGGCTGCATATACTTAGACTGGAGCGTCTGAAAATGCACCAGATTTATCACAGTATATGACATTGGGTGATAAATTTGGTGCATCTTTACACTTGTATTTAACTTTACACCACCTTTTCGTTGGCAAAGAGTACACCAATATTTTGGTCCAATTTGGTCCAATGTTGTTACATTTGCCATTTCTTGTTATTCCATCAAAAACATATGGACTGTACAATAAGTGTGGCCACTCTTTGATACACTTGACCAAGGGCTCCAGTGCATTTAGCTTAGTAAATCTTCCACTATGAGTTGTACTGTAGATCCACAATGCATGGACATACACATTTAGCACAGGACATCTTGCCATATGTTGCAGAAACACAGCTTTTTTTTGTTGCAGTTTTTGTTGCGGTATTTTGAGCCAAAGTCAAGAATGGCTACAAAAGGAATGGGTAATAAATAAAAAAAATTCTTATACTTCTCCCTCCTGCTCAATCCACTAATGTCTTTGGCTCCAAAAACAACAACAAAATCTGCAACAAAAAAAGCTGCGTTTCGCAAAGTGGGGCCTTAGCCTTAGGGTTTGTGCACGTGGGATAAATGTGTGCAATGATCTGTACATTAAGCCACACATAGGGGGTCTCTATTATAAAATGGTATGCTGCTATGTGATGCCTCTCCAACAAATCATGCTTCTAAGGCAGATTAACTTTGTAATGCAGAGAATGTAATGACCTCTATATAGCTATATGCACTAATAAGGAATCAAGATTGATAATTAGATTATTAATTACAGATGTATTGCACACATGCGTATGTACACTACTCTAATCACATAAGAGACGGTGTCCTTGCAACCAAGAGTTAATAGTCTACTCAAACTCAGATGCACATAGCAGTCAATGGCCACCATATTACACATACAAGCACAAAAATAAGAAGTATGGACTTGAAAGTATATATTACATGTATCTGCTACATATTTAAATTTTATTGTGTATTCAACACAACACATGTAGTTTATTGCACAATTGTTCAGACGTGCAATATTATATTTACTTCCCTGTGCATTAAACAGGGCTAATGCAATTGTAGAATGATCCGCTGACAGAATATCCATTCCAATTTAATTATGAGCTATTACAGAAGTCATCCAGATTTCAGACGCACATGCTTCTGATCAGAGTGTGTTAACACTGCCAAGTGGAGATAATGAGATTTGCCAACTACATGTTATTGTGACTCAGATGGATCCCTGACAAAAAGAGAAAGATAGCTACAAATTAAATTGACAATTTCTGGAATCAAGCCAAGTGGTTTTAATTGGTGGTAGTTCGGATATTTGCTTATTGTGATATTTAATTAGCAAGATGGGAAGACAGAGATGATTTGTCAGTGAAATCCTAATACAATGGAAATGACCAATTGGAAGCAAGGATTACAACAGGGAATCATGGGATATACTCAGGAATAGAGATGAGCGAGTACTGTTCGGATCAGCCAATCCGAACAGCACGCTCCATAGAAATGAATGAATG
Organism: Leptodactylus fuscus; assembly: GCF_031893055.1. NCBI lineage: Eukaryota > Metazoa > Chordata > Amphibia > Anura > Leptodactylidae > Leptodactylus > Leptodactylus fuscus. The sequence goes on from NC_134270.1 coordinate 71,089,666, forward strand.
CACCTGGTACTTCCGCTTTGACGGCGGCCGGCCGCTTAACCCCCCGCGTGCTGGCTACGTCCATTCATTTCTATGCGAGCGTGCTGTTCGGATAGGCTGATCCGAACAGTACTCACTCATCTCTATTCAGGAACAGATTAATGGTGCCATGGGCTTGGGCTGTTCAGAACCCCCCAATTCACGCCAAAGATATCTCTGTGACAGAGTAATGTCCCATATTGGCCCCCCATGCAGCACAATGTGCCATACCAGCCATCGTGTTTATTTCTGAAGTGTTTTTCATTCCAATTTCTCAGAGTTTTCCTCTCCCGACATTCTGCCCCTATTATACCTAAATTGAACACGCCAATATTTAATATAATTGACATGCTGCGATTTTCAAAAAAATGTGGGCATTTCTGAAAATGCATTTTTTCCACTGTGGATTTTTTTTTCTGCAATGTGTAGACAGAATTAACCAAAATCCCATCCACTTTTCAGATACCGTAAAATGCAGTGTTTTTCATAACATGGGGTCCCAGCCTGAATATCCACATGGAAATTTTAGCAGTAAATGTGGTGTAAAACAGCTGCAGCAGTATAATGTCTCATAGTGACCCTCCACACAGTACAATGTGCCATATTAACACTCTACGTAGTGTAATGTCCCATCATGGTGTATAATGTGCCATAGGAGCTCTCCATACGGTATAATGTGCCATAACAGCTCTCCATACAGTGTAATGTGTAATAGTGGCACATACAGAGATATGACCGAACCGTTTCTCATTACAAATTTTCCAAAAATTTGGGATTCTGATGAACGTTAAATATTTGAGGTTCACCATGAATGCCTTTACAGTTGACAGGATTAAATTATAATGGTTAGTTGCTTGCAGTTGGGTTCCTTTATAGCTTTGGATAACCTTTTGAAGTGGTATACTTCTTATTTTAAAAAGTACAGTTTACATATAAAGTTTAACAAATTGTATTATGCCATACAAAACATATAGGGGTTTTTCAGGTGCCCCCTGAAATACCAAACAGTTTCTTTTACCTGACACAGAAGCAGATTCTACCTACCGTTCCATCCTGGTAACTGTTTCCTGCCATGGGTCAAGGTCAGCAGTGGCGGATCCAGGGTTTGCGGGGCCCTGGGCAATTGACTTTGGCGGGGCCCTACTTACTGGGGGTCTCGCACTTCTAACCTGTACTTCCCAACTGTTGAAGACTAGAAAGAGGGAACAAAACGTGCGCGCGCAGCGCGCCGCAGCAATTTAGGCCCCACCCACTTTTATGTTGACTCCACCCATTCTCATTCAATTTTCATGTGATTCCACACAGTATAATCCTCCTACAGTCACCCGTAAATTATATCTCCCCCCCATTTTCATATACACCCTTCATCTACCCCTAGTTTCATGTCCGCCCCCTCTATCTCTGTCCCCAGTTTCATGCCATTCTCCCCCTTTATCTGCCCACAGTTTCATTTCCCCCCGTCTCTGCCCCAGTGTCATGCCGTTCTCCCCCCTTCATCTGCCCCAGTGTCATGCTGTTCTCCCCCCCTTCATCTGCCCCAGTGTCATGCTGTTCTCCCCCCCTCCATCTGCCCCAGTGTCATGCTGTTCTCCCCCCCTCCATCTGCCCCAGTGTCATGCCGTTCTCCCCCCTCCATCTACCCCAGTGTCATGCCGTTCTCCCCCCCTCCATCTGCCCCAGTGTCATGCCATTCTCCCCCCTCCATCTGCCCCAGTGTCATGCTGTTCTCTCCCCCTCTATCTGCCCCAGTGTCATGCCATTCTCCCCCCACCATCTGCCCCAGTGTCATGCTGTTCTTCCCCCCTTCATCTGCCCCAGTGCCATGCCATTCTCCCCCCTCCATCTGCCCTAGTGTCATGCTGTTCTTCCCCCCTTCATCTGCCCCAGTGTCATGCCGTTCTCCCCCTCTTCATCTGCCCCAATGTCATGCCGTTCTCCCCCTCCATCTGCCCCAGTGCCATGCCGTTCTCCCTCCTCCATCTGCCCCAGTGTCATGCCGTTCTCACTCACACACACTCACACACACACACACTCACCATTCCTCGTTCCCTCGCAGCTCTCTCCCTCATACACATATTGTAGCCGCGATGTGATGACGTCATCGCATCGTGGATACAAATGCCGGAGGCCCGGAGCTCAGCGTTAAAGCCGGAGCTGAGCTGTGACAGCTCCGGCTTTAAACGCCTATGCATTCAGCTCATCGGCGTCCTACCTGTCAGCTCCTGCTTTAACGCTGAGCTCAGTTGGAGTCGGGACATGCCGACCGGGACCATTTTGTTAGGTCCCGGCCGCGCCGCGGGGCCCCGCTAAGAGCGGGGCCCCGGGCGGTTGCCCGGCTCGCCCGGCCCTGGATCCGCCCCTGAAGGTCAGGCATTAGTAAGTTTGCCCAAATGTGCCAAAAATGCACAAAAATTTTGGTACATACAGCCAACAAATAAGTGGTGTAAATTTAGACAAGACCTTCTAAAGATGCACCAGTTTTTGGTTAATTATATTACCATAATGACCTCATCACCTGGAGATAGACAGACATGTTACAAATCACCTACAGCCATAGCAATGCACAATGAGCCCTATTTAGTTTTTTCATGGATGTGTCCTAGATTTCAACTAAACACATCCATGTAACTGACGCCATGTTTATTCCTAGTTTGTTAGTCTATGGATGTATTAAACAGGACTGATATTCTATTATTCAGGCTATACCATTCTACTGTGTAGAAAGGGATCTGCACTGTTAGAATACATGCATGTAAATTTTAAGTGCATATATATTAGACAATTGTATTTTATCTTAGTTTATAGACAAATACATTTAAAAAATAAAAACTGTAATACCCCATTTAATAAATGCATTTGTAAATCTGAATATAGTTTGCACATAATCTAATTATCCGTAAATTTGACTATTACTTATCTCACAGACAGTGGTGTAACTAAAGTCTTGTGGGCCCGGGTGCAAAGTTTTGCCATCTACCCACTTCCTAGAGCAAATTCTTGATAGTGGCGGTTATGGATGCTGTAGTGATATGTCAGATACTTGAAATGGGTGCAGCTTTAGTACCCACAAATGCAGTTATCAAGAAAACGGCGAGTGAGCAGCACCTGGCATGGCATATAAACAATACTGTGACAGTATTACATGTTCTACAGTGGACCCCACACAGTATTATTTGCTCCACAGTACCCCAAACAGTACTATGTGCTTCACAGTGTCCCCTAAACAATATTACGTGCACCACAGTGGCCCCTGAACAGTATTATGTACTCAATTGTGGTCCCCACCGATTATTATATGCTCCATATTGGCCACCACACAGTATTATGTGCTCACATCCCCCCCCAAGAGCCTGAATCCCGCATTCCTCCCTCTTACTCACACACAGCCTACAGCGCCATATACCCCTCTTGCCCACACACAGCCTGCACCCCCACATCACCATCTTGCTCACACACAGCCTACCCCCATTCGCCTCTGTTGCTCACACCCAGCCTGCACCCCCATGTCCCCCTCTTGCTCACACATGTTTTCTTCTCTCCTCCTAAGTTCCTCTTCCAGCGTAACACCACACTGTCCTCTACAATCTAGAATAGCTCTGCCCACACATGACGTCATCAAAGGTCCTTTAGCCCACTAGGATTTAGTATCTACTGCAGGAAGAAGCCCCGGAGCAGATACTCAACCTAGGACAGGTGAGTATGAGTATTTTTTTTATTTTTATACACCTTCCCTGAGCTGACATTTAATGGAATGGGGCCCAGTCAAACCCCTTTCCATTAACAATGTGTATAGCCACTGGCATAGTGGTCCGGGGCCCCGGCCATTTCCAGCTGGCTGTGGGCCCCTTACCCCTCTGAACCCGGTCGCAGTCGCACCCCTTGTGACCACAATCATTACTTCACTGCTCACAGATCTTTGAAGTCTTGCTTCTTTCCTGTTTTTTAAAAAGAAATTGAGCTAACATTTTTTCCCATGGTAGCATATGTCTTTTGAAAGCTTCTGTACAGATCACAGCTCAGTTTCTATGTCAAAGCATAGAAACCATATAACTGACCCTGCAAATTTCTTAAAGAGATATTGATTGTCCAATACAAGAACACCATTATAAGATATGTGGTCCTGTACATCCTGGAAAGAAAGGTCCCAGTGGTAACTAATGGCTCATCTGTGGGGTGAGTATAACCAGAAAATAACCAGAACATCAATAAAACAAAAAAAATCTACTGCAAATGCTACTTAACGCACTAAATGTATCATAAGTGTACTCAAATGACCTTGGAAAAGGTTATACAAAAGAAAAGAAAGAAACAAAAGAATTGTAGTCATAAAATTAAGTGTAGTAAAGTTTAACATAATAGATAGAGATGAGCGAACAGTGTTCTATCGAACACATGTTCGATCGGATATCAGGGTGTTCGCCATGTTCGAATCGAATCGAACACCGCGTGGTAAAGTGCGCCAAAATTCGATTCTCCTCCCACCTTCCCTGGCGCCTTTTTTGCACCAATAACAGCGCAGGGGAGGTGGGACAGGAACTACGACACCGGGGGCATTGAAAAAAATTGGAAAAAGTCATTGGCTGCCGAAATCAGGTGACCTCCATTTTAGACGAATAGTGGATTTCAAATCCGGGTCATATGAGAATGTGAACTTTGTGACTATGAGACAGGGATAGCTGTACAGGCAGGGATAGCTAGGGATAACCTTTATTTAGGGGGGAATGTTATTAAAAATAACTTTTTGGGGCTCTATCGGGTGTGTAATTGTGATTTTTGTGAGATAAACTTTTTCCCATAGGGATGCATTGGCCAGCGCTGATTGGCCGAATTCCGTACTCTGGCCAATCAGTGCTGGCCAATGCATTCTATTAGCTTGATGAAGCAGAGTGTGCACAAGGGTTCAAGCGCACCCTCGGCTCTGATGTAGCAGAGCCGAGGCTGCACAAGGGTTCAAGCGCACCCTCGGCTCTGATGTAGAAGAGCCGAGGGTGCACTTGAACCCTTGTGCACCCTCGGCTCTGCTACATCAGAGCCGAGGGTGCGCTTGAACCCTTGTGCACACTCTGCTTCATCAAGCTAATAGAATGCATTGGCCAGCGCTGATTGGCCAATGCATTCTATTAGCCCGATGAAGTAGAGCTGAATGTGCACACACATTCAGCTCTACTTCATCGGGCTAATAGAATGAATTGGCCAGCGCTGATTGGCCAGAGTACGGAATTCGGCCAATCAGCGCTGGCTCTGCTGGAGGAGGCGGAGTCTAAGATCGCTCCACACCAGTCTCCATTCAGGTCCGACCTTAGACTCCGCCTCCTCCAGCAGAGCCAGCGCTGATTGGCCGAATTCCGTACTCTGGCCAATCAGCACTGGCTAATGCATTGTATTGGCGTAATGAAGCAGTGCTGAATGTGTGTGCTTAGCACACACATTCAGCTCTACTTCATCGGGCTAATAGAATGCATTGGCCAGCGCTGATTGGCCAGAGTACGGAATTCGGCCAATCAGCGCTGGCTCTGCTGGAGGAGGCGGAGTCTAAGATCGCTCCACACCAGTCTCCATTCAGGTCCGACCTTAGACTCCGCCTCCTCCAGCAGAGCCAGCGCTGATTGGCCGAATTCCGTACTCTGGCCAATCAGCACTGGCTAATGCATTGTATTGGCGTGATGAAGCAGTGCTGAATGTGTGTGCTTAGCACACACATTCAGCTCTACTTCATCGGGCTAATAGAATGCATTGGCCAATCAGCGCTGGCCAATGCATTCTATTAGCGTGAACTGAGTTTGCACAGGGGTTCTAGTGCACCCTCGGCTCTGCTACATCAGATTGCTACATCTGATGTAGCAGTGCCGAGTGTGCATCAGATGTGTAGTTCAGCAAAACTGACTCAGCACTGCTAAGTCTCTGCATTCGCATAGGAATGCATTGGCCAGCCTTCGGCCAATCAGCGCTGGCTCTGCCGGAGGAGGCGGAGTCTAAGGTCGGACCTGAATGGAGACTGGTGTGGAGCGATCTTAGACTCCGCCTCCTCCAGCAGAGCCAGCGCTGATTGGTCGAGTTCCGTACTCTGGCCAATCAGCACTGGCCAATGCATTTCTATGGGGAAAAGTTAGCTTGCGAAAATCGCAAACTGACAGGGATTTCCATGAAATAAAGTGACTTTTATGCCCCCAGACATGCTTCCCCTGCTGTCCCAGTGTCATTCCAGGGTGTTGGTATCATTTCCTGGGGTGTCATAGTGGACTTGGTGACCCTCCAGACACGAATTTGGGTTTCCCCCTTAACGAGTTTATGTTCCCCATAGACTATAATGGGGTTCGAAACCCATTCGAACACTCGAACAGTGAGCGGCTGTTCGAATCGAATTTCGAACCTCGAACATTTTAGTGTTCGCTCATCTCTAATAATAGATTAATAGAAATCTGACATCTACCTAAAGGCAATGCATCTCCTGGTTTTTTTATACAGATTAAAACCATATACTGAAACACATTCTAGTCTGGTTTTATTTTCTGATTGTAGAATTTCACCCTTGAACACGATTTATGTTTTGTTTCATCTAGATAGGTCCATAATTTGTGCTGCTTGAATTCTCAATATATCATCAACGTCATCTGGAACTACCATCATTGGCCTCCTGTTAGGTTTTTCATTGCATTATATAAATGATGCGAATATTGCATAGTCTAGTCCCCTACTGGGAAAAGTTAGGAATAAATTTATAAAAATGTATAAAAATCCCCCAAAATTATTTTTCCCTTCTGCAACTTATCATGGTAAAAACATTAAAAAAATCACATAACCCATACTATAAAACAGTTTATTTATCCAACATGGTGAATGCCATAAATGTAATGGGATAAGAAGAGACTAAAGAGCAATATGTATCCCAATGAGAAGTACAGGCCATCTGGTCAACCCATGTTATTTCTGCTATACAGTGAAATCCTGCAAAAAACAACACTTCTAATAACTACATTGATAGAAAAATAAAAGGGAGCTGTGACTTTTATCATTCAACAATGAAAATACAACAAAATGGAATCTTGAAGACAAACTGGCTGCATCCTAAAGGGGCTAAAAAGAACTTACCACCTTTGTCTGTTTCCGTATATAAATGTTTTTTCTATGAAATTACAAATGTGTAAAATCTTCTCTTGTTCCATCCCTATTATTCTTTTTAGAAATGTATAATTAAATCAACAACTGGATGTTACCAGTTAAGGACTTGTCCCTGCATACCCACACATTGACCAACCAATTCTGACAGTACCAGACACACTGGCATGGGCACAGCCCTTTGACAATTTGAATGGTAAAAACTAGAGATGAGTGAGTAGTACTCGATAGAGTAGGTATTCGATGGAATACTACGGTATTCGAAATACTCGTACTCGATCAAGTACCACTCGCCGTTTGAATGTAAAAGTTCGATGCAGAACCAGCATTGATTGGCCGAATGCTATACAGTCGGCCAATCAATGATGGTTCTTCTCCTACCTTTAGAAGTCTTCTCCGTGCAGCTTCCCCGCGGCGTCTTCCGGCTCTTCATTCACTCTGCCAGGCATCGGGCCTGGGCAGAGCCGACTGCGCATGTCCGCTTGTAGTGCGGGCATGCGCAGTCGGCTCTGCCCAGGCCCAATGCCTGGCAGAGTGAATGAACAGCTGGAAGACGCCGCGGGGACGCTGCAAGGAGAAGACTTCTCGGACGATCCAGCCCGACCCTCACTCGTGGACTTGGTAAGTATAATTTGATCGAATGTTGCCTACCCCTGAAACGAGCATTTCCCCCCATAGACTATAATGGGGTTCGAAACCCGTTCGAACAGTTGAACAGTGTGCGGCTGTTCGAATCGGATTTCGAACCCCGAACATTTTAGTGTTCGCTCATTTCTAGTAAAAACCAAAGCACACCAGAATTAAAAGATGTTCCAGAATTGTTATTTTATGGAGAAGAACACAAAAAGCAAAATATACTTTTTTCAACAATAAATCTAATATACCAAGCACAAAAAAACTTGTAGAAAAATTACAATCCATTAATAAAATCACAGAGAATTAGAAGTGTAAAAGAGCAGATGAATCCCCTAGTGAGTCCCTGATCCACCGAAACTAATGGACCCCCAGAGCCCAAACTCCCATAATATTGGTGGAAGAAACTTCCCAGATTATATATAGATCAATTTGATTGCTGAAATGAAATAAAGATTAGAGATGAGCGAACAGTGTTCTATCGAACTCATGTTCGATCGGATATTAGGCTGTTCGGCATGTTCGAATCGAAACGAACAGCGCGTGGTAAAGTGCGCCATTACTCGATTCCCCTCCCACCTTCCCTGGCGCCTTTTTTGCTCCAATAACAGCGCAGGGTAGGTGGGACAGGAACTACGACACCGGTGACGTTGAGAAAAGTAGGCAAAACCCATTGGCTGCCGAAAACATGTGACCTCTAATTTAAAAGAACAGCGCCGCCCAGGTTCGCGTCATTCTGAGCTTGCAATTCACCGAGGACGGAGGTTTCCGTCCAGCTAGCTAGGGCTTAGATTCTGGGTAGGCAGGGACAGGCTAGGATAGGAAGGAGAAGACAACCACAACAGCTCTTGTAAGAGCTAAATTCCAGGGAGAAGCTTGTCAGTGTAACGTGGCACTGACGGGCTCAATCGCCGCAACCCAGCATTCCCAGGATCCTGAATGGAATACACTGTCAGTGTATTCCCGTATACCCGATATATACCCCCGATACCCGTTCCAACGGTGTGCCCCCCCACCTTCACCCCAGAAATACCCTGCAAGTCCCCTAGCAATAGAATTGGGGCTATATACACCCACTATTTTTGCTACTGCCATATAGTGCCATTGTCTGACTGGGAATTCAAAGAATATATTGGGGTTACGTGCACCCACAATTTTTACTACTGGTATACAGTGCCAGTTTCTGACTGGGAATTCAAAGAATATATTGGGGTTATAAATACCCTCATTTCTTGCTACTGGTATATAGTGCCATTGTCTGACTGGGAATTCAAAGAATATATTGGGGTTACGTGCACCCACAATTTTTACTACTGGTATACAGTGCCAGTTTCTGACTGGGAATTCAAAGAATATATTGGGGTTACAAATACCCTCATTTCTTGCTACTGCCATATAGTGCCAGTTTCTGACTGGTAATTCAAAGAATATATTGGGGTTACGTGCACCCACAATTTTTACTACTGGTATACAGTGCCAGTTTCTGACTGGGAATTCAAAGAATATATTGGGGTTACAAATACCCTCATTTCTTGCTACTGCCAAATAGTGCCAGTTTCTGACTGGTAATTCAAAGAATATATTGGGGTTACGTGCACCCACAATTTTTACTACTGGTATACAGTGCCAGTTTCTGACTGGGAATTCAAAGAATATATTGGGGTTACAAATACCCTCATTTCTTGCTACTGCCATATAGTGCCAGTTTCTGACTGGTAATTCAAAGAATATATTGGGGTTATAAATACCCTCATTTCTTGCTACTGGTATATAGTGCCATTGTCTGACTGGGAATTAAAAGAATATATTGGGGTTACGTGCACCCACAATTTTTACTACTGGTATACAGTGCCAGTTTCTGACTGGGAATTCAAAGAATATATTGGGGTTACAAATACCCTCATTTCTTGCTACTGCCAAATAGTGCCAGTTTCTGACTGGTAATTCAAAGAATATATTGGGGTTACGTGCACCCACAATTTTTACTACTGGTATACAGTGCCAGTTTCTGACTGGGAATTCAAAGAATATATTGGGGTTACAAATACCCTCATTTCTTGCTACTGCCATATAGTGCCAGTTTCTGACTGGTAATTCAAAGAATATATTGGGGTTACGTGCACCCACAATTTTTACTACTGGTATACAGTGCCAGTTTCTGACTGGGAATTCAAAGAATATATTGGGGTTACAAATACCCTCATTTCTTGCTACTGCCATATAGTGCCAGTTTCTGACTGGTAATTCAAAGAATATATTGGGGTTATAAATACCCTCATTTCTTGCTACTGGTATATAGTGCCATTGTCTGACTGGGAATTCAAAGAATATATTGGGGTTACGTGCACCCACAATTTTTACTACTGGTATACAGTGCCAGTTTCTGACTGGGAATTCAAAGAATATATTGGGGTTACAAATACCCTCATTTCTTGCTACTGCCATATAGTGCCAGTTTCTGACTGGTAATTCAAAGAATATATTGGGGTTACGTGCACCCACAATTTTTACTACTGGTATACAGTGCCAGTTTCTGACTGGGAATTCAAAGAATATATTGGGGTTACAAATACCCTCATTTCTTGCTACTGCCATATAGTGCCAGTTTCTGACTGGTAATTCAAAGAATATATTGGGGTTATAAATACCCTCATTTCTTGCTACTGGTATATAGTGCCATTGTCTGACTGGGAATTCAAAGAATATATTGGGGTTACGTGCACCCACAATTTTTACTACTGGTATACAGTGCCAGTTTCTGACTGGGAATTCAAAGAATATATTGGGGTTACAAATACCCTCATTTCTTGCTACTGCCATATAGTGCCAGTTTCTGACTGGTAATTCAAAGAATATATTGGGGTTACGTGCACCCACAATTTTTACTACTGGTATACAGTGCCATTGTCTGACTGGGAATTCAAAGAATATATTGGGGTTATAAATACCCTCATTTCTTGCTACTGGTATATAGTGCCATTGTCTGACTGGGAATTCAAAGAATATATTGGGGTTACGTGCACCCACAATTTTTACTACTGGTATACAGTGCCATTGTCTGACTGGGAATTCAAAGAATATATTGGGGTTATAAATACCCTCATTTCTTGCTACTGCCATATAGTGCCAGTTTCTGACTGGGAATTCAAAGAATATATTGGGGTTATAAATACCCTCATTTCTTGCTACTGGTATATAGTGCCATTGTCTGACTGGTAATTCAAAGAATATATTGGGGTTACGTGCACCCACAATTTTTGCTACTGGTATATAGTGCCAATTTCTAACTGGGAATTCAAAATGCGCAAGGCTCCCGGAAAGGGACGTGGACGAGGCCGTGGGCGAGGTCGGGGGAATGGTTCTGGGGAGCAAGGTAGCAGTGAAGCCACAGGGCGTCCCGTGCCTACTCCTGTGGGGCAGCAAGCATTGCGCCACTCCACAGTGCCAGGGTTGCTTGCCACATTAACTAAACTGCAGGGTACAAACCTTAGTAGGCCCGAGAACCAGGAACAGGTCTTGCAATGGCTGTCAGAGAACGCTTACAGCACATTGTCCAGCAGCCAGTCAGACTCTGCCTCCTCTCCTCCTATTACCCAACAGTCTTGTCCTCCTTCCTCCCAAAATTCCCAAGCTTCACAGAACAATAACCCCAACTGTCCCTGCTCCCCAGAGCTGTTCTCCGCTCCCTTCATTGTCCCTCAACCTGCCTCTCCACGTCACGATTCCACGAACCTAACAGAGGAGCATCTGTGTCCAGATGCTCAAACACTAGAGTCTCCTCCATCTCCGTTCGATTTGGTGGTGGATGACCAGCAACCCACCCTCATCGATGATGATGTGACGCAGTTGCCGTCAGGGCATCCAGTTGACCGGCGCATTGTGCGGGAGGAGGAGATGAGACAGGAGTTGGAAGAGGAAGTGGTGGATGATGAGGACACTGACCCGACCTGGACAGGGGGGATGTCAAGCGGGGAAAGTAGTGTGGATGTTGAGGCAAGTGCAGCACCAAAAAGGGTAGCTAGAGGCAGAGGCAGAGGTCAGCAGCTTAGGCGAAGCCAGGCCACACCCGGAATCTCCCAAGATGTTCCAGTTCGTACCCAGCCCCGAAAAACTCCCACCTCGAGGGCACGTTTCTCGAAGGTGTGGAGTTTTTTCAAGGAATGCGCCGAGGACAGATATAGTGTTGTCTGCACAATTTGCCTCTCGAAATTGATTAGGGGCTCTGAGAAGAGCAACCTGTCCACCACTTCAATGCGCCGTCATTTGGAATCCAAGCACTGGAATCAGTGGCAGGCAGCAACGGCAGGACAAAGGCCGCCTGCCGTTCACGCCACTGCCACTGCCTCTGCCACTGCCTCTGCCTCTGCCACTGCCACTGCTGACTGTGCTGGCGATGCACTCCAGAGGACGAGCCAGGACACCACTTCATCTGCCTCCGCCACTTTGTTGACTTCTCCCTCATCCTCTCCTGTTCCTGTCTTATCTCCTTCTCCTGCACCATCAAAGGCACCATCAGGCGCTTCTTTACAACAACCCACCATCTCTCAGACATTGGAGCGGCGGCAGAAATACACTGCTAACCACCCACACGCGCAAGCCTTGAACGCCAACATCACTAAACTGCTGGCCCAGGAGATGTTGGCGTTCCGGCTTGTTGAAACTCCCGCCTTCCTGGACCTGATGGCAACTGCGGCACCTCGCTATGCCGTCCCTTGTCGTCACTACTTCTCCCGGTGTGCCGTCCCCGCCTTGCACCAGCACGTGTCACTCAACATCAGGCGGGCCCTTAGTTCCGCGCTTTGCACAAAGGTCCACTTGACCACCGACGCGTGGACAAGTGCATGCGGACAGGGACGCTACATTTCACTGACGGCACACTGGGTGAATGTAGTTGAGGCTGGGACTGCTTCCCAAACTGGCCCGGTGTACCTCGTCTCCCCGCCTAACATTCCTGGCAGGGACACGAGAAGAACACCCCCCTCCTCCTCCTCCTCTACCGCCTCCTCCTCCGCCACCGCCTCCTCCTCCGCCACCGCCTCCTCCTCCGCTGTTAGATTGACCCCAGCTACGAGTTGGAAACGTTGCAGCACTGGCGTTGGTAGACGTCAGCAGGCTGTGCTGAAGCTGATCAGCTTGGGGGACAGACAGCACACTGCCTCCGAGGTGAGGGATGCCCTCCTCGATGAGACGGCAATATGGTTTGAGCCGCTGCACCTGGGCCCAGGCATGGTCGTTTGTGATAACGGCCGGAACCTGGTAGCAGCTCTGGAGCTTGCCGGACTCCAACATGTTCCATGCCTGGCCCACGTCTTCAACCTAGTGGTGCAACGTTTCCTAAAGAGCTACCCCAATGTTCCAGAGCTACTGGTGAAAGTGCGGCGCATGTGCGCCCACTTTCGCAAGTCGACAGTAGCCGCTGCTAGCTTAAAATCTCTCCAGCAACGCCTGCATGTGCCACAACACCGGCTTTTGTGCGACGTCCCCACACGCTGGAACTCAACGTTTCAGATGTTGAATAGAGTGGTTGAGCAGCAGAGACCTTTGATGGAATACCAGCTACAAAACCCTAGGGTGCCACAAAGTCAGCTGCCTCAGTTTCTCATCCATGAGTGGCCATGGATGAGAGACCTTTGTGACATCCTACGGGTGTTTGAGGAGTCCACAAGGAGGGTGAGCTCTGAGGATGCGATGGTGAGCCTTACAATCCCGCTCTTGTGTGTTCTGAGAGAATCCCTGATTGACATCAGGGATAACTCAGATCACACAGAGGAGTCAGGGATAGCATCCGATCCGTCACAGCTGGAGAGTAGGTCCACACATCTGTCCGCTTCATCGCGTTTAATGGAGGAGGAGGAGGAGGAGGAGGAAGAAGAGTTGTCCGATGATGTGATGGTGATACAGGAGGCTTCCGGGCAACTTCGAATCGTCCCATTGTTGCAGCGCGGATGGGTAGACATGGAGGATGAGGAGGAAATGGAGATTGAACTTTCCGGTGGGGCCAGAGGAGTCATGCCAACTAACACTGTGGCAGACATGGCTGAGTTCATGTTGGGGTGCTTTACAACCGACAAGCGTATTGTCAAAATCATGGAGGACTTCCAGTACTGGATCTTTGCTATCCTTGACCCCCGGTATAAAAACAACATCTCGTCTTTTATTCCGGTAGAGGGGAGGGCCAATCGCATCAATGCTTGCCACAGGCAATTGGTGCAGAATATGATGGAGATGTTTCCAGCATGTGACGTTGGCGGCAGGGAGGACAGTTCCTCCAGTAGGTGACCAAGTTCTCACCGGTCCACACAAACGAGGGGCACACTGTCTAAGGTCTGGGACACCTTGATGGCACCCCCTCGCCAAAGTGCCGCCACAGAGGGTCCTAGTGTCACCAGGCGTGAGAAGTATAGGCGCATGTTGCGGGAATACCTTTCCGACCACAGCCCTGTCCTCTCCGACCCCTCTGCGCCCTACACGTATTGGGTGTCGAAGTTGGACCTGTGGCTTGAACTTGCCCTATATGCCTTGGAGGTGCTGTCCTGTCCTGCCGCCAGCGTCCTATCTGAGAGGGTGTTCAGTGCAGCCGGTGGCATCATCACTGACAAGCGCACCCGTCTGTCAGCTGAGAGTGCCGACCGGCTCACTTTGATAAAAATGAACCACCACTGGATAGAGCCTTCATTTTTGAGCCCACCTGTGTAAAGCACCCCAACATGAAACTCCATGTCTGTACTCAACCTCTCCAATTCCTCCGCATCCTCATACTCATCCACCATAAGCGTTGCACAATTCTGCTAATACTAGGCTCCCTCCAACATGATTTCCCCCAACTCTGCTGGTTAGAGGCTCCCTCCACCCTGATTTCCACTAACTCTGCTGGTTAGAGGCTCCCTCCACCCTGCTTTCCCACAACTCTGCTGGTTAGAGGCTCCCTCCACCATGAATTTGCCCAAACTGGGCTGGTTAGAGGCTCCCTCCACCATGAATTGGTCCAAACTGGGGTTTTTAGAGGCTCCCTCCACCATGAATTTGCCAAAACTGGGCTGTTTAGAGGCTCCCTCCACCATGAATTGGTCCAAATTGGGGTTTTTAGAGGCTCCCTCCACCATGAATTTGCCCAAACTGGGCTGGTTAGAGGCTCCCTCCACCATGAATTGGTCCAAACTGGGCTGGTTAGAGGCTCCCTCCACCATGAATTGGTCCAAATTGGGGTTTTTAGAGGCTCCCTCCACCATGAATTGGTCCAAACTGGGCTGTTTAGAGGCTCCCTCCACCATGAATTGGTCCAAACTGGGGTTTTTAGAGGCTCCCTCCACCATGAATTTGCCCAAACTGGGCTGTTTAGAGGCTCCCTCCACCATGAATTGGTCCAAATTGGGGTTTTTAGAGGCTCCCTCCACCATGAATTTGCCCAAACTGGGCTGGTTAGAGGCTCCCTCCACCATGAATTGGTCCAAACTGGGCTGGTTAGAGGCTCCCTCCACCATGAATTGGTCCAAATTGGGGTTTTTAGAGGCTCCCTCCACCATGAATTGGTCCAAACTGGGCTGTTTAGAGGCTCCCTCCACCATGAATTGGTCCAAACTGGGGTTTTTAGAGGCTCCCTCCACCATGAATTGGTCCAAACTGGGCTGGTTAGAGGCTCCCTCCACCATGAATTGGTCCAAACTGGGTTTTTTAGAGGCTCCCTCCACCATGAATTGGTCCAAACTGGGGTTTTTAGAGGCTCCCTCCACCATGAATTGGTCCAAACTGGGGTTTTTAGAGGCTCCCTCCACCATGAATTGGTCCAAACTGGGGTTTTTAGAGGCTCCCTCCACCATGAATTTGCCCAAACTGGGCTGTTTAGAGGCTCCCTCCACCATGAATTGGTCCAAACTGGGGTTTTTAGAGGCTCCCTCCACCATGAATTGGTCCAAACTGGGGTTTTTAGAGGCTCCCTCCACCATGAATTGGTCCAAACTGGGGGTTTTAGAGGCTCCCTCCACCATGAATTTGCCCAAACTGGGCTGTTTAGAGGCTCCCTCCACCATGAATTGGTCCAAATTGGGGTTTTTAGAGGCTCCCTCCACCATGAATTGGTCCAAACCGGGGTTTTTAGAGGCTCCCTCCACCATGAATTTGCCCAAACTGGGCTGTTTAGAGGCTCCCTCCAGCATGAATTGGTCCAAACTGGGGTTTTTAGAGGCTCCCTCCACCATGAATTGGTCTAAACTGGGTTTTTTAGAGGCTCCCTCCACCATGAATTGGTCCAAACTGGGGTTTTTAGAGGCTCCCTCCACCATGAATTGGTCCAAACTGGGCTGGTTAGAGGCTCCCTCCACCATGAATTTGCCCAAACTGGGCTGTTTAGAGGCTCCCTCCACCATGAATTGGTCCAAACGGGGGTTTTTAGAGGCTCCCTCCACCATGAATTTGCCCAAACTGGGCTGGTTAGAGGCTCCCTCCACCATGAATTTGCCCAAACTGGGCTGTTTAGAGGCTCCCTCCACCATGAATTGGTCCAAACGGGGGTTTTTAGAGGCTCCCTCCACCATGAATTTGCCCAAACTGGGCTGGTTAGAGGCTCCCTCCACCATGAATTTGCCCAAACTGGGCTGTTTAGAGGCTCCCTCCACCATGAATTGGTCCAAACTGGGCTGTTTAGAGGCTCCCTCCACCATGAATTGGTCCAAACTGGGTTTTTTAGAGGCTCCCTCCACCATGAATTGGTCCAAACTGGGGTTTTTAGAGGCTCCCTCCACCATGAATTGGTCCAAACTGGGGTTTTTAGAGGCTCCCTCCACCATGAATTTGCCCAAACTCTGCTGGTTAGAGGCTCAATCCACCCTGATTTTCAAAACAAATGTTGGTGCCAACCTCAACTTACTACAAGGGCCAAATTCACTGCTGGTGACAAGCTCTCCTCACTGCAAGTGCCAAATACACATGTTTCAAGGTGTTTTCCTACTGTCAGAGAGGTGGTATTGAGTGTGTAAAGTGTGTAGTTGTTAGGCAGTGATGTTGGGGTAATAGAGGGTCTTTGGTGTGTTAGATGCCCCCAGACATGCTTCCCCTGCTGTCCCAGTGTCATTCCAGAGGTGTTGGCATCATTTCCTGTGGTGTC
Organism: Leptodactylus fuscus; assembly: GCF_031893055.1. Lineage (NCBI taxonomy): Eukaryota > Metazoa > Chordata > Amphibia > Anura > Leptodactylidae > Leptodactylus > Leptodactylus fuscus. Next base: position 71,106,533 of record NC_134270.1, read on the forward strand.
ATAGTGGACTTGGTGACCCTCCAGACACGGATTTGGGTTTCCCCCTTAACGAGTATATGTTCCCCATAGACTATAATGGGGTTCGAAACCCGTTCGAACACACGAACAGTGAGCGGCTGTTCGATTCGAATTTCGAACCTCGAACATTTTAGTGTTCGCTCATCTCTAATAAAGATACTTAGGTAGGTTGCCTGCTATACTCCATCCGGGGCCCAGTCTCCTTACTGTCACTGTGGGATCCCTATCACCAGTTAGCTTGCTAAAAGAACTAAGGGGCCCCTGGTCTAAGACAACAGCTAGTTAGCAAGCTATTGAGAGGGCCACAGGACAGAAATGATCTAAGGTGAGGGCTAGGTAGCATATTAATTACCAAATGACCTCATTATCTACTGACTGCACCAAAAGCTCATGCCAACACAATGAAAAACAATCAGAAAATAGCAAGAACGGCAAATTACCAAGTATAGTTGGATGAGGAAAACAAAAAAAATGGAGGATTGCTTACTATGGACAGAACCTAAGTGTTTATGGTGTAGTGGGTCCACGCTCCATCAAGGACGGAAAGGGATACCAAAGTTGGGGATAAACGTTTTATTGAAGGATTATGCATTTCAGGGTTTATGTATGTTTCAAAAAACACTACCACTTCATCAGATCTATGTTGTTGGTACTGTAAGGCATACTAGTAGTAGTATAAACCCGAAATTCATAATCCTTCAATAAAACATTTATCACCAACTTTGGTTTCACTTGCCGTCCTTGAGGGAGCATGCGCCCATTCCGGGTTGTTTGGTAGAATAAGTTGAATTCTACTCTGCCTTGAAAATGACCAAATATAGTATTATTGCCAAAATAAATCATACATTCATACAAAATGTATACAACATATAGCAGTGAAACCTCAGATCACACTTCCTGATGAACTCTAGAGGCATGAAACGCGTTGTGTGAGATCTGAACCATGGTATTTTACTCTGGAGTATTCCATCATACCTTGGAAACAGTTTTTTGTCCATTGATCTGCACATATTTGTTTACTAGCTCTATTAATGCCTGGCAGTTTTGGTTGCTAGATATACAGTATGATATATTGAACTAATAAGCTGCATTTTCAATGGAGGCATGAGTATTACACTAATATGTAAGTCCTGAGTAAGTGATGTGATGTTAGGATTGTGCAGTAACTGCGGCCATGAACTGGGCGTCGCTGTCCATTCCTCTGCACAGTCCAGGGTTGCAAGGGTTAATCTGCCTTGCAACAGCCGGGTGTGGTCGAGTCTTTGATGGACATATGTGTCGACCAATGGACACTCGGATTGGGCAGCTGGGCTATTTGCTGGTGACCGCCCCTTGCCTATATAAAGGGGCTGGTCTGGACACCCGTCGTGCTATGATCACATTCTGAAACCTGAAATATATATATAGTCAGGCAGCGTGCTGCCTTGTATGTGTGTGGTAGAACTCAGTAGGATTAGCTAGCTCTCCTTCTCAGACAGGGTGACTGGGAGTGGGCGTGGCAGTAGTTGCCTGGGTGGTTGGGTGGAACAACTACACACAGGGTTTACTTGGTCTCTGGCTTGTCCTGGAGTTCAGGCTAGCCAGTTTGTTTATTTGTGCGGCTGCTCTGACTGCACAGGACTCTGTGATTGGTAACAGAGCAAACCTGGTGATTTAATTTAGCTGGCAGTGATATCAACTGTCAGACACTGTTCACACCAGGTTTTTAGCGGTCAGTAGCCCAGAGGGCTCCACAGGGTTTTTCAGTTGTTTAGTTTTTTTTAATAAACCCTGCTGACCATAACATGTGATTAGACTTTGTCAGTGCTGTCAGCAGTATATATGGTCTAGTTAGTAGTTACTGGTCATATCCACTATACTCTAAGTGACAATCCTGTGGTACTTCCTGTACAGTGGCAATTACATCTTGCACTTTGCTTTTTAACTGCTGTATATTCTTGTAGAATTTTAGTATTTATTTTGGCATTAAGAAAGTAATATATTTTGTAATTTGCCTTTATTGAGATTTATGACTGTTTTTCATTGTGTTGGTGAAGGCTAGTTAGCTGGCTAGTACTGAACACAATGTGTGTCAACGCAGTTTTAGGAATTTGTAAATGGGAGGCAGGTAATAATTGCATTTAGCAATATAGTAAGACCCCAGAATGAATTCTATTGGTGGGCCCTACGCACTCCAGTCCAACATTGATGGTATCACACAACATTTGCACCCACATATACTGATAAAAGTTGCATAGGCATCCCATCATTATAAAAATCCCATCGTTATAAACATAATGACCACATGTTTAGCAATATCCGTCACAGGAGGTACATACCCCTGGAATGTAGTTGATAAAATTCAGTTACATGGAAAACAAATGTGTATATGTTTCATTGGTTTAGGTGAGTTTTGTGGTCTTACATTTTAATACTAACTATTAGAGATGAGCGAACACGGTTCGATCGAATAGGTATTCCATCGAATATCAGGCCATTCGAGATATTCGTTCCCAATCAAATACCACGCGGCAAACGCAGTAAAAATTTGTATCCCCTCCCACCTTCCCTGGCGCGTTTTTTGCACCAATAACTGTGCAGGGGAGGTGGGACAGGATCTACGACAACGGAGGCAGTGAAAAAAAATTGAAAAACACCATTGGCTGCCAAAAACATGTGACCTCCCATTTATAAGAACGGCCACCGCCATATTTTCCATTTTTGCGGTCAGAGATAGGGAGAGAAACATCTCTGCTGAGGGCTAGATAGCGATTAGCTTCAGATAGGCAGGGAAAAACCAAAGAACAACAACAGCTCTTCTCAGAGCTATACACTGCAGGGACAGGAGTCCAGCTTTCCACGGATGGTGGAAAACAGGGATACAGAACAGTTACTTGTTGCTATATACGTGCACCCCAGCTTTTGTTAGGGGTGTCCCCCCACAAAATAGCAGGAATCCACAGCAGTTACTTCTTGCTATATATATGTGCAAACCAGCTTTTATTAGGGGTGTCCCCCGCAAAATGGCAGGAATCCACAGCAGTTACTTCTTGCTGTATACGTGACAAACAGCTTTTCTCTGGGGTGTCCCCCACAAAATAGCAGGAATCCACAGCAGTTACTTCTTGCTATATACGTGACAAACAGCTTTTCTCTGGGGTGTATAGACCATAAAAAAGGCATTAGTATACATCAAAAAATGTGCCTACTGCTCTGCGGCAGCAAGCATTGCACTTCCCTACAGTCTCCGGCTTGATGGCCACATTAAGTAGGGTGCAGGGTACAACCCTAACCAGGCCCGAGCACCAGGAAGAGGTGTTACAATGGCTGGCGGACAATGCTTCCAGCACATTCTCCACCAGCCAGTCAGCCTCTACTTCAACTTCTCCTCCTACCCAACAGTCTGGTCCTCCTTCCTCACAACATGCCCAATCTTCCCAGCAACCTAATCCCACCTTTTCTACCTCCCAGGAGCTGTTTTCGGGTCCATTCACTGTCCCTCTCTCTGTCCCACCACGTCTTGAATCACCAGAGGTAACAGATGAGTTGCTGTGTCCTTATGCAAAAAACACTGGAGCATCTGTTATCTCCTGTTGTTTCTGACCAGCAATCGGCCCTCAGTGACGACGATGAGGAGACACAGTTGCCATCAGGGCAGCCTGTTGCCATGTGCGGTGTGCAAGAGAAGGAGGAGCCATCAGAGGAATTGGAAGAGGAGTTGTTGGACGACGAGGACACTGACTCGACCTGGACAGGGCAGATGTCAAGCGGGGAGAGCAGTGTAGATGTGGAGGGAAGTGCAGCACCAAAGAGGGTGGCTAGAGGTAGAGGCATGTCCAGAGGCAGAGGACAGCTGTTTCACCAAAGCCAGGCAACAGCCAGCAGGGCCCAAAATGTTCCCTCTTGTAGCCAGCCTAGAAAAACTCCCACATCGAGGCCACAGTCTTTGGTGGTGTGGAATTTTTTTAATATATGTGCGGCGGACAAATATACTGTGGTTTGCACACTCTGCAACTCGAAACTGAGTAGTGGCTCTGAAAAGAGAAACCTTATAACCACTGGCATGCACCGTCATTTGGAAGGCAAGCACTGGGCTCAGTGGCAGAGAGCAAACACAGGACAATCGTCGTCCGGCGTTGCCGCCACTCCCTCTCTCACTGTTGCCAGTGCTGGCGCTGCAGTCCAGACCAGCAGCCAGGAAACCTCCACATGTGACTCCACCACTTTGGAGACTTCTCCCTCATCCTCCCCTTTTCCTGCCTCAGCTCCTTCTCCTGTCTTAGCTCCTTCTCCTGCCTTAGCTCCTTCTCCTGTACCTTCATGCGCCTCTTCACAGCAACCCACCATCTCCCAGACTTTTGAGCGCAGGCAAAAATATAGCGCTACCCACCCCCATGCACAAGCCTTAAACGCGCACATCTCCAAACTCCTGGCCCAGGAGATGTTGCCGTTCTGGCTTATGGAAACTCAGGCCTTCCGTGACCTGATGGCAAGTTCGGCACCTCGCTATGCCGTCCCTAGCCGTCACTACTTCTCCTGCTGTGCCGTCCCCACCTTGCACCTGTACATGTCATGCAACATCAGGCGGGCCCTAAGTTCCGCGATTTGCACAAAGGTCCACTTGACCACCGACGTGTGGACAAGTGCATGTGGACAGGGACGCTACATTTCACTGACGGCACACTGGGTGAATGTAGTTGAGGCTGGGACCGGGTCACAATCTGTGGCGGTCTGCCTCATTTCCCCGCCCAACATTCCTGGCAGGGGCTCTGAACCACCACCCTCCTCCTCCTCCGCCTCCGCCATCACATCGACCCCAGCTACCTGCTGGAAACGCTGCAGCACTGGCGTGGGGAGAAGTCAGCAGGCCGTGCTGAAGCTCATCAACTTGGGAGACAGACAGCACACTGCCTCCGTGGTGAGGGATGCCCTCCTCGATGAGACGGCAACATGGTTTTCACCACTGCACCTAGGCCCAGGCATGGTCGTGTGTGATAACGGCCGCAACCTGGTAGTGGCTCTGGAGCTTGCCAACCTCCAACACATTCCATGCTTGGCCCATGTGTTCAATTTAGTGGTGCAACGTTTTTTAAAAATGTACCCAAATGTACCCGAGCTACTGGTGAAAGTGTGGCGATTGTGTGCCCACTTTCGCAAGTCTACAGTAGCCGCTGCTAGCCTCTGAAGCCTTCAGCAACGCCACCATCTGCCAGAACACCGGCTGATGTGTGACGTCCACACACGCTGGAACTCGATGTACCACATGTTAAGCAGAGTGTGTGAGCAGCAGAGACCCTTGATGGAGTACCATCTCCAAAACCCAAGGGTTCCTCAGAGTCAGCTCCCGCAGTTTCTGCACCATGAGTAGCCATGGATGGCAGACTTATGAGAGATCTTGCATGTCTTTGAGGAATCAACCATGAGGGTCAGCTGTGACGACGCACTCTTGAGTGTCACAATCCCGCTCCTGTGTGTTATGCAAGAATCCCTCATCGCCATCAGGGATAATGCATTGGACGCTGAGGAGTTGGGCATAGGAGCACAACCATCCCAGCAGGATAGTCAGGGCACACTCCTGTCCGCTTCACAGCGTATATTGAGGGAGGAGGAGGAGGATGACGAAGTGGCAGATCTCATTGTCACACAAGAGGCTAGCGAAGAAGTTCATTGTGTCCCATTGCTGCAGCGCGGTTGGGGCGAAATGGAGGAGGAAGAGGAGGAAATGGAGAGTGACCATTCCGGTGGGGACAGCCAAGTGACGCCAAGTAACACTCAGGCATACATGGCTGAATGCATGTTGGAGTGCTTTTCAACTGACAAACACATTGTTAAAATCCTGGAGAGCAACGACTACTGGATTTTTGCAATCCTCGACCCCCGATATAAAAATAATGTTTGTAATTTTATTCCGGTAGAGGGGAGGGCCAGTCGCATCAGTGATTGCCACAAGCAACTGGTGCAGAATATGATGGAGATGTTTCTATCAACTCTCATTGGCGGCAGAGAGGAGAGTTCTTCCAAGAGGCTAACAACTGTCATCCGGTCCACACCCGGCAGGAGTACACTCTCCAAGTTCTGGGACACAATGGCGCCCCTTGGCCAAACTACCACCACTGAGGGGCCTAGTGTCACCAGGAGGGACAATTATAGGCGCATGTTGCGGGAGTACCTGGCCGACACCAGCCCTGTCCTCTCCAATCCCTCTGCGCCCTATACTTATTGGGTCTCCAAGTTGGATTTGTGGCTGGAACTTGCGCTGTACGCATTGGAGGTCTTTTCCTGCCCTGCCACCAGCGTGGTTTCAGAAAGGGTCTTCAGCGCAGCCAGTGGCATAATTACGGATAAGCGCAGCCGGCTGTGCTGACAGTGCTGACCGGCTGATGCTGATAAAAATGAACAGCTACTGGATAGACCCATCATTTTCATGTCCACCGGTGTCAAGCACCCCGACATGAAGTTTGTGTGTGCTCACCCTCTACAATTCCTCCTCCTCCTCATACTCCTCCACCATCAGTGTGGCACAATTGTGCTCCCACTAGGCTCAATCCACCTTGAATCCCCCCAACTCTACTGGTCAGAGTCTCAATCCATCCTGATTCCCCCAACTCTGCTGGTTAGAGTTTCAATCCACCCTGATTCCCCCCAACTCTGCTGGTTAGAGTCTAAATCCACCCTGATTCCCCCCAACTCTGTTGGTTAGAGGCTCAACTCACTCCAAGGGCCAAAAACACTGCCAGTGCAAAGCTCTCCTCACTGCAAGGGCCAAAAACACTGCCTTTTAAAGGCTCTACTCACTCCAAGCGCCCAAAACTCTGCTGGTAAGAGGCTGAAGTCACCTAAAGGGCCTCAATCTCTGCTGGTAGCTCAGCTTAAGGGCCTGTAACTTAATTTTGAAGGGCTCACGTTAAGGGCCATAAAAGTGAATTTTGGAAGGTCTTACCACATCACACACACATCCACAATGACAGTTCAGGGTGGGTACTGTTGGATTTCCCATTGCCTATTCCATCTCTGGTTGTCATGGGCAACGTGATTTAAAGGGGTGGCTTGGTAATGTTTCTTTAGCTTGAATTCGGGTTTCTGTCCATCCAATTGGGGAAGAAAGAAGGTTTCCAGGTATTTTCCCACTTTGATAGAGGTTTTTTTGAGTGTAGAAAGTGTGTAGTTGGTAGACTGTGATGGTGGGGTAAAACTGTGACTTGGGCTTGTTAGATGCCCCCAGGCATGCTTCCCCTGCTGTCCCAGTTGCATTGCAGAGGCAATTGGCAAGAGATTGTTGGCATCATTTGCTGAGGTGTCATACTGGACTTGGTGACCCTCCTGAGTCGAATGGTGGGTTCCCCTGAAATGAAGCATTTTTCCCTATAGACTATAATAGGGTTCGATATTCGTTCGAAGTCGAATATTGAATGGCTATTTGAAACGAATAACGAATATCAAATATTTTACTGTTAGCTCATCTGTACTAACTATACATGAATGAATGTTTGCATATTTTATTATTTTCACTACACAAGGAAGATTTGCCAAAGTTCCCTTTCAAAATGGTTATTTTTTCCAAATACCAAAAATAGATGATACGACGTGCGGGAATGAAAGTTGAATGGTTGTTCACCAATCTATGAAGGTAGACTTTATGCCTGCAGATCTAGAAATGTATTCCTCATCGCTGACATATCCTTATGGTCACACTGCCAAACATAAATAATGCATTTGTGGGTCTTTATGTTCAATCTGAATTCATGCATAGCTAATTTCTGTAATGCGTGATTGATGGTATTCTGATCATTGTCAAACTGGAGAAGAATCAATTCAAGGGTTAACCTCATCTAAGCATACTATACAATACCTGCTATGTAACTATTGTATTCATCAAAGCAGAGATTTATATAGAGCAGAATCCTCACTCATTCTCTTTGTGTATTGTTGTAATATGCTTTAATATCCCCAGGTGTAAATCACAGGTTGGTATACAATTTGTCATTTTCATGGGGCATAACAACGGTATTGTCTTGAGCTTTAGCACCATATGGCATCTGATTTGTCATTCAATAACTCAATGGTTCAAACTAAATGACTAGATTTATATGGGCTTGTCATACAGCCTGGTTAACATGTGTTGGTTGAAGAAGGAATAAGTTTTCTACTATAATTTGTAGATAAATTCCTCACAGAATGGCAACCCATTGAAAAGTTGAAAGTTACACAGTTTTGTAAATGGAGTGCATCGTGCTCCCCAATAGCCATCACGTGACCAGGATAAATTTAAACCTTTTGTAAGTTAAAGAAATTTTTCCATGAAAGTAAGTTTTATGCTATCCATGTAAGAATGGAGAATTTTTAGGATATTCTCTGTATGCACCATTCCATTCATTTCAATGGGAGTGCTGGATGAGTAGTGCTGTACCCAGGAGGGAACCTACCTTTTACGCCGCCCGAGGCGGACGACAGAAAGCAGCCCCCTCCCCCCGGAGGAGGGGGTGGAGCGGAGGGGGCGGGGTGGAGCGAAGGGGGGCGGACGGAGCGAAGGGGGCATGGAGAGCAGGCAGGGAGAGGACCTGCTCTCTGCCTGAGCGTGAGGGCCTCCTCAATCCACCGCTCGGTGACAGTGACGCTAAGCCAGTCCAGGACAGCTTGTCCTGGACTGGCTTAGGTAAGCAAAAATGCCGTCCTCCCCGGGCCCTGGCATAGCGTCGCCTGAAGCGGTCGTCTTCAGGTCGCATCATGGGAGTTGCGGCGCTGGCTGTACCTCAAGCTCTCCCATTGAAATCAAGGAATTGGTAAGTACACTGCCTGGCAACCACTGTATTCAACACGAGCATGAAGGTTCTCCATATTCCTGATCTATGGGGGTCTCAGCGGTCAGTCTCTCACTAATATTGTAACATCTCTGCCTGTTCAGGCCTCTGCGCCACCCTCTGCTCACGTGCTGCGGCGCAGGAGGCGTGTGCAGTTTGATAATCTGCTTAAAGTTTTTAGTTGCACTGTGTGAACACGGCTCTAGTTCTTAATTGGATTTGCACCACATCCGTCTTCTGCCAATGTTGCCTCTGTTCATTAAGTGTTTGATTTTGTCTTGCCTGTGATTGACAGCTTTCCTTCCTATCAGGTTCAGGGCGGGTTCTTCCTCCCCTATTTAGTCTTTGCTCACATTCACACTGGTGCCGGTTATTGCCCTTGCTTTCTGGTATCTCTTGCTGTTAAATCACTTGTATTCTAATCCTTGACCTCTGGCTTTCCTACTGACAATTCTTTTGGACTCTGATTTGGCACTGCATCGCTCTACTGTTACCGAACCCTGGCTAGCTGACCTCCCTTTGTTGTTGTTCGTCTTGTCTGTGTTTTGTGTTTCACGTATTCAGGGAGGGACTGTCTTCGTGGTTGTCGCCTATTACCTAGGAAGGGAAAGTGGGGGGCTTCAGCTTAGGGCTCACTGTCTCTTGTGCCCCATCCCAGGGTTTAAACAGTTACTGGGAATTGCTGTCCTAGCAATTCCCTTACAAATATGCATATTGTTCACTATCCTAGGGATAAGGTATAACTTCCTTTTGTGGGAAAACCCCATTAAGAATTACCAATCAAATTCATTGACAACCGAAAGAGATCTCAGACACCGAGAAGAGTTCTTAAACAAAGTAGATTAATGTTTATTTGGCCAATATGAGGCAACCTTTTCAATAGGCCATGGGTTGTTTTGGATTAGACTAGAAGGTTGTCTTTTTAACAAAAACAGCACCACTCATCGCTATGGGATGTATTCTAATGCAATGCTTCTCAAATTATGAGGCAGATTGGTGATACACACACAGGTCCATGGCCAAATCCCTCACTCATTCCATTCCAAGCCAGCTGCAGGCATCCGGTTAATGGTGTGCTAGCTGGCACTTTTCTCATGCCTCCTCAAACACCACCATCTCCTCCAATATCTATATCATTATACAGTATTAATATACTCTGTGGGGCCACTATGGGAGCATTACACTGTGTGGGGCCAAAAAGATGACTTTATACTGTGTGGGGCCACTATGAAAGCTTTATATGATGTGGGAATACTAACGGGGTATTAGCCTTTGTGGGACCACAAAGAGGGATGTTATACTGTGCAAGGCCAGTAATGGGGGCATTATATTATGAAGGTCACCAAGAGGACATTATAGTGTTGGAGCCACCAAATGAGAATTAAATTGTGTTTAAATTCCCTACTATTTTCTCAGTATCTTCTATGATTGAGGGGTCACATCCCCTTGATCTGCAAATTATCTCATTATGCCGGCAACACACCTCACCATGTGCTGTATATGTTCTAGGTATTTGCCACATTAAATGGCTTTCAGAACAGACAACGTTTCTAATGTGACAGCCCCCATGCTAAGCAGCTGGTTACCCCCTTGTTCCCAGCTCACAAGACCCCAGAAAACAATAGATTTTGCCAGGGAAGTTGCTTGTAGCTGAGCAGTCCTAAAGCAGTGGCCACTACTGGGGAAATGTAGTTTTACATATAGCCATTTAAATAATTGCTTGTTAGCAGCTCTCTGCACTTGCTCGTAGCGGGGTTCTAACGAAGAGGCATATGCGTAATAGGTATAGTTTTAATGGCTGAGATAGCTTGCTTATATAGTTATATAATGATACATTCTCTATAGGTCCCTGTTGTATCATGGATGCATTTTATACATTGTCTGTTTCACTGACTTTTTTCTGATCTTCTTCAAAAGACATTGTCTCCCTCCTAGATCAGCAGTTTTAGCTCCGTACAAAAATGGAGAGGATGAAAATATATGATACTTGCTGACCTTAAACCTTAAGCTTTCACTTTTTTTCTCTTCTATCAAGGAAAAGAAAATGAAGCAGAAAAATGACAGAAGACTTCTAAGAAGAATCCCTCAGTGGTTCAGCAGCACAGGCCATTAACACAGCCCTAAAAATGTTCTCCGCTCCTCCTTTTTTTTAATGATGCTTTTACTATAGGAACATTATAAAGGCAGTCTTACATTATACAACATCCACAAAGTTCTACCTATGCAAAAATAAAAAAAACATGCACAGTATCTGGACTCCCTTTAACAGAATCCTTGGTCTTTTAAGCAAAAATGTTGATTAAATTACAACTGAAAGAAATTAGAATATGGAAATACTGTATTTCTGCAAATGGTGACACTACATTACTGGGGGCATTATAATGTGTCTGGAGGGCCATTGAGGTTGGACAGGTTAATTTCTAAGTGGTAGTGATGGGGGTGAACTTATGCGGGGAAAGGGAGCGCCCATGAATGTGTTAAAAAGGCCTACACAAAATTGTATTCAAATGGAGCTCATGTGGGAAAAGACATGAGAAGTGACCCCAGCGCCGCACCTCCCATGAGGCGACCTGAAGCAACCGCTTCAGGCAGCGCTATGCCAGTGCCCCAGGGAGGGCGGCATTTTTGCTTACCTAAGCCAGTCCAGGACAAGCTTAGCACCGAGCGGTGGATTGGGGAGGCCACTGGAGCAGCGATGCTCCAGCAGTCTCTCCTCACGCTCAGGCAGAGAGCAGGTCCTCTCCGTGCCTGCGAACGTTGCTAAGCCCCGCCCCCTTCACGTAACCCCACCCCTCCGCTCCACCCCCTCCTCCCGGGGGGGAGGGGGCGGCTTTCTGTCATTCGCCTCAGGCGGTGAAAGGAGCAGGTTCACCCCTGAGGGGATCCAACCACAGGTAGAACTGCTAACATTGGCAATCCCATAGAAATGAATGGACAAGTACAACAATCACTCCATTCAAGGAATCCTAGTCCGAGAAAGCCCAAGGATAAGAAAGATGTTGGATTTTCATTTTTTAGTGCCAGCTTTCCAAAAGCCATAACTTTTTAAATTATCAATTCATAGAACCATATGAGGGCTTATTGTACTTCATGCTGGCACCGTTTGAAATTCTGTGTGACGTACTGGAAAGTTGTAAAAAATCTGAACAAGGTTTCATTTTCATGGTATTCATAATGTGTAAAATGTCCTATATTCTGCTGGGCAGAACAACCATAATAACGATAAATTTATATAGTTTATTCATGTTTTAATACATTTAAAAAGATAAAAACTTTGCAAACATTTAGTTGTCTATTTAGGTTATGTTTATTTCTATTTCTTTATTTATTTGTATAATAATATTTTAAAATAATATTGTGTATTTTTTTTTAGTTTATTTGACTTCATTTTTTTTATGCCCCAAGGGAGCTTAAACCTACTGTCATTAGATTTTTTTTATATCATAGACACAATACTACTAATATTCCTTTGGCAGGCCTGGCAGTCTTCAGTGGGCAAACAGAATCTGAGATGTTAAGTGCCTGCTATCAGAAATGTCTGTGTAAGACAGCAGAGGTCCTATAACTTTGGAACAGCTCAGCTCATTAGCAGGTGCCATATTTAAATACCTGGGAAGAATGGAGTGGTGACTCCAAATGAAAGGAGACGTCCGCGCTTCTTACCATAAGAAATAGACTTTATTTGGCACTCACAGACACAACACGTTTCGGAGAAAAACTTTCCTTTTTCAAGTGTGAATGAGGTATAAAAAACAGCAGGCTTACCAATCAATGTGGATACGTGTGTATAGTAGTTGTGACTTTTCACAACCACTTCAGGTAAGAGACCACCCTTTATTCCTTGTGTTCACCACTTGTTTTTCTATCAACCCAACCTTCTCAAGCCATTAATCTTTCATGTGGGGGGTTCATTAGTGTGTGTGTTTGCCTGCAATGGCATTTTGTGGTATACACAGGTAAACACTATGTGCCGCTCGGCATTGTTGTTTTTTTGTTTTAAGAATATTTAAATACCTGACATCCGCTGTGCTATTATGGCATACACTCACCGGCCACTTTATTAGGTACACCTGTCCAACTGCTCGTTAACACTTAATTTCTAATCAGCCAATCACATGGTGGCAACTCAGTGCATTTAGGCATGTAGACATGGTCAAGACAATCTCCTGCAGTTCAAACCGAGCATCAGTATGGGGAAGAAAGGTGATTTGAGTGCCTTTGAACGTGGCATGGTTGTTGGTGCCTGAAGGGCTGGTCTGAGTATTTCAGAAACTGCTGATCTACTGGGATTTTCACGCACAACCATCTGTAGGGTTTACAGAGAATGGTCCGAAAAAGAAAAAACATCCAGTGAGCGGCAGTTCTGTGGGTGGAAATGCGTTGTTGATGCCAGAGGTCAGAGGAGAATGGCCAGACTGGTTCGAGCTGATAGAAAGGCAACAGTGACTCAAATAGCCACCCGTTACAACCAAGGTAGCCAGAAGAGCATCTCTGAACGCACAGTACGTCGAACTTTGAGGCAGATGGGCTACAGCAGCAGAAGACCACACCGGGTGCCACTCCTTTCAGCTAAGAACAGGAAACTGAGGCTACAATTTGCACAAGCTCATCGAAATTGGACAATTGAAGATTGGAAAAACGTTGCCTGGTCTGATGAGTCTCGATTTCTGCTGCGACATTCGGATGGTAGGGTCAGAATTTGGCGTCAACAACATGAAAGCATGGATCCATCCTGCCTTGTAGCAACGGTTCAGGCTGGTGGTGGTGGTGTCATGGTGTGGGGAATATTTTCTTGGCACTCTTTGGGCCCCTTGGTACCAATTGAGCATCGTTGCAACGCCAAAGCCTACCTGAGTATTGTTGCTGACCATGTCCATCCCTTTATGACCACAATGTACCCAACATCTGATGGCTACTTTCAGCAGGATAATGCGCCATGTCATAAAGCTGGAATAATCTCAGACTGGTTTCTTGAACATGACAATGAGTTCACTGTACTCCAATGGCCTCCACAGTCACCAGATCTCAATCCAATAGAACATCTTTGGGATGTGGTGGAACGGGAGATTCGCATCATGGATGTGCAGCCGACAAATCTGCGGCAACTGTGTGATGCCATCATGTCAATATGGACCAAAATCTCTGAGGAATGCTTCCAGCACCTTGTTGAATCTATGCCACGAAGAATTGAGGCAGTTCTGAAGGCAAAAGGGGGTCCAACCCGTTACTAGCATGGTGTACCTAATAAAGTGGCCGGTGAGTGTATATTCAGAAGAGTTTGTTATCTGCTATTTTTATTAGCTTTTGCTTTTATGTTCATATTTTTGAGGTGTGGGGAAGGTAGCTCAGAAGAATCAGTGGTGCAACCCCAACCAGTCAGAAACAGGGACACAAATCTTGCAGAAAAGCGGTTTATTTAAGAAAAACAGCAAAATAAATATGTCAAGCGCAAAAATGAGCAAAATAAATTACAGCCTTAACTTCAAGCAAAATAATGTCAAACCAAAATCCTGCTTGTCTGAGCGCTAACTAAACAGAAACTGCTAACTGTACGTGGGGCTTACTACCAGCCACCTGAATAAACCAAAAAAACACTGCACTGTACACCAGGCTCTCAGTGTCAGGACAGATCCAGCCACTTCCTCTCCTCCCAGGACCTGCCCTGAAGTGCAGGCTCTACAGCCTTTTATGGCCCAGTAATGAGCCCAGGACCCACACCTGGGCTACAGCTTATTCAAGATCTGCACTGGTCCACATATAGGTCAGGAATCTGGGGCTGATATAGTGGGACTCCAGCAATTTGCCTTTCTCCTTCTCACAGAGGATAAATGCTCCTTATGTGAATCACAATCACTATTCCCTCTAAGCTGTGTATTCTGAGATTGAGCATCCTAAAAATTCCAAACTTTACTCTGCAGGTAGAACTATTATTGGGATTGTTTTACTCCATTCCAAAATGCACAGATTACAGGGAAGCAGCCACCATGAAAATGCAATCTAATCTGCAGGCAGCATGTTCTAGAGCAGGAGGAGCTGAGCAGATCAACTTAGGGCTAGTTCACACGGGGTTCCGCATGAACACATTCCGTTGTGGCTGCTGCAACGGGATGCCGGTGCAGTGCATTCATTTGGGCCTAATCCAGAGGGTGGTGTCACAAAGCGGACGCTACGGCTGAATCAGACGCGGAATCCGCCTGAAGAAAGGGCAGCTCGCTTCTTTTTTCCACGAGTGGGAACAAAAAGGGAAAAAGAAATGACTAAAGATGAGCGAGTAGTATTCGATCGAATATCTCACTGCCATAGGAATGCGTGTAAGCAGCCGAACACCAATGGGTTAAGCGCATTGAATATTGAAATATTGAAATATTGAATATTGAAATATTGAAATATTGAATATTCAATGCGCTTAACGCCTGGGTGTTAGGCTGCTTACATGCATTCCTATGGCGGCGAGGTATTCGATCAAATACTACTCACTCATCTCTAGAAATGACCTATTGATTTCAATGGGAGGCGTCAACGGATTCCGCGTCAAAATCCTGACCATTTTGCCCTGTGTGAACTAGCCCTTATAGTTTTGTGGGAAAAGATTCGCTATTAAGTTTCATTTATTTATTTCTTTGTTCTTTCTAAGCTTATATAGAGTCCAGTGGACAGTCAGTGACTGTCAGTCTTCTCTCTATATAGACATTCTTAATGATAAGGAAAAATTTAAAAAAGGCACTGAGTAACGCCCTGTGTGTTACTGTTGTAAATAGCAAACAAAAAGTAATGACAAGTGGTTGTTCACCTTGGGGGGCTTGTGAGGGAGTCACAACTCCCACAGTAGACTTATCACCAATAACTGCTAAGATGACGATGATGGCAGCTAGATTCATCCGTCACAGGCACATCAGAAAAGATCCAATGGAACCAGCGGAGTACCAGAAAAGATTCAATGGAACAGCGCCAGCCACACCAAAGGATGTAGTAAACAAAGAGACTTTATTGAATCTTCACAAATCCACTTTGCACCATGCGTTACACTCCTTTGTCAAAGTGTACAAAAACTGTATGCATCGTTTACTACATTGTTTGGTGTGGCTGGCGCTGGTTCCATTGGATTCTTTCTGGTACTCCATGCTGTTTGGATTTGGTCCTCTTACAGCAAACAATGATAAGGTTTTTGGACTCAATTATTCCTTCTAAGCATAGAAAGAACAAAGCTATCAATGAATAAATAACATGTTATACTGAATCTTTTCCCATTATCTAATCTGGGCAGGCCGCTCCTGGGCTATGTGAGTAGGCGTTGTGTTACTACTGTAAATAAAAGTGCATGCACTGGTGATGGACCTGTTAGTGGTTGAATGTTGCAGCTCCTCGGGCTGTAGATGAAGGAATGGAGCAGGGATGTTTGCCTACGATTGTTCGGATTGTTCGTGTACATGTGCACTTGTGGTAACTATGTAATTTGATGCAATGCCACAGTGTAATAGGTTTCGTAGTTGCACATTTACTTTTGACTTCAAATTTCGCAACGATCTCACGCGGGCCAGTCAGAGATAGACAGAGGGCCATATGTGGCTCGCGGGCCGTACAATGCTCAGGTCTGCTTTAAGGGGAACACTGGTCAATCACAATAATCCATACATAATATTTTAGAGGAAATATGTACAAAGTTAGAATTACCTGCATGACAACTAATCCTGAAATATCCCACTATTATCTTGCAGTTCCTGTCTGAATCTGGTCTCTCTCTTCTTTTGTATGCAGTGGTTGCCATGGATAGTCTGGGAACCCGCATAGAAAATAATTGTACCCTTGTGGTCTTAGGCAATAGATATGGACTGTCATGAAGGACTCCTGTATGTTAATCTTTGCAGTGAAGCTCCCTATGGATTACCCTGTTACATTTGCATCCAGTGTGTGTTTGATCCCCAAAGCGTTTTGATGACTCAGTGCTATCTCTCCAAAAGACTAAATTAGGACTACCACTAACCTTATATACTATTAGGAATTTATGAACTAATTTATGCCAGTTTTCTGGAATACATGGATGTAAATGTGACGCATCTTTGCCGCACAATGATTCAATGCTATGTGTAATACCTGAAATCTATGCCAGTTCCTGACTAATGTAAATTGTAATTTTGGCACACGGGAGTCTGCAAGAATTATTAGAAAGCTTTATCAAAACTAGAGTAGAGAACGCTTGCCTTAAATTCTCCCCTGTGTATTGGCCTCTTTTTTTTAGATGACCACCCCTCTAAGCAAATACTTTTATCTGCAATTTTTAGTTACAGTCCAAAAATGAAATGCTGTTTATAGAGCTTGAAGAAGACCCTGGGTAAGATATACAATGAAACCTCTCTGAGGCTGAAGCCCACATGGCGAAAATGCTGCAACGTTTTACTATCCCTATTTTCTATCAACTCTTATCCACACATTGCAGGAAAAAACCCACAGTAAAATTTCTGTGATTTCAATAACTATTGCGTATTTGTAAATAGCAGCATGTCAATACCTACGGAAATGCTGGCAGTTTCCTTATAGGCATAATTAAAACAGAAAGTCTGCAGAGGGAAACTGGGGAAAAGGCCCCAGAGTATAATAATTGTATTTGGGTGGTCCACAATGGGGCATAATACTGTGTGCAGGGGCAACTATGGGACATAGTACTGTGTGCAGGGGCCACTATGAGCCATAATACTGTGAGCAGGGGCCACTATGGAGCATTATTACTATTATTATTATTATTATTACTAGCTGGTACCCGCGACTTCATCTGCGGTGATTGTAGAAGTGGGTATATACAGGCGCGGGTAAGGTTTTCGTACTGTGTATAAGGTATGGGATATGAAATGTAACTTTGTATCTTGTTTTTTCTGTAATTCAGAGAATACGTGAGACTTTTGTGTTGGATGTAATTTGTATTTGAGCTGCTATATATACTGTGTTGTGAGAAACTTTACATGGTGACTTTGGGACAGAGGTATTTGAAGTTAACCCTTTGCCGCCGATGGCATTTTTTGATTTTCGTTTTTGACTCCCATCCTTCTAAACCCCATAACTTTTTTATTTCTCCGCTCTCAGAGCCATATGAGGTCTTAATTTTGGCGGGACAAATTTTTCTTCATGATGCCGCCATTAATTATTCTATATGATGTACTGGGAAGCAGGGAAAAAATTCAAAATGGGGTGGATTTCAAGAAAAAATGCATTTCTGCGACTTTCTTACGGGCTTTGGTTTTACGGCGTTTACTGTGCAACCAAAATGACATGTCCCCTGTATTCTGTGTTTCGTTACGATTCCGGGGATACCAAATTTATATGGTTTTAGTTACATTTTGACCCCTTAAAAACAAATCCAAAACTGTTAAAAAAAATTTTTTTTGAAAAGTTGCCATATTCCGACAGCCGTAACTTTTTTATACGTGCATGTACGGGGATGTATATGGCGTCTTTTTTTGCGGGACTGGGTGTACTTTGTAGTTCTACCATCTTCAGGAAATGTTATTGCTTTGATCACTTTTTATTCAAATTTTTATCCGAATCAAAACAGTGAAAAAACGGCAGTTTGGCACTTTTGACCATTTTTCCCGCTACGGCGTTTACCGAACAGGAAAAATATTTGTATAGCTTTGTAGAGCAGGCGATTTTGGACGTGGGGATACCTAACATGTATGTGTTTCACAGTTTTTAACTACTTTTATATGTGTTCTAGGGAAAGGGGGGTGATTTGAATTTGTAATCCTTTTTTTTTTGTTTTTAATATTTTTTTAACTTTTTTTAAACTTTTTTTTTGCATTTATTAGACCGCCTAGGGGTATTGACATGGGTGGGCGGTGTCGCGGATTGTCATAGCGGTGGGGGTTGGCAAACATGGCTGCTCCGGAGCGTTAAAGAGAGCCTCCTGCAGTATCGTTAAGGTGAGGGGCAAAGTGGTAAAGTATATGTATATGAGATTGTGTGGGGTTAGGGGCGAGGCTGCAGAGGGCAATATGAATTTTGTGGCTTGCTATGGTCCAAAGTGTGTGAGATTGCAGAGACGGTGATGTGAGTTTGGGGTTTGTGGGGGTCCTGGGAAAAACGTATGTGCACTATTGTGACGAAAAGTAGCCTATTGCGCAATGGGGTGTATTAACTATGTTTGTGGAAAATTTCAGCCAAATCGGTCGAGCGGATTTTGCGTGATTGACTAACAAACATCCGGAAACACAAACCCACAAACATCCAAACTCACAAACTTTCACATTTATAATATTAATAGGATTATTGTTTATTTATATAGCACCATTAATTCCATGGTGCTTTAAATTTGGGGGGTTACATACAGTACACAGAATATACAGGTACTGTGTGCAGGGGTCACTATGGGGGATAATACTGTGTGCAGGGGCAATTATGGGACATAGTACTGTGCGCAGCGGCCACTATGGGGCATAATACTGGGTGCAGGGGCCACTATGGGACATAGTACTGTGTACAGAGGCCACTATGGGAAATATTACTGTGTGCAGGGGCCACTATGGGACATAATACTGTGTGCAGGGGCCACTATGGGGCATAATAGTGTGTGCAGGGGCCACTATGGGGCATAATAGTGTGTGCAGGGGCCACTATGGGGCATAATAGTGTGTGCAGGGGTCACTATGGAGCATAATAGTATGTGCAAGGGCCAGTATAGGGCATAATAGTGTGTGCAAGGGCCAGTATGGGACATAATAGTGTGTATTGGAGCCACTATGGGGCATAATATTGTGTGCAGGGGCCACTATGGAGCATAATAGTATGTGCAAGGGCCTCTATGGAGCATAATAGAGTGTGCAAGGGTCAGTATGGGGCATAATAGAGTATGTACAGGCCACTATAGTGCATAATAGTATGTGCATTAATGCGGTTTGTGCGAGGGTAGGGGGCAATGTCATATGTTCGCCTTGAGGCCCAGCCATTCCTAGTTATGCCATAAAATCAAAACGCAATTATACATTTTCTCACATAAACATTAATAAAAGGTAATCAAAACATTTTATGTATCCTGCAATGGCGCCAACTAAAAGTACTCATCACATGGTGTGGTTTTTTTTTACGTTTCTTCATCATTTTGCAGCAATTACGCTGTTTTATGGCGTGGCCTGACGTGCTGCTGCTCGCTGTTCTTTGGATGCACGGCTGTTGTATACTCAATTTAAGGCCATAAAACATTCCAGTTTAGAAGATCAATTGCTCACCGAATAGTATTTCTAGCAAAGGTAATTGAGCTGTAATGAAAAAAAAAACCCCTGCAGACTAGCCCCGCTCACATATTTATTTTCTCCATTACAGGAAGAAAGATAAGTCATTTCCTCAGTTCCTGTGCCCTATGTAAAAGACACATGAGAGTGTAATTGTGTGTGCTGGTCATCCTCTGGGG
The DNA here is from genome assembly GCF_031893055.1 of Leptodactylus fuscus. Taxonomy (NCBI): domain Eukaryota; kingdom Metazoa; phylum Chordata; class Amphibia; order Anura; family Leptodactylidae; genus Leptodactylus; species Leptodactylus fuscus. The sequence continues at coordinate 71,126,723 of NC_134270.1, forward strand.
AATAGTCTTACATAGGGGTCACGGCATGACAAGAGCTATATTAAGATGAATGCATCTCCTGCCCCTGACAGCTGACATTAGACAATCTGTTACCATGTCCATGTGTCAGTAGCTAATAAGTACATTGTCTTCTTCTGGCCTCTACTATGGAAAAATAAATAAAAAAAAACAAATACACGCCTTCATTGTATGTTCTATGGGGTGGAAATGGATCAGGATAAGGGGGAGACTGCACTGTGGGGAGGGGAGAGAGAAGATCATTATGGAGGTAGCATTCATGGCACACATTCCCTTAAACAATGACACAATTGCCTTCTATCTATTACTATTAGCCATATTCATCAACCTTTTAAGATTTTTTCTGAAAGAATTGTGCCTGTCTAGTAATATTTTCAACTTTTCATACGAATTGGGTGTGGCCTGCATGACATCGGGAAATTAGTCAAATTCACCAACTCTATATATTTCAAATGGTGCATTTCAAGACGCAAAAGCATTCCATCTCAACCCTGAAAAAGTCGCAATACCAGAGGATTTGCACCTAGACATAAACCACCTAATATACATCACTGCCCCTAAGAGGATCTGTGCCAAATTATATAGATGACAAGTGGGGAGAGGTTTTCTACTCCAATCACACCTATGCACATTGACTGGATATATTTTGTCAGCCTCCAAAATACCACTTTTTAAAAAATTGCACCAAATTCATCAAGGAGTTTAGACTATTAAATCTAATTGATATCAAATGTGATAAGTTAAGTGAATTTTACAAACATTTGATGAGTTCCCTTCAAAATGTTTAATGTGTACTTTCAGGAGGTCTGAGTCATCTGTGTATATTATTATAGATGAAGTAGCACTCAAGAAAAAGGATATTATTGTAACTTACCAGCAATATAAGTATCGACCATAGACTTGTACTGGCAGGCATTCCTCAAATCTTAGCATCATGGCTGGGTGGTAAGGAACGCTCCCTCTGACAGTATATAGCTGTTAGAGCACTGTCAAGGGGGCGTACCTCACAGCCCAGCTAGACTGTCAGGAACACCCTTCTGACGGTGGGCATAGATCAGTGCCTAAACTAACAGCACCGATATCAACTGTGGAAAACATCTTGCGTGGTACCAGTCCCAAAGAAACCCAACCCGATGGGCTACAATGACTACCGACCTGTAGCACTGACATCACACCTAATGAAGGTCCTAGAGAGACTGGTCCTGACACACCTACGCCCCCTAGTGAGCTCCGCTCTGGACCCCCTCCAGTTTGCCTACCGGCCAGGCATTGGGGTAGATGACGCCATCATCCACCTTCTTCACAGAGCTCTCTCTCACCTGGAGAAACCCGGGAACACTGTGAGAATAATGTTCTTTGATTTCTCCAGTGCGTTCAACACCATTCAGCCAGGGCTACTGAGGGAGAAGCTGAACCTTGGTGGTGTGGACCATCACCTGTCCAACTGGATCCTAGACTACCTGACAAACCGCCCTCAGTATGTGAGAGCCCAGGACTGTGTGTCTGACACTGTGATCTGTAGTACGGGGGCACCTCAAGGTACAGTTCTTGCCCCATTCCTCTTCACACTGTACACTGCTGACTTTAGGCACAACTCATCCAGCTGTTACTTACAGAAGTACTCCGATGACTCTGCTATAGTCGGCCTTATCACTGATGGCGATGATAGGGAATACAGAGACTTAAACCGGGATTTTGTTGAATGGTGCCAGCAGAACCAGCTCAGGATTAATGCTGGGAAGACCAAGGAGATGGTGGTGGACTTTAGTAAACGGAGAGGTGCTCCGACCCCGGTGGAGATCCAAGGAACATGTATTGAGATAGTCAGGACCTATAAGTACCTGGGCGTGCTCCTCAATAATAAACTAGACTGGGCTGATCACCTGGAGGCGCTGCACAGAAAGGGCCACAGCAGACTCTACCTGCTCAGGAGGCTGAGGGCCTTCGGAGTCCGGGGGACACTTCTTAGGGCCTTCTTCAACTCTGTGGTTGCCTCAGCCATCTTTTTCGGTGTGGCCTGCTGGGGAAGCAGTATATCAACCAGGGACAGAAATAGACTTGACAGGCTGATCAGGAGGGCCAGCTCTGTCCTGGGGAGCCCCTTGGACCCAGTACAGGTGGTGGGTGACAGAAGGATACTGTCTGTGGTGACCTCCATGCGGGGGAACAAATCCCACCCCATGTATGGGACCCTGATGGGACTTGGCAGCACTGTAAGCGACCGTCTGCTTCACCCGAAGTGTGAGAAGGAGCGCTATCGCAGGTCCTTCCTTCCAACCGCGACCAGGCTGTATAATCTACATCAGACCAAACGGAGAGCTCTCCGCACAGAGAACTAATGATTATGAGGATGACCATGAGGTCTTCCTCTTTCTCTTCTGTTTTTCCTTAGCTGCCATGGACTCCTAGTATATCTTCTCTTCTCAGCTTATCTGTGTCTACGTCTGTAACATATTACTCTGTATTATCCTGTATCTGTATTACTATGCTGCTGTAACACGCTGAAATTTCCCCAAGGCGGGACTATTAAAGGATTATCTTATCTTATCTTATCTTATCTCAAGCCCCAGGGCACATAAGAGGAAAACTGAATTCAGTGCACTGTTGGCTTTCTAGCAATATATAAATTCGCATGCGCCCGAGGACATGAAAGGTCCTCTTTAAGTTATATTTTTTTGCTCACTTAAGCCACACACCCTTTTCTGAGAAGCCGCAGCCACGTGTCTAGCAAGTTAAACAATTTTAGTCCAAATTAGATGCTCCAAGAAGTACAGAGATGCATCATAATGGGTTTAGTTGAACCAAAGATGCCCCACATTTATGCCAATATCTAGTCTCAACCACAATAGTAGATCTAGGCTTATGTGTTTTCCATAAAGCAGACACAGCACAGGTTTGTCTGCTTATTAATTGTAGTATTCTGTTCTGTTTGCTGCCATATAATAAAGCACATCAATTATTATTATTATTATTATTATTATTATTATTATTATTATTTATTTATTTATTTATATAGCACCATTAATTCCATGGTGCTTTACATTTGGGGTTACATACAATTTGGGGGTTACATACAATACACAGAATATACAGGTAGATATAATACTAACAATGCCCGAATGGCACAGTGGGGTAGAGGGCCTTGCCCGCGAGGGCTTACAATCTTTGAGGGAAGGGGGTAGAGACAGAAGGAGAGGGGGAGACAGTTCAGATGGTGGTGTGGTGATAGTGTTATTGGAGGTTGTAGGCCTTCCTGAATAGGTGAGTCTTCAGGGCCTTCTTGAAGCCTGTGGTTGTGGGGGTCAGTCTTATGTGTCGTGGTAAGGAGTTCCAGAGTATGGGGGATGCACGAGAGAAATCTTGCAGACGGTTGTGTGAGGAGCGGATAAGAGCAGAGCGGAGTAGGAGGTCATTGGAGGATCTGAGGTTACAACACCTCACAACATTTGAGATAACAAGGATAATGCAGTGATGTCCGAACATTCATTATTTAATTGCAGGGAAGAATAGACACAGCATTTCAGAAGTAGATGAACTTTCTAGAAAAAAAATATATAAAATAGCACAAAATAGAGGGAATGTATTAACGGTAAGTTCACACAGGGTATTTTGGTCAGGATTTTGAGGCTGTATTCGCCTCAAAATCCTAACCAAAAAGACGGCTCCCATTCAAATCAATGGGAGCCGGTCAGGACTTTATTCCAGGAGCCGTTTTTTCCAGTTCCCGGAAAAAAGAACGGTCATGGATTAGACCCATTCATTGGGTCTAATCCAGAGCATAGTGCGCGACTGGCAGTGCATCGGCATTCAGTTGCGGCTACCCGTTTTTTGGTCCGGAACCTGAGGTGGCCTCCGCCTCAGTTTCCAGAACAAAAAACACAGTTTGAACCCGGCCTAAGACTGGAGATCAGACTAGTCTTTAACCGATGCAAGTTACACCGGGATTGTTAAGAGGCTCTGGCCTTTTAATAATTCTGGCACATTCTTGTGACCCAGAATTGAAATCTACACTAGTCAGGAACTATGGCATGAGTTAAAGTAAATTTATTAGGCTAAGGTGTGCCCGTTGTGGACGGCCTTGCCTTTCGCCCCACTCCACCCACTCTGATAAAATATGGCAAGCTGGACACAGAACAATCATTGTAACACATATTTGGGCCAAAAAACGGCCCTGCGACAAATATGTGCCACAGTTATACCCATCAATATTGGAATACTGGCATTAATTTTGGATACGTGTGATAAATCTATACCCTCTGTTACTTCACTTCCTATGCCATGAATTTACTGTAGAGAAGAAAAGAGACACCGAATGCACTAAGTCTAGTAGTATACTGCGTTAGAGTGAGTCAGTAGATATATAAATGCAATGGAATAACCAGATGGCCTCTCACTTTACCGGGTTGTGAAAGGATCACAACACCCTTAAGTCGCATCTGGACCGCCGTGATTTGACACTTGATAAAGGGCTTGTTCACAGCCCGAAATGCGTCATGCTGTACTGTTGTATTACCTACCTCAATAAAGGGTTCTCCAATTGAATCTCTTGGCCTGTGTATTACCTTCACAACCAGAGAGCGCGAATCGTCTGCTATGGACCTCTGGTCCTTGTTGTCTAATGGACTTGCTACATAAATCTGGTACACATCCCTTTGCCAGGCTAACCACAACCACTATCTACCCCCTTTTCAAAATAGGAGTGTGCTTTGTAGTGAATCAAAATGTTGCAAATTTTTTGCAAACAAAATCGCAGAAAATTATTTTGAAACTTTTTAATGTCACGATACTAGAATGCAGGTTTTGACAACTCCCTCTCCCCCCAGTATATATTTGACAATACTTCTTTACAGCTATGATTATTCTTTCTGTATTAAAAGTACAAGTGTATCCTGTATCTCAGAAAAAGCCAATTATTTATCTCAAGTACATAATACAACCATAGTTAATACAACTAATAAGCAGACTGAAAAATGGGAAGTCATGAAGCAAGAATTTCAGATGAACGTGTTCCTTTAAATTAAGCCGTTGCCATCTGTTCATCTACTTAATTACGAATGCAAAAAGAATATAATTCACAATCTAATGGCAAGATGGAAGAGCTCACATTCTATGTGAATGTTCCCTATTCCCACGGCAGGCATCTGCTACCTTTCTCATCTGTCAGAAAAAAGTCAGGGGAATAGTCTCTGCTTAGGTTTGGAAAAAGGTGGGAGCATAAAAGCCTTGAAAATGACATTTTCTTTATTAGAAAAATAACTCTTCTACAAATGTTTTCTTTAAGACTAGAAAAACATCACTTAGCGGCAGGAGAGCTTCTGTACGGATTGTTCAGCAGAGACGGAGGAGGAAGTATCTTATTGAGTTACTATGATGCGGATAGATAGATGGATAGATAGGGGAAAAGTAGAACAAAAAATGCAAGCACAAGTATCTGAGTATCTCCATGTGCAGAGTAGATCTATGCTATGATAGACACAGGGAGCTGCAGCCCCTGCTCTGTATAGATCACTACTTAGAAGACGACGAAGGACCTTGTAGTGACGTCATTACAGGGGCAAGCCAATCACAGAGCAGTAGTGACATCATCACAGGTACTTTTACAGAAGCAGGGAAGAGACAGTTGGAGGCAGTGAATCGAAAGCAGGAGGAGGGACTTACATAGAAGAACCACAGAGGAGGGCGTGAACAGAGTATGACGTGAGGGGTGCACGGCAACGCCCACAGTGCACAGAAGGGCTCATTTACATATACGTTTAAAAGGTAATTCATTAAAAACGGGGGGTTTTAACAAACGATTAGCAGGACTTGAATAGCCTTTTAAAAGGCTATTCAGGCATTTGTTTATCTAAAGTAACAAAAATCCAGTGATAGAGCCCCTTTAACAAAAATCTTATGTACTTATTAGTTATACCATTTTGGGAAATAGCTATTGCTTTGATCACTTTTTATTCAAATTTTTATCACAGGTGAAACAATGAAAAAATGGTGGTTTGGCACTTTTGATTTATTTTTTCTTGCTACCTTACGGAAAATTATTTTTAAAGATTTGTAGATTGGGTACATTCGAACACAGGAATACCTAATATGTATGTGTTTCACTGTATTTAAGTACTTTTATATATGTTCTAGGGAATTTAATTTTTTTTTTGTTTTACTTTTTTTTGCATTTATTAGACTCCCTAGGGGTCTTAAACACTAGGGGTTCTAATCGCTTATGCAATGCATTACAATGCTAATGCATTGCAAATTACCCGTGCTTCTATTTCAGGTTGCAGAGAGCAGCCTGCAGTAGAAAGAAATTACAGACAGGCCTAGAAGCCTTCACCAGGCTCCCAGCTGCCATAGTAATGTGACGCCAGCTGGAGTGCAATTGACTGAGGCTCAGAGTGAGTTAGTGCTCACGATTAGAGATGAGCGAACAGTGTTCTATCGAACTCATGTTCGATCGGATATTAGGCTGTTCGGCATGTTCGAATCGAATACCGCGTGGTAAAGTGCGCCATTACTCGATTCCCCTCCCACCTTTCCTGGCGCCTTTTTTGCTCCAATAACAGCGCAGGGTAGGTGGGACAGGAACTACGACACCGGTGACGTTGAAAAAAGTAGGAAAAACCCATTGGCTGCCGAAAACATGTGACCTCTAATTTAAAAGAACAGCGCCGCCCAGGTTTGCGTCATTCTGAGCTTGCAATTCACCGGGGACGGAGGTTTCCGTCCATTTAGCTAGGGCTTAGATTCTGGGTAGGCAGGGACAGGCTCGGATAGGAAGAAGAAGACAACCAACAGCTCTTATAAGAGCTAAATTCCAGGGAGAAGCTTGTCAGTGTAACGTGGCACTGACGGGCTCAATCGCCGCAACCCAGCTTTCCCAGGATCCTGAATGGAACACACTGACAGTGTATTCCCGTATACCCCATATATACACCCCAAATCCCCGTTCCAACGGTGTGCCCCCCCACCTTCACCTCAGAAATACCCTGCAAGTCCCCTAGCAATAGAATTGGGGCTATATACACCCACTATTTTTGCTACTGGTATATAGTGCCATTGTCTGACTGGGAATTCAAAGAATATATTGGGGTTACATATAACTTCAATTCCAGGGAGAAGCTTGTCAGTGTAACGTGGCACTGACGGGCTCAATCGCCGCAACCCAGCTTTCCCAGGATCCTGAATGGAATACACTGACAGTGTATTCCCGTATACCCTACATATACCCCCGATCCCCGTTCCAACGGTGTGCCCCCCCACCTTCACCCCAGAAATACCCAGCAAGTCCCCTAGCAATAGAATTGGGGCTATATACACCCACTATTTTTGCTACTGCCATATAGTGCCATTGTCTGACTGGGAATTCAAAGAATATATTGGGGTTACATATAACTTCAATTCCAGGGAGAAGCTTGTCAGTGTAACGTGGCACTGACGGGCTCAATCGCCGCAACCCAGCTTTCCCAGGATCCTGAATGGAATACACTGACAGTGTATTCCCGTATACCCTATATATACACCCCCAATCCCCGTTCCAACGGTGTGCCCCCCCCACCTTCACCCCAGAAATACCCTGCAAGTCCCCTAGCAATAGAATTGGGGCTATATACACCCACTATTTTTGCTACTGCCATATAGTGCCATTGTCTGACTGGGAATGCAAAGAATATATTGGGGTTACAAATACCTTCAAGTCCTGCCACTGCCATATAGTGCCAGTTTCTCACTGGGAATGCAAAGAATATATTGGGGTTACAAATACCTTCAAGTCCTGCCACTGCCATATAGTGCCATTGTCTGACTGGGAATGCAAAGAATATATTGGGAATACAAATACCCTCATTTCTTGCTACTGCCATATAGTGCCAGTTTCTGACTGGGAATTCAAAGAATATATTGGGGTTACAAATACACTCAAGTCCTGCCACTGACATATAGTGCCAGTTTCTGACTGGGAATACCTGGCCGACACCAGCTCTGCCCTCTCCGATTCCTCTGTGCTCTACAGCCTACACTTATTTTCTCATCTTTTTTTCTGCACTGCACATCTCTTGCCTACTTCCTTTGGGATCTCAGAAGTGGTGGTCTCAGTGCTGAGAAACACATCTGAGTCCCCCATGCAATATGCATTAAGAGAACCCTGGAGCCTACCATAGCATCGAGCCTGGCTAAATGCAGAGAAAGATTTTGGACCGCTTCCAGAGATGGTAATTTCAGCGCTGCAGTTGGCAACAGATGGTGTAATGGGATTAGCTGAGGGATCGCTGTCTTGACCACTTTTTGGCACAAAATGAAAGTCCAATCCAGCCAAGTATGGTGCAAGGATATGATGCAAGGACACCTACATATCTGTCTGTGACACATTGGGGAGTTCACCCTCATCCGCCCTTTTGGCCTGCACCATAATGCGCCTCTTCCCAGCTAAGCTAAGCGCTGAATTTAGGGACCGCCTCATGTTTGGGGGAAAGTGCTGGTGTGGACGGCACAGTGAGGTGGCGCAGTCCCAGCCGGGACTCCAACATCTCCTGGGCCAGATTTTTGGAGATGAGGCCGTTGAAGCCTTGGGCATGTAGGTGGGTTGCGCTGTACTTTAGCATGAAATGAAAGGCCTGGGAGATGGGGAGTTGCTGGGAAGAGGCGCATGATGGCGCGGGCAAAAGGAGAAGTGGCAGGAAAAAGGGAGGATGAGGGAGAAGTCAACAAAGTGGCGGAGGCAGATGAAGTGATGTCCTGGCTCGTCCTCTGGAGTGCATCGCCAGCACTGTGAGCAGAGGCAGTGGCATGAACAGCGGGCGACGTTTGTCCTGCCGTTGCTGCCTGCCACTGATTCCAGTGCTTGGATTCCAAATGACGGTGCATTGAAGTGGTGGACAGGTTGCTCTTCTCAGGGCCCCTACTCGATTTCGAGAGGCAAATTGTGTAGACGACACTATATCTGTCCTCGGCGCATTCCTTGAAAAAACTCTACACCTTTGAGAAACGTGCCCTCGATGGGGGAGTTTTTCTGGGCTGGGTACAAAAGGGAACATCTTCGGACATTCTGGGTCTGGCCTGGCTTCGGCAAAGCAGCTGACCTCTGCCTCTGGACATCTCTCTGCCTCTAGCTACCCTTTTTGGTGCTGCACCTGCCTCAACATCCACACTACTTTCCCAGCTTGATATCCGCCTTGTCCAGGTGGGGTTGGTGTCCTCGTCGTCCACCACCTCCTCTTCCAATTCCTGTCTCGCCTCCTCCTCCTGCACAATGCGCATGTCAACTGGCTGCCCTGACAGCAACTGCGTCTCATCGTCGTCGATGAGGGTGAGTTGCTGGTCATCCTCCACCAAATCGACCGGAGATGGAGGAGACTCTAGTGTTTGAGCATCTGGACACAGATACTCGTCTGTTAGGTCCGTGGAATCGCGAAATGGAGGAGCAGGTTGCGGTACAGTCAAAGGAAGGGAGAACAGCTCTGAGGAGCAGGGACAGTTGGGGTTATTGTTCTGGGAAGATTGGGAATTTTTGGTGGAAGGAGGACAAGACTGTTGGGTAAGAGGAGGTAGAGGCTGACTGGCTGGTGGACAATGTGCTTTAAGCGTTATCCGACAGCCATTGCAAGACCTGTTCCTGGTTCTCGGGCCTACTAAGGTTTGTACCATTCAGCCTAGTTAATGTGGAACTTTTGTGCAAAGCGCAGAACTTAGGGCTCGCCTGATGTTAAGGGACACACGCTGGTACAAGGCTCAACTCACCCTAAGTGCCAAAAACACTGCTGGTGCAAGGCTCTACTCATGCCAAGGGCCTCAATCTCTGCTGGTAGCTCAGCTTAAGGTCCTGTAACTTTGTTTGGAAGGGCTCATGTTAAGGGCTAGAAAAGTGAATTTTGGAAGGTCTTACCACATCACACACACACACACTCAAAATGACAGTTAAGGGTGAGGGCTTTTGGATTTCCCATTGTCTATTCCATCCAAGGTTTTCATGGGGAACGTGATTTAAAGGGGTGGTTGTTACTTTTTGTTGAGCTTAAATTGGGGTTTGTGTTCATCCATTTGCGGAGTAAAGAAGGTTTCCAGGTATTTTCCCACTTTGATAGAGGTTTTTTGGAATGTGGAAAGTGTGTAGTTGTTAGGCTGTGATAGTGGGGTAATAGAGGGTCTTTGGTGTGTTAGATGCCCCCAGACATGCTTCCCCTGCTTTCCCAGTGTCATTCCAGAGGTGTTGGCATCATTTCCTGGGGTGTCATAGTGGACTTGGTGACCCTCCAGGCACGGATTTGGGTTTCCCCCTTAACGAGTATATGTTCCCCATAGACTATAATGGGGTTCGAAACCCGTTCGAACACACGAACAGTGAGCGGCTGTTCGAATCGAATTTCGAACCTCGAACATTTTAGTGTTCGCTCATCTCTACTCACGATCAATGCGGGCTCTGATTGCAGGCATTAGTGACGGATGTCTGCTGTATAATACAGCAGACACCCAATGGCTATGGCGACCAATCAGCTCCCGAGTGGCTGCCATATTTAAATACCCGGGGTTAAATGCTTCTAGTGGCTGCATTCACCAAGGGTAGTATAATGAACAACAGGTATTTAACTAGGAATAACAGCACATGTGAATATGTCTTCAGTAAGATCAGAGTCTCAGCATGGCTGCCTCTAGCTTGTTCTTTCAGCTCTCGGTATGTGCAGTCCTGTATTTGTCCTTTTTTATTTTTTTCAACAATACTTTATTAATAATATAACAATATGTCTAGACACAGGCTATCATGCAAAGTAATGTCGTTGTTGTAATATACTAAACAGAACAAGCATCATCCCAACACCCTCATTCAACAACTACTTATCCTGTTAGTCCCATAGAAGACTTGAGATTTTCAAACTTGCACTTGAGCATTGGTTTTATCATAGCATTAGCTGCCATTTTTCAGTTTCATAGTAACCAAACTCATTTATACTTTGTTACTGATATTTTACATCATTGTGCTTGGTTCTTGTACTAATTGTCTCAATGAATACAATTTTAATGCATCCATGGTTGTCTTTAGAAACTATTGTTGGTTCACTTAACGGTTCACAAAGATTTTCTGAGAGTTGATTCAACCATATTACTTTTTTGACTGGCATAGACTGTATATGTATATTCTCCTTCATTTAACTTGAATAAGTAACCACTAGTTTATTTACAATCCTCTGAATCACTGACCCAATCTGCAGCTACCTAGTTTATGAGTTTCAGATCTCCTGATATCTTCAAATTTGTGCTTTGAGTCACTTTCAAGTATCTAAGAACTCTCTTAACAGAGTCCCAGTCTCTTTGATGTGATTCCCTTATGTGTCTGCAGATAATTCCAACATTTGCATCAAAATTCTTGACCCCAGTATACAAGAAAGACATAATTGAACTTGAGGGAGTGCAAAGAAGGGCAACCAAAATTATTAGAGAATGGGTGGATTGGGTACAACAACAGATTGATAATCATGGGGTTATTCAGTTTAGAGAAATTGATAATAACAATGTACAAATACAGGAAGGGACAGCACAAAGTACTTTCTAACAATGTTTTTACTCCTAGGCCAGTGACATTAACAAAGGGACATCCTCTACGTCTGAAGGAGAGAAAGTTTCACCATCAACATAGACGGGGATTCTTTACTGTAAGAGCAGTGTGCAAATTCAAGAAGGGCCTGGATGCTTTTCTCGAACAGAAAATTACTACGTGTTATGGGTTCTAGATTTTGTTAAAGAAAAGTTGATCCTCGGTTTTATACTGACTGCCTCTGACCTGGGACAATTGGTATTAGCCTCATGGGGTTTCTTGCCTTCCTCTGGATTAATGCTGTAGGGTTATAGGTTGTACTTGATGGACTGGTATCTTCATCCAACCCTACTATGTAACTATATATGGGTGAGTTGGTTTTGCTAACAGATCATCTTTTTCTTCTAATTTCAAATAGAATAGATCCTAAGGACACAGAGTTGAAATTACTGCCTGCCACCTGGAAGAGTAGGAGATAACCTGAAATGTGGGACTGTCCTGCTCAATTTGGGGCGGTTAAGGGGGCCCTGCAACCATAGGGCTTGGTGTGGCTGCACCATTGCACCTATGGTTAAAGCAGCCCTGGATGGATGAGTCCTGGAGGGACTACTATGGGACATTATACTGTGTGGAGGGGCCACTATATGACATTATACTGTCTGGAGGGACCACTATGTGACATTATACTGTGTAGAGAGTACGCAATATGACATTAAACTGTGTGCAGGGTCTTCAATGTGACATTATACTGTGTGCTGGGGCCTCGATAGAACATTAAACTGTATGGAGGGGCCACTGTGATAAAGAGATATACCCAGGTTATATCTCTTTAAGGCAAACACTGCTGAAGTTATGTCAAAGTGAAAAGTGATATTATTATACTCTTCAGACCCCAGAGTATAATAGATAGAGGCCCATGGGAGATGTAGAAAATTAAAGAAAAACAATCATACTTACCTTCCATTACCTCTCTTGGGCCTCCTTGCAGTGTCTGTGATGTCATCAGACTGGGGTTCACAGCAGAGCCTTGTGATTGGCCACCAGTAGTCATATGGGCTGGCCAAGTGTCATGACATTATGACACTTGGCATGCCCAAGTCACTGCTGAGGCCCAATAACAAGCCTCAGAGCTGAACCTGGGCCAATGACATCATAGAGGAGTCACAAGGAGGCCCAAGAGAAGTAATGTAAGGCAAGTATGAATATATTTTTATTTTTGTCCCTTCTCCTGGGCTTTACCTATTATACTCTGGGGTCTCTTCAGACATATTAGTTCACCCAAGACACGACGCATTTGTTTGGTTTTGTAAAAAAAAAATGACAATTTGGAATATTTGGGATAAACCCGGCTTGTTACGAGCTGATTCGCCCATCTATAATGATCTGCCTCTCATAAAACTTCAAAAATAGGACCAGGACGTGCTTCACCCAACAAAGAACTTTTAGACCTTTACACTTGGCTAGTTCTTTTCATTGGATAGACCTTGCTGATTTTTTGTGTTAACAAAGACGTATAGTATTGCAGATGCTCAGTCTTTTATTGTAAAGTAAATGTACAATGCACAGCTTGTTTCTACATATAGTCAATCGCAGGAACACATACAGTATTTTTTACATGAAAAGGTGACCTCTGGACCAGGACACAGCACAAAGCATCACAAGCACAGTACGTCGCTGAGAAATGCTAAAACATAAAAAGATAATGCTGCAGTCAAACACGAAGGATGACCTAGATAGCGAAGCTGATGAATGCTCCGGCAGCTGCAAACAAATCCTCTCCACTAAATAAAAAAATGCACCTGTCCAAAGAAAAAAAGCTCTCCATTTGCTTATATGCGTTTCTAGAGTCTATTATTTATTTTCATCTATATAGCAAAATGTTTATGTGGCCAGTTTAGTCACACTTTGTGGATAATGTATGAGCACATACAGTGAATAAAATACAGTGTAAAGTATCTGGTGTTCAGGTTGTTTTGATCTGCTCTTGTAGGCACTGTAAGAGAATAGACTATACATCCAAGACATCATGAAGGAGTTATGTAGCTACTAACTCAAATCTAAGGAAGATGGCCACTTCCAACATTTATACCAAGGACAAAAATGGCAGCGCTCTACTGGTACCAAAAAAGTCTAAGGGGGCATTCACAAGGAGTAACGCCGGGCGAGTATCACAGCTGTACACGCCGGCGTTACAGCAGACTGCCGAACACTTCCCATTCACTTCAATGGGAGCGCTCGTAAACGCCGCTGTTACGAGCGCTCCCATTGAAGTGAATGGGAAGTGTTTGGCAGTCTGCCGTAACGCCGGCGTGTACGGCTGTGATACACGCGCGGCATTACTCCGTGTGAATGCCCCCTAAGAGTTTTATTCCAAGTAGACGATTCGATCCCAACTGCAACCTTTTTCAAGCACAAATGAGTGACCACAGCAACTTTTTATAGACAGTACAAAGTGTCAATATATCTTAATATAATCAATCAATTAATACAAACATGAGTGTATACATAAAAATCATAATGATAAAATTCATATAGCATATGGTAAAAAAAAATAAAAGTGCTCCTATGCAAAATATTTTTCAAAATCATACACAGTTTAAATCTACATAGTCCTATCAACGGATTACCAAGAATGCAGGTACTCATAATGACAAAATAAATAAAAAAATCATTTAAAAAAAATCCAAATTTAATAGAACAATAATCCTATTAATATTATAAATGTGAAAGTTTGTGAGTTTGGATGTTTGTGGGTTTGTGTGTTTGGATGTTTGGATGTTTGTTCCTCAATCACGCAAAACCCGCTCGACCGATTTGGCTGAAATTTTCCACAAACATAGTCACTACACTCGATTGCGCAATAGGCTACTGTTCGTCACAACAGCGCACATACGTTTGTGCCAGGACCCCCACAAAACCCAAACTCACACCACCATCTCTGCAATCTCACACACTTTGGACCATAGCAAGCCACAAAATTCATATTGCCCTCTACAGCCTCGCCCCTAACCCCACACAATCTCATATACATATACTTTACCACTTTGCCCCTCCCCTTAACGATACTCCAGGAGGCTCTCTTTAACGCTCCGGAGCAGCCATGTTTGCTGACCCCCACCGCTCTGACAATCCGCGACACCGCCCACCCATGTCAATACCCCTAGGCGGTCTAATAAATGCAAAAAAAAAAGTTTAAATAAAAATAAAAAAAATATAAAAACAAATAAAAAGGATTAAAAATTCAAATCACCCCCCTTGCCCTAGAACACATATAAAAGTAGTTAAAAACTGTGAAACACATACATGTTAGGTATCCCCGCGTCCGAAATCGCCCGCTCTACAAAGCTATACAAATATTTTTCCTGTTCGGTAAACGCCATAGCGGGAAAAATGGTCAAAAGTGCCAAACCGCCATTTTTTCACTCTTTTGATTCTGATAAAAATTTGAATAAAAAGTGATCAAAGCAATAACATTTCCCGAAAATAGTAGAACTAAAAAGTACACCCAACCCCGCAAAAAAAGACGCCCTATACACCCCCGTACACGGACGTATAAAAAAATTACGGCTGTCGGAATATGACGACTTTTCAAAAAAAAATGTTTGAACATAGTTTTGGATTTTTTTAAGGGGTCAAAATGTAAATAAAACCATATAAATTTGGTATCCCCGGAATCGTAACAAAACACAGAATACAGGGGACATGTCTTTTTGGTTGCACAGTGAACGCCGTAAAACCAAAGCCCCTAAGAAAGTCGCAGAAATGGATTTTTTTGTCAAATCCACCCCATTCAGAATTTTTTCCCTGCTTCCCAGTACATTATATAGAATAATTAATGGTGGCATCATGAAGAAAAATTTGTCCCAAGAAAAATTAAGACCTCATATGACTCTGGGAGCAGAGAAATAAAAAAGTTATGGGGTTTAGAAGGAGGGGAGTCAAAAATGAAAAACCAAAATCAAAAAATGCCATCGACGGGAAGGGGTTAACTTCAAATACCTCTGTCCCAAAGTCACTATGTAACGTTTCTCACAACACCGTATAGCAGCTCAAATACAAATTACATCCAACACAAAAGTCTCACGTATTCTCTGAATTACAAGATACAAAGTTACATTTCATATCCCATACCTTATACACAGTACGAAAACCTTACCCACACCTGTATATACCCACTTCTACAAGTGGTACCAGCTAGTAAATACATATACATACAAATAAATTCAACAGATGAAACAAACAATATAAATAATAAACAGGTGTCAGACATACAGCAGAGGTTGGAGATAACTATTTTACAAGAAATAAATGATGCACATGAATATATCCAACAAATTAATATAACCTGTGTATGTATGGTCATGCGATTGCCAGACAATGGAATCGTCAAAAGAATGGCAAGATGTAGAAAGAGGGGTATATTGTGTCTTCAAATTTCATAAAGTCCCTGAAAGAATATAGTATAAACATAACAAATCCTCTCATAAAGAATCCCAAATACAAGTCCTACTGATAATGTTAATATGCCCCTTCATCTGCCCCAGTTTAATTGCCCCCTTCATCTGCCTTCAATTTAACTTCCCTCTACATCTGCCCCCAGTTCCCCCCTCTGGCTCACACATGCTGTCTTTTCTCTCCTCTTTACTTTCCATGAGTATCCATTCCAGGCAGTTTACTCTTTCTGTGTAACATCACACTGTCCTGTAGTATCCAGAATAGCTCCGCCCACTAAAGAGTCTGATCACATGGTGATGACATAATCAAAGTTCCTTTAGCCCACTAGGATTTAAGATAAGAGATAAGATAAGATAAGATAATCCTTTAATAGTCCCACCTTGGGGAAATTTCAGCGTGTTACAGCAGCATAGTAATACAGATACAGGATAATACAGAGTAATATGTTACAGACGTAGACACAGATAAGCTGAGAAGAGAAGATATACTAGGAGTCCATGGCAGCTAAGGAAAAACAGAAGAGAAAGAGGAAGACCTCATGATCATCCTCATAATCATTAGTTCTCTGTGCGGAGAGCTCTTCGTTTGGTCTGATGTAGATTATACAGCCTGGTCGCGGTTGGAAGGAAGGACCTGCGATAGCGCTCCTTCTCACACTTGGGGTGAAGCAGACGGTCGCTTACAGTGCTGCCAAGTCCCATCAGGGTCCCATACATGGGGTGGGATTTGTTCCCCCGCATGGAGGTCACCACAGACAGTATCCTTCTGTCACCCACCACCTGTACTGGGTCCAAGGGGCTCCCCAGGACAGAGCTGGCCCTCCTGATCAGCCTGTCAAGTCTATTTCTGTCCCTGGTTGATATACTGCTTCCCCAGCAGGCCACACCGAAAAAGATGGCTGAGGCAACCACAGAGTTGAAGAAGGCCCTAAGAAGTGTCCCCTGGACTCCGAAGGCCCTCAGCCTCCTGAGCAGGTAGAGTCTGCTGTGGCCCTTTCTGTGCAGCGCCTCCAGGTGATCAGCCCAGTCTAGTTTATTATTGAGGAGCATGCCCAGGTACTTATAGGTCCTGACTATCTCAATACATGTTCCTTGGATCTCCACCGGGGTCGGAGCACCTCTCCGTTTACTAAAGTCCACCACCATCTCCTTGGTCTTCCCAGCATTAATCCTGAGCTGGTTCTGCTGGCACCATTCAACAAAATCCCGGTTTAAGTCTCTGTATTCCCTATCATCGCCATCAGTGATAAGGCCGACTATAGCAGAGTCATCGGAGTACTTCTGTAAGTAACAGCTGGATGAGTTGTGCCTGAAGTCAGCAGTGTACAGTGTGAAGAGGAATGGGGCAAGAACTGTACCTTGTGGTGCCCCCGTACTACAGATCACAGTGTCAGACACACAGTCCTGGGCTCTCACATACTGAGGGCGGTTTGTCAGGTAGTCTAGGATCCAGTTGGACAGGTGATGGTCCACACCACCAAGGTTCAGCTTCTCCCTCAGTAGCCCTGGCTGAAAGGTGTTGAACGCACTGGAGAAATCAAAGAACATTATTCTCACAGTGTTCCCGGGTTTCTCCAGGTGAGAGAGAGCTCTGTGAAGAAGGTGGATGATGGCGTCATCTACCCCAATGCCTGGCCGGTAGGCAAACTGGAGGGGGTCCAGAGCGGAGCTCACTAGGGGGCGTAGGTGTGTCAGGACCAGTCTCTCTAGGACCTTCATTAGGTGTGATGTCAGTGCTACAGGTCGGTAGTCATTGTAGCCCATCGGGTTGGGTTTCTTTGGGACTGGTACCACGCAAGATGTTTTCCACAGTTGAGGTACCACCCCCAGCTTCAGGCTCATATTGTACATGTGCGTTATAATACCACACAGCTGGTCACTGCACATTTTAAGAACTCTTGCGCTTATACCATCAGGTCCCCCCGCTTTGTTCGCTCTAATGTTCTTCATTTCCTTACACACCTGAGACTCCTGCAGGATCAGATAGTCAGATTGCAGTTGACCGCAGGTCGGTGGGGGTTGGGTCTTGGTGTGTGAGGGGAGGGCGGTTAGCTGACATGCTGGTGGGGGGAGCATTTGCTTGGAGTCGAATCTATTGAAGAATAGATTAAGCTCGTTAAGCCACTTCCTGTCCCCTACTGTTCGGTGCCTTGTCTTTTCCTTGTGTCCTGAAATTGCCTTAAGGCTGTCCCACACCTCAGAGATTCTACCCTCCCCCATCTGTAGCTCCATCTTCCGTCTGTAGTTGGCTTTCCCTTCCCTGATCAATTGTCTCAGCTGTTTCTGAACCGCCCCCAGGCCATCTTTGTCCCCAGACCTAAAAATTCTCTTTTTTTGCTTGAGGAGAGTTTTAATCTCAGAGTTAATCCATGGTTTGTTATTGGAGAAACACCTCACCTTCCTAGTTGGTACCGTGCTGTCCACACAGAAATTAATGTAGTCCGTTATGCAATGTGTGAGTCCCTCAATGTCCTCTGGAAATGAGTCTTGAAACACTTCCCATAAAGTTATATCAAAGCAGTCCCTTAGAGACTCGACACTTCCCTCTGACCAAATCTTCACGGCACGGGTAACCGCCGGTTCTCTGCGCACCAGTGGAATGTATGTGGGTCGCAGATGTACCAGGTTGTGATCTGATCTGCCTAGGGGTGGTAGGGCAGATGAGTTATATGCATCCCTTACATTGGCAAAGAGCAAGTCCAGCGTCTTGTTGTCTCTTGTATGGCAGGTTACATACTGTGTGAAGCCTGGTAGAGTGGATGCTGAGACATGGTTGAAGTCTCCAGACACTAGGAGCAGGGCATGGGGGTGAGATGATTGCAGCTCACTCACAACAGCATGGAGGACTTCACAGGCAGCGTCAGCTTTAGCAGAGGGGGGGACATATGCAGCTAGTACAATAACATGTGATAGTTCCCTTGGCAGGTAAAAAGGTCTCATGCCCACGGCTAGCAGTTCAATATCCTTTCCACACAATTGTTTCTTAACCACAATATGTCCTGGATTACACCATCTCTCATTGACAAATATTGCAATTCCTCCGCCTATTCGCTTACCGCTCTCCAGTGTTCTGTCCGCCCGAAGAAGTTTGAAGCCCTCCAGGGAGGCAAGTATGTCCGGAGTGATTTCAGTAAGCCAAGTCTCTGTAAACAGCATCATACTGCACTCACGAAACTCCTGTTGATGTCTGGTCAGTGCTGTCAGTTCATCCATCTTATTCACAATTGATCTCACATTCCCCATAATGATGGACGGGATCACATGCTTTTTGCGTTTTCTTCCTTCGCGTCTCAGTATGCCGGCTCGTTTTCCGCGTTTTCTGCGTTTTCTAAGTCTCCTTATTAGTTTGTGGGGGATGGTAAGAGTATGCTTGTCCAGCTTGCCCTGCAGCATGCTTCTAAGGTGTAATAGTGTCTCCTTAGTGTAAACCAGTCTTCCTTGTCTGTGTGGAGGCATGCTTCAGACAAAAAGGCTCAAAAAGGATTTCTTTATAAGAGTTTCTGCATCAAATTCCAGCCCATGGTAAGTTCTTATACTAATACTCCTTATAGTAATAGAAAAAAGTGAACAAAAAAGGACGGGATAGAGAAAGATCAGTTTAGTTTCAGCAGCTGTAAACACATGCAGCCACACTCTAGGCAGGCGCAAGAATTTATAGGATTTAGCATCTACCTTTACCCTACCATTTAGCCTTTACCCTAGTGGGCCTTCAGAGATAGTTAGAGGGCTGTGGCCTATGGGCCATACAATACCCAGATCTGTTCTAAACGAAAGAAGATTACCAACTATAGCAGGGGACAACAACTGAAAATATAGATAATATAAATTATCCACAAGTAATTTTGTTGTTGTTGTTGTTTTTATACTTATACCATGTTTTTTTTTATTACAAACAGAACCTCTGCAAACTTACAGTTGCCAGAGGGCCAGTTGGAGACTATTGTTCCACAAGAAGAACAGGAGCAGCCAACTCCATTGATATTTGTGGATGTCCTTCATGAACTGGAGAGGAAGTCAGAACAACCTGGACCGTCCACATTGGTGGGTGAGGAACATGCCTCACCACCACCTACATCATCTGCAGCTGAGGCTGAGTTTTGACCACCGTCTAGTCCAGCTGCTGGTGTCCCCCATGGCAATCATCGGTGGGCTTCTCCTCCTTCCAGTACATGTTTCAACAGGGAACACACATGTAGTACCCCCTGGATATTGAAAAGGCAACTGGAAGTTGAATCCAAAGCCATGTCCCTTATCCGTATGGTCCACGGCAATGATGAAGTAGACTTCTCTGGTTATGCAATCTCATCCTGCTGCCACTGGATGAGTCCTGACTGCCAAAAATCTTTATATCTGTTGTCCATGTCGTGGTGGTAGACTTTAGGTCTGTTCCCAGCCATGTAAAATTTAATTTATAGTTTCCGGGAGACTATGAGTTCCATAACCACATCCAGCCCACCACCGACAAGACCACCACCGCCAATGATTCGGTTTGTGGCAAAGGGATTCCTGTATGCCCTCGCAATATTTAACAAATTTCTCCCTAGTGCACCTACCAGCACTACCATGAGTAGCACACCCCCTGTTACTACTACCTTCACTGACACTCATGTCTAGCACCGCTACCTCCTCTACATAAAAAAAAAACACTGGCAGTTCTCATCCAACTTATCAAATAGAGGAGAAAAAAAGAGGAAGTCTTGTGCTATGAGGAATTTCTCTCAGAAGATGCCACATGGCTACTATAGAATGGGATATGAGTCAATGAAGATAAAGGAGAAAATAAGGCTGACGGTACAGAAAGGCGGCATGGGAAATTAGATGTTGAGGAGGAACACAGAAAACCCTCACTCATAATTTGTTGTTCACTAGAGATGAGCGAACGGCGTTCGATCGAATTGATATTCGATCGAATATCAGGCTGTTCGAGGTATTCGACTACAGTCGAATACCACGAGGCAAACGCACTAAAAATTCTTATCCCCTTCCACGGCGCATTTTTTGCACCAATAACTGTGCAGGGGAGATGGGACAGGAACTACAACAACTGAGGCATCGAAATGGCTAAATCAGGTGACCTCCAATTTATACGAATAGTGGATTTAATATCTGGGTCATATGAGACTGTGAACTATGTGACTGTGAGACAGAGCTAGATGTACAGGCAGGGTTAGCTAGGGATTACCTTTATTTAGGTGGGAATGTTACTGATGATTACTAATGATTTGAACACCAGGACTCCAGCGCTGCAAGGCTGCAGTGCTAACCACTGAGCCAAATTGAGGGGTTATTTGAAACAAAAAACGAATAATGAATAACGAATATTGAATCTCAAATATTTCACTGTTCACTCATCTCTATTGTTCACTGCTTAAAAAAAATCTTTATTCTCAGGAAGTACGACAACACTGTGGCTGATGATGGGGCTGTCAAGATCAGAATTAGTGTTGCTGTTGCTAATCCACATTGTTATTTTTAGAAGTACTTGATTAAGTGTTTTCTCCTCTGCCTCTTTTTGCTTGTCCCCATCATGCTTTTTCCTAGTTATTTGACTGCACACTGTGCATAGTGATATGGCAACAATTCAGACAATGTGTATGCTGGTATGTGTACTATATACAGAAATAGCCCCACCTCAAATGACATCAGCACTGACGTGTCAAGTCGGAATAGGTTGGACTATCCACATTCATCCAATGCCTCCTAACATACGTTAGTGCCGCCGTCTGAAGCGCTAATATAAAATGTAAATGAGTAGGAATAGCAGAACGGACCTTTCACTTGTCCTTTATTTAGCATATAGTCTTGCATGGTATACCTTACCTTACAAATATACATTGGTATTTTATTTCTGGTATTTATATACCATTAGGGGGGTTTCTGGGATATTGTAGTCCTGTTAATTATCCATAATAAATGTTATATTTTACGCCTTTCATGGGACCTATGTTCTTTTTCAGTGACAGTACTCTTATAGGTGGAATCTATAAGACAGAGGATAGCTAGGAGGTGCAGTGAGATAGAGAGCAGATGTCTTTGCATGTCAACCATTCCACCAACTGAAACTGATCATGAGTGCACAAGCTTTTTCTACACCATGACATCAGCTCTGTAAGGTCCACCTATCACTGTCTATTGACTGAGAGACTGTCAGATATTGCTATCATGTGTTGTGTGTCACTGCACGCATGGCATTGTCTGCTCTGTATTTCCTGGTCAAACATATACTGTCTGACATTTTCTCATAGCACAGCCATTTTTGTTAGTCCAAAATTGGAATATTCAAGACGAACCCAGCTTGTTTTGAACCGATTGGCCTATCTCTAATCACCACCTATATCCCAACATACATACCATATAGTATGGTGGAAACTTTTTATTTATTTGGATTATGATAGGCAGAATTGCAATGAAGCTCTCACAGCAATACAATCCTGGCAGAGAAAGTTTCTGTGTAGCTCAGTCCTAATTGACAATTGGGTGTCACCACTCACCATGCCAAGAGGATAAGACCAGCATGTTATTTTTAGATGTGGAATTGCAAGCATTTTCTATATATTTAATAGGAAAAGAAAAATGTAGAGAAAAATGCTGCAAATCTCAATGATAAATGCTGGAAATAAATGTACCTGTAAGTGGAGCCTTAGCCATAATCAGATACCATTTTGTTTTATTTTCTAAGAATAGGATTGAAGTGAGTCATAAAATTGAATGCCCTTTTACACATTCTTTTGCATACATATTTACACCCACAAAAATATACAGACCTTAAACCCTACTCCAATTTGCACTGTTTTAATGAGCATTCACAACACCTCACAGATCTACGTGGTAAGTCTTAATTAGCAGTCTCAGACGAGGTGCAACATTTCTTCCTAGTCAGATCCTATTATCATACCAACAAAAAAGCAAAAACATGGCTTTCTGAACAGCTTTGAGGATAAGGCGGGGTCCTCAAACCATAAATGTCCATCGTCATGTGAGGTGTATTTATATTTAACTGCGCCCATAGAAAATATAGTAAGGAAAATCTGCTCTTCTGTTTATTGCTGATCCTATATCAGTCTGTGTTTGGACTGTAGCGTCCATAGAGATGGAAAAGAAATTTTCTAGTCTATTGATTCCCATATCACATAATGAATGACTACTGAATATTATCTTTAGATTTTCTCAAAAGACCTCAAATAAACCGTGGAAGAGATCTGAGACAAGGAAAGATATAGAAGGAATAAGGAACACTGTCTTGTTGGAGAAGTAGAGACATAAGCAGGCCTGGTTCACATTTGCATTCGATATTCTGTTTAGGGAGTCTGCTTGGGGACTGCGGTAAGTAATGGAACCACACAGACCCCATAGACTATAAGGGCCATAAACTCGTCAGAATCAGCGCTTCAAAACAGAATCCCATTGACTTCAATGAGTTCCGTTTAACGCGCGTAGCACATTGAAATCAATGGGTTAAAAAGCCTCCCATTGATTTCAATGTATAGCTCGTGTAAGACGGAACCCATTGAAGTCAATAAGATTCTGTTTTGAAGCGCTGATTCTGACACAAGTTTACTTGTCAGAATCAACGCTGCGTTACATCGTGTGCACGGGCCCTAATGGGGTCCGTGTGTTTTCTGTGTGGTGTCCGCACAAATCATACGGAGAGAAAAGTGCTGCTCACTGCATTCAGTATTCCATTTGGGAGTCCCCAAGTGGACTCTGCAAACGGAATACCGAAATACAGATGTGAACTAGGCCTTAGACCATTTTGGAACTTTGTAACTTTGAAGAGAAATTTGTAGCAGGGTGCTTAGTTGAAAAGTAAAGAAGAATTTGAAGAATAATGTAAGTTGTGGCACACTGGCAGCACTGTCCTTGGTTAAGAAGTGCAATAGCTTTATGAAAAAAAGAAAACTGCCAAAATGATTCCTTTCAAATTCAGCACCACTAAATATTCATGACAAACTGGTCCAGATCCTACCACTGGTTTAATCTGATGGCCCAGAATGCCATCGGGTCACAGTTACCTGCCAGAGTAAAGAAATACTCTAGGTAGGGCTGTACCTGGTTGTGCAGCTGGTCAGTGTCAATTACGCTGGGTTCACACCTGCGTTCGGCACTCCATTCTGTGGTTTCCGTCTTCTGCATGCAAGAAGACGGAAACCACAGACCGGGTCCGGCCGTGAGCGGCGGTCAGGGGTGAACCTGGGCTTTCTGCCGCCTGAAGCAGCGTCAGAAAGCCGCCCCGGGGCTGGGGTTGCGAGAAAGGGGTGGGGCCGAGGGGAGGGGGTGGGTCAAGCGGAAAGGGGGCGGGGCCAAGCGGAGCGAGCGGCGTTCGTAGGCAGAGCGCAGGCAGGGAGAGGACCTGCTCTCTGCCTGAGTGTGAGGGGCGGCCGCTGGAGCAGCGCTGCGTCCAGCAGGGCTGCCCCAATACACCGCTTGCTTCCCATGTCGGGCTGCAGACACGGTGACGCTAAGCCAGTCCAGGACAACTTGTCCTGGACTGGCTTAGGTCAGAAAAAATGCCGCCCTCCCGAGGCCCTGGCATAGCGCCGCCTGAAGCGGTCGCTTCAGGTCGCCTCATGGGAGGTGTGGCGCTGGCGGTGGTGAGCGTTTTATGCTCTCCACCGCAAAACTGTTTTTTTAAATCCGGACACAGAGTACTGCATGTCCGACTCTGTGTTCGGATTTTAAAAAAACGGTTTTGCGGCGGAGAGCATAATACACTCACCGCCGCTCATGGCTGGACAGCTTTCAAACCCATTCAAATGAATGGGTGAGAAAGAGTCCTGCAGGTTTCAGTCTCCTGCCTCTGTTTTGTGCAGGAAATGGAAACCTGCAAAACGGAGACCGGGCGCAGATGTGAACGAGCCCTTACCTGCCATGAGTCCAGTAGATGTTTCAAAGTAATAACTTTCTTGCTCATCATGTTCCATATACTGTACTGACTGCTACTGGTCCTCCTGCAGATTTACCTTCTGCCACTGCTAGTCATGGTGCTGGCAGAGATGGTGGGGTGCTCATGTTGTTGAGAAACAACAAAGTACGTAGCCTGCTACACTTGCAGGGGTCTGACCCTGTTATGCTTCTAATGGGGAATTATTTCACTATTAGCAACTACTGTATATAACTCATGTTGGAAACAATTTTAATTCTCAGTACACCTTGAAGTAAAACCTTACTATCTGAAACATTTTCTGTATTGTTACTCCATGCTACAAGGAAGTCTACCACCCGCAGAAAAACTTATGAACTTAGTCAAATAATTACGTAAATGAAATCTAACCCATCCATGCCTGGATAGTTCCGTACAGTAATCGCCATAGGCAGCAAAAATGAGTGCCAATCTCTGCTAAAGGATATGTATTGTTTATACAAGGGAGACAGTGGTTGGGGTACCAGGCTTTCCTCGACCACTGCCATGATGCCGCAGGAGCCATTTCCAGCTCCATGCAGCCATGATTGTTATGCCCCTGCCTCTTTGTGTGTCCAAGTGCAATCTTTCGTACTGTTGAGAAAATCAACTTTTAATCCATATGCAAATTAGCTGTTTAGTGCATTTGGGGTTTTGAAATTCGTGCCAGAGCTGCAGCCAGTACTGCCCTCAACATAAACATTGACAGAGATTTCACGTGCAGGGATCTCAAAATCCCTTTATCTTTCTTACTTACCTATATTACATCTTCCTCATTTTTAGCCATGAATGTAGTAAACTGTATATTTTTGAGATTTCTTCCACCAGAATCCTTGATCATCTATCCTTGGCGTTATTTCTTTCTTTACTTGCTAAGTGTACAGGGTAAATCAGTATGAGAAAAACATTTCTTCTTGTTGTGCTCTATAGACCGTTCATCAGTTAATATCTTTCTTTCTTTCTTTCTTTCTTTCTTTCTTTCTTTCTTTCTTTCTTTCTTTCTTTCTTTCTTTCTTTCTTTCTTTCTTTCTTTCTCAGGTGTTCTATGCATATCAGCTCAGTATGGATATGGATGAAACAAGGTATGGCTTGGCATTGTCCTCCTTTGGTGGAGGATGGTAATATTGGCCTTGGAAATAGTGAAATATGTGAAATGTGAGCGAGCACAGGGAGAGCCCACTGTGTTCTTAGATATAACAGATGGCTGTTTGTGCTCACACCATTCTCTGCAGGATTGGGAATCTAAGCAGTGAAATCGAAATGAGTTGTGTCAAAGGGCAAAAACAAACATTATCCCCGAGCCTTCTCTTTCTGATCTAGGTCATCCGACTGTGTTTGTTAAACCTTTTGCATATACATTCGGTGTATTAATATTCCACACATATCCCATTGATGAAAGGCTAGTAATTCAAAGGCTCTGCACACGGATCTGTATTTGTTCTTAGGATGCCCATTAAAATGTCTCATTTGTGTATTCACCTCTCTAAGGCGGCAATCCCGATTCCTCTCTGATGCTGAAAGCATCTGATAATCTTCATTCCCTGATGGCAAAACAAGGAGATCGCATAACATTACATGTCCATAAAGTAAAGTTAATTTTCTTCATATATTTAGATTTAAAGAAGGCTGGCAACTTGTAGAGATTTCCTTGTGGGTATTATAAAGCTGTTCTGCAGGGATTCTTCCATGCAGGTCACATGTAGTGTTTGTAAACCAGCTTTATGAGCCACGGTTTAGTGTAATTAATGGCGCACATTCACTAATGACTTTCTTGTTGTTAACAAATTGAAAATGTTATTGTTAAAACCCAGAAAGAATAGGCAATTGGGGATTGTTGGGAAGAATAACAACACCACAATAAGAACAATTAGTAGATCACAATTGTAGGCCGAGGCGGTATCTTACCAGCACTCTGGAGACTAATGCGCTGGTCTCAATTTCTTATTTACATTTTATACCTATTAAGAGATGGCAAAGGCTATTGCAGAGCGTGCAAAAGGTCAAGCCCACAAGTAGTGTAGTAGCGTAGTGCGGCAGCGTGGTAATGCCACATCAGCTTGTTATCTGCACTACTATGCAAATGCTTCACATACTCTAGAATACTGATAGATTATCCAATGATTTGTAGGGGGCTGAAATGTAGCCCTTGACATCAAAATTTAGCCGAAAAATCAGATAACTTATAGTTTTAAAGATGTTAAAAATACAACCATGCCCCCATAATAGAGAAAAGTACAGCAAAACACTCAGGCTACAATACTCTAACTTCGTCATTCTCCTTGGAAATGCAGCTGGACCATATGAATTCACTTTACACAGTTTTAGGTAAAGCTATCTCATGAATAAATGTATTTTTTTTTTTAATGTTATGTAAGGTTCCTATATATAGGGGTGTCAAGCCCGAAGGCCACATCACCTTATGGTTGTCTTCAAAGAGCTGTTTCTAATTCTGTGACTGTATAAATATAGCTATGGCAATTATGTGTAGATACATTTACCGGTATAGCCCATTAAAGGCAACCATAAGGCTTAAATTAACATATTGTTTAATACACATAGGCAATATAGTATTAATTATCTCCCCCTACAAGTAATAGTGTCCAATCCTCCCCACATAGGTAATAGTGTCTTAATTGTTTCCTTGCATATAGTTACATAGTAGGTTGGATAAAGATATTAGTCCATCAAGTCCAACCAGTGGCGTAACTAGGAATGGTGGGGCCCCGTGGCGAACTTTTGACATGACTGTGGACCACAGGTTATATAGGGGAAGGGCAGGGGTCTTGATTAGAGGGTCTCAAGTTCTCAACTCAACACTTTGTACCATCACAACAAGCCCTACCAGATAATATTACAAGGAGTCCAGTCCACACACCACTGAGTGCCCATAATGAACAATCACATGACACATTCGGCTCTGCTACATGATGTAGCAGAGCCCAATGTGTCATGTATGAATGCTCCCTTACATCATGTAGCAGAGCAGACCCTCTGATCAGGATCCCTGTCCTGCCCCTATATATGTCTAGAAGTTCTAGATCTAGACATATATAGGGGCAGGGCAGGGATCCTGATCAGAGGGTCTGCTCTGCTACATGATGTAAGGGAGCATTCATACATGACACATTGGGCCCTGCAACATCATGTAGCAGAG
This sequence comes from Leptodactylus fuscus, assembly GCF_031893055.1. NCBI lineage: Eukaryota > Metazoa > Chordata > Amphibia > Anura > Leptodactylidae > Leptodactylus > Leptodactylus fuscus. Next base: position 71,154,760 of record NC_134270.1, read on the forward strand.
CCGAATGTGTCATCACGTGTGAATGCTCCCTTACATCATGTAGCAGAGCAGACCCTCTTCAGAATCCCTGCCCTGCCCCAATTATCAGCACTGCACAGCACAGCACTGTAAGGAGAGAGTTCGGGGACCCAGCGCTTACCTGGCTGACGGCTGGGTGCTTGCTGTGCTCTGCGCGGCGCCACTAAACATGGCCCGCTTCTTCTTGAGAACTAAGTCTCCGCCCCCCAGCGTCAGGACGCACGCTGAGGGAGGAGACACTGCGGAAGGTCCTGTCAGGCCTGCGCGGGGTGTTAGCGAACACCCCGCAAAGGCTAAAAAAAACAGGTCACTTACCGCCGGTAAGACTGAACCCCCCCCCCTCCACTCACCGGAGAGGAGGGGGGGGCGAGCTTCTAGAGGTAAAAAAAAAAAAATAAAATTGCCCCAGGCCCCCTGACGTGCCGGGCCCTGTGGCAGCTGCCTCTGCTGCCTCAGCGGTAGTTACGCCACTGAGTCCAACCTATAACCCTGCAGTGTTGATCCAGAGGAAGGCAAAAAAAAACATGAGGCTCATGCCAATTGCCCTATTTCAGGGGGAAAAATTCCTTCTAGAATCCATATCCTGTAATATTGTTCTCTTCAAGAAAGACATCCAGGCCCTCTTTGAACTTGTTTAATGAATCCACCATCACCACTTCCTGGAGCAGAGAGTTCCAGAGCCTCGCTGTTCTTACTGTGAAGAATCCCCTTCTATGTTTCTGGTGAAACTTTCTCTCCTCTAGATGTAGAGGATGCCCAGATGCTGAAGAAAGTCCTGACATAATATGCAGCACCTCCTAGAGGCATACCTCCCAACCGTCCCGATTTCCGCGGGACAGTCACGATTTGGGTGACGTCCCACGGTCCTGGTTGGAGGGAGGTATGTCCCGATTTCAACTCAGATCTGCGTCCAGAGGACGCAGATCTGAGTTGAACACATATGCAGCTGAAGCAAGGACCTGACACAGGTCAGCTCCTCGCATCGCCGCTGCGCGCCTCTCTCGCTGACACATGCGGCTGAAGGAAGGAGCTGACACAGGTCAGCTCCTCGCTTCGCCGCTGCGTGTCTCTCTCGCTGACACATATGCGGCTGAAGCGAGGAGCTGACCTGTGTCGGCTCCTCGCTTCGCCGCTGCCGCCGGCTTCAGGTTTGCAGACGCGATGTCACATGTCACATCGCGTCTGCAAACCAGGAGCCGGCGGCAGCGGCGAAGCGAGGAGCTGACACAGGTCAGCTCCTCGCTTCAGCCGCATATGTGTCAGCGAGAGAGACACGCAGCGGCGAAGCGAGGAGCTGACCTGTGTCAGCTCCTTCCTTCAGCCGCATGTGTCAGCGAGAGAGGCGCGCAGAGAGCGGCGAGGGAGCGGAGGAGAAAGTAAGTTTAATGTGGAGGTGGAACGTGAATCTGGGGGCAGATGAAGGAGGGGACGGCATGACACTGTGGGCAGAGATGGAGAGGACGGCATGACACTGGGGGCAGAGATGGAGAGGACGGCATGACACTGGGGGCAGAGATGTGGGGACATGAATCTGGGGGCAGAGATGTGGAGACATGAATCTGGGGGCAGAGATGGGGGACATGAATCTGGGGGCAGAGATGGAGGGGCATGAATCTGGGGGCAGAGATGGAGAGGACATGAATCTGGGGACAGAGATGGAGGGGACATGAATCTGGGGGCAGAGATGGAGGGGGGACATGAATATGGGGACAGAGATGGAGGGACATGAATCTGGGTGCAGAGATGGGGGACATGAATCTGGGGGCAGAGATGGGGACATGAATCTGGGGGCAGAGATGGAGGGGGGACATGAATCTGGGGGGACATGAATCTGGGGGCAGAGATGGAAGGGGGACATGAAACTGGGGGCAGATGAAGGGTGTATATGAAGCTGGGGGAGAGATAGAGGGGGGACATATAATTTACGGGTGACTGTCGGAGGATTATACTGTGTTTGGGCACATGAAAAATTAACGAGTGGGCGGAGTCAACACAAAAGTGGGCGGGGCTAAATTTTCCGCAGCGCGCTACGCGTGCCGCACATTTTGTCCCTCTTTCAGTTCTTCAAAAGTTGGGAGGTATGTAGAGGTGATAGCGGAGGGAGGATGGGTGAGTAAATTAAAGACCACTACATGTTGCAATAATCCAAATAGTAGATTCCAATTAAAAATACTACCCCAGTTTATGCCATGATGTGCCGTCTGAGGTTATCATCTCAGGTGCCTTTTCCAGAGTCGGCATCTCCATGCTTCTGTTTACAGGTCTTTGTGTACATCAGCAGTTGTGTCCCCTTGGGTGTAGGTTTTTGTTGTGGACAATCACAGCATTTACAGGGGTAATTTTTTAAATTGTATTACCCCTATTTGCAGCACATACAAATCCTTTTAATAAAGAGATGAACAAACCCTCTAATATTGGGACCTCTACATCAGGATTTATATCAGACAGCAGCTCCAAAAAGTATCAAAGCTTCTAGAAGAGTGTAATGCTTCATATATCCTGTGGTGGCGCTGTTGGGAAACCGAAGATTTGTCTGATTACGGTTAAAGACACACGTTGCATAAAGGAAGCTTTTTTGCTGCATTTTTTTTTTGAGACAAAGCCAGGAGTGGTATGGGCAGAAGGGAGAAGTATAAGAGCTGATATCTGCAGCAAAAAAACCTGTGGTTCTGCAATGTGAGGCCTTAGCCTCAGTCACAGATTACAGATAAGCAGTGAGAAATCCTGTGATCTGCTTTTAATTGGGTGACCCTTGTCACAAAACAATATGGTTCATAGATCAACACCGGCATTGAACAGAAAATGGTTAAATCTCTATAACGCCAGAAATATACTTAGCACCATAAAATATGGACTATTTTTACTATATGTTACTTATTGCCAGGAACACTCTCTTTATTCCCCCAGGCATTGCTGAAGTAGCCTCAGAGAAAATCTCAATGAATGGATCTTGTTTCATTACTGCACTCAGGACCTGCTTCCTCGACGCGGCTCTGATGGATTTTATTACACAAATCAGCAGATACTGTATTTTTGGAAGACTCTGCATTACTCTCCACTAACGCCGTGGTACATCGTAACCTGAGAAGCATCTTCTAGAGACATTACTATGTCTTGAGCTATACTTAGGCCAGTGTATTTAAATGTAATTTGCTATTTCCAACAGGGTCAAACTCCTTTGAGTCAGACATAGAAGATATAGTAGGATGTACTTTAATGATCATGTAAATGCCATGGAATCCTACGTAGAATCAAGCTTATGTCACACTTGGTATATAATAAATGGAAGTAAAAACTATCCTTCAAACGTGGATCTATTCCTATCCTCCTCCATCTAGTCTATTTGTAGAAAAACTGCGCTATTCTTGAAAATGGACTGGATGGAAGCCAAAAAAGAGAATGGAGGTGACTTCCTGCGCTTCTGCGTAAGAGGTCAAGGGTGCTGGTGTCTTAATTAGAAAGAGCAATTGACTCAAGTGTGATGCCTGTTATTGTTCTATACTTTGACCTTTATTGCCCGTTACGAGGTATTGCGTCGCCTCCTGTGTTATTTTTTTTTTTAATGTTTTTGTGTTATTGTATTGAAAAAAGTTAATAAAGACATTTAAACATAATAAATGGAAGTAGTAAAGTCAACTGGAAGGGTTAGAGGTTTGACACTAAATGTTATGCTGCTCACAGAGTCTTCAAGTCTAAACATCCTACAAAAAAAATTGAACAAATAAAAACATTGGTCTATATTTATTATGGCATGAAATATGAGCCTAGGATATTCTATCACATTCAGATTGGTAGAGGTCTGTGTGACAAGACTCCTAGCAATCCTCATAACTCACACCATTTTCATGTAGAAACTGGGTCCCATCCGTCTGCTGTAGAAAGAAAAGAATAATTTCAATGGCGCTACACTGGTGTAACTATAAGGGTCATAGTGCTTGCATCTTCACCAGGGCCAGGAAGCCAAGAGGGTCCACAGCTCAACCTCAATACACTAGGGCTAGATAAACTTATTTGGTCTCCTTTCTGATTTCCTTTGACAGCTTGCAATCTCTGTCTCATATATTTATTACTTCTGACCTGTGGTAAGCTATAGTAAGAAGATGTAGGATACACAGCCCTCCACTGTCAGGAAGCAGAAAATTTACCCTTTTATGGTAAAATACCTGTTGGTCCACTTGATTTCTATGTGGTAGCATTGACAGAGAATGGGAATGTTGGGAAGCTTATGTGAATGTTGTTAACAAGACTTCGTTGTGGTGTGGGTCCAGATAGTGAAGGAAAGGAAAATGTAAATGGTGCTAAAATGTATAGGCGGGACACGTCTGATAGATGTGCAGGTGGACCCAAGCTGTGTATTTGCACCAGGACTCATGAGCCTTTAAGTATACCCCTTGGAGCTGCTGTGTGTTGTAGTTCCCTGCATATTGGATGGATGAGGCCTACCTTATCCCAGACATTTCTGAATTACTATCTAAGACAGGAAACTAAACTCAGGTGTCACAAGAAATGATGACATTTACTGGACCACTGCTGAAATGAGGACATCATTGGTAGCAGATGTTGGCATCAAACAGGAAAATTATTGCAGTTTTAACAGACATGTTGTTTTTCCATTGACCTTAAGCTTTAATATTGTTAGTAAACTTCTGAGCAAAATAGGATTATGGTATGTATTATTAAGGAGAACATTTTCAGTCTTCCATAACAGCCAGTCTGCAGCTTGCTCTTTTTAACCTTCTGCATTATGGTCAATCAATCGGTTCCAGTGGGTACTTACATACATCATTTTTTTAGTATAGGTATTACATGGACCATCAATTCTGTGACTTCACTGCTTAAGTACATCTACATTATACTGTATATAATTCACAGTATACAGCTCTCTATCCTCTTATAATTTCCAAGGGTTTGCCCATACAGACAAGCATTGTCTATATGGTCCATATGGGTTAGAAAGACATATGTATGTCATAAGAAGGGGATCCTCTGTTTGGAATCCCCTTTATGAGCCAGCGTGCAGGTTGTTTTGGGGTACCTGGCCAGTGCATACATACATGCTTTACTTCCCATGCAGTGGGCATTAAATGTCTAAAAAGACATTGCTTCCCCGAGCAATTCACCCTTATTGGCAGGGGTTACAGAAGCTGGATCAGAGCCAGAGAAACTAGACCAACCACAGCAGCTTCTAAGTAAATAAGGGCTGTCTTTATGGGACCACCCCTTCCAATCAGATTCTTTTCTGTACCCATCTCTCTATTCTTCTTACCAGCAATTTCAGGGCTATAACACAGATCTTTAGTAAGTGGCATTATGCTTATTTAGAATCAGGCTGGCTTGCCACAAAGGATCCGTATAGGGATTATGCATTTAAGGACACTCATATCCTAGCCACAGGATAGGGTATGAGTGTCTGATCATTGGGGTCCTTCTAACATGTCCCCCAGTGATCAGGAGAAGGGGGGCTGAATGTTCTCCTAAAACCTCCTTGTGAATGGAGCATCAGTATATTTGCGTGACCAGAACTTCATTCACTGCCCCATAGAAGTAAACAGAGTGCTGACCGCACAAGTGCTAGAGGATTTAGGTGATCTTTTGGTCCCCTCTTTTCCTAATGGGTAGAGGAAAAATGCCTTTAATGGCACAACCCTATTAAACAGGTCGCTATGGTTCACATTAAGAACAAGCCTATCTGAAGTCAATAACTTGCCAATAACCCCTATTTTCACCTGTATAGATGTAGGTGTAGGCAAATTATTACCTTTGGTGGGTCTAAGTAACCCCAGTCTGACACTGCTTTGTTTTTATTTTATTTTAAATATGGTTTTTATTGAAAAGAGAGAACAAAGAAAAATTTTACAACGTAAAAGAAAAACAGTTACAAACATAAGAAAAACCAGCAGAGGTCCAATCAATAGAACGGAAATTACAAGGTTGGAACTTTGAATGTCATGAGACACATGTTGGGGTGTCTTCTCCCCCCTTGCAATGTTTTTAAAAAGCTATTATTTACCTATTACCCAAATATCTCCCATTACAGCTGATGAAGATGATATAACAGAGAATGACAGCAAATATTCAATCACTGCCTTTTGACAGTATCAGTATAATATGTGTATTATTAATGATATATAGGGTTTTTGCAATGCCACATACACGTTGGCGATAAATAGCAATAGCTCGGCTCCATCTTGCATCTATAACTCTATTACTACGTACATATTTTAAAAATAGCATTCATTTTACTGTATTGATGTAAACTGCGTCCTATACATGTAGTCAGTATAAGGAAAAGATGTTACCGCTGTGCTTTATTAGCGTATAGACATATAGGAGTGATCTATATAAATACCATCATTAGTAAAGGCTGTATTGTACATCCCGTCTCAGGGGCTGCCAAATGTCAGCAGATTTCTAAACAGTTGGAAAATGGGACAGTACTCCTCGCCAGCCTCAATCTCTGGGGTCCTCCTGCTCACAGTTAAGAAGAGCAAACCTCCAATCAGGGTGAAGCACTCTGAAGCCCAGCGGAAGTATTGCATCTGTTCACATTATTTCCCAGAGGCCACTGCACAAAATTGGGCTTCTGGCAATAATAGCAAAAAACAACATAGCAAATATCTGGAAACTTAAAGGAATATTAGTCGAAAGTCTGCAGCTTCAAATTAATATGTTGATATTTTAGAATATCTATCCATATACACAGTCATTGAAAAAAAAATTACACACCAAGCTGGAGTTCCTGGAATCGAATGAAACTTTCTATGATGATATATGTAAATGACTAGAGTAAAAGGATTTATTGGGGAACTTTGTATAATTGAGAGGAAGCTCTAGTAACCTGTTGGGCCACCATACAGTTAAGCATGGAGGTATACATGTTTCCTATAGAATAAAATTTGCCTACAGATGTTGCAGTTGGGCCTGTAGATTCTGAACACTCATAGCCAAAGCTGGCGTCCAGATGGTACCATAAATGCTCCATTGGCTCCAAATCTGCTACCCAGGTAGGCCAAGGAAGAGTTGCAATCTGGTAAAGATATCCCTGAGAAACCCTTGATGTGTTTGGGCATGGATTAACCTGCTAAAAAATGCCAGTTGAAAGCCCTGCCATGAGCGGCAACACGTGACAGCGGGATTTTGAAATTCAGAAATTTCTGCATGGTGGGACTATTAAAGGATTATGTTATCTTATCTTATGTCCGCACATATCACTAAGCTGTTCCTCATATCATTATTAGGGGTGACGGGTGATTGCAGAGGCTCCCCAGATCATCACACCAGACATTGGGGTAGTCTCTCACTTCACAGAAAAAGCAGGATAAAAGTGCTCATCAAAAATGCCTCCATATTTGAAACTGACTGTCTTCATCTCCAAACAGAACATGGATTTGTAGTTAAAGATGATTCAGTCCACAACACCACTGCAAACAGAGGCAACAGTGACTGGGCAAAGTCTGCCAACTGGGCAAAAGTGCATGCTAGAGGCATGTATGGCAGTCAAAGATCTCTCACCAAGAAGTACACTACCACAAATTAGCCTCAGTGTACATTTACAGGCCAGATAAGAGGACCTATCAATCTCCAATTTAGTCCACAGGTGCTCGATAGGGTTGAGGCCAGTGCTCTGTGTGGGCAGGTCAAGTTCTTCCACATCACCTCACCCAACTATGGACCATGCTTTGTGTACTGGGGACATACTTGAATAGAAAATGGCCTTCCCCAAACTTTTCCCAAAGATGGAAGCATAAAATTGTCCAAAATGACTGTGTATGCTGAACCATTAAAACTTCCCTTTTCTGGAACCAAGGGACTGGGCCAAGTCTTGAAAAACAATTCCATAGCATTATCCATTTTCCTTCAAACTTCACAGTTAGCACAGTGCAGTCAGGTAGGTAATGTCCTCCTGACATTTTGCAAACCGAGACTCATCCATCCGGCTGCCTGAAAGAAAAAAAAATCACTTTTCACTTCACATATCAAATTTAGGCTGGGTTCACACGATGTATTTTGGCTCCATTTGATTTCAATGGGAGCGTGGATCGTATACGCGGCACTATTTTGCGGCCGTGATTTTACGGCGGCCGCAAAATAGCGCCGCATATACGATCCACGCTCCCATTGAAATCAATGGGAGCGTATACGGCCTGCAAAAGCTCCCGCAGCGTCTACGTGCCAAATTACGAGCCAAAATACATCGTGTGAACCCAGCCTTACACTGTTCAAGAGACCAGTGGCAGCATTATTTACACCACTACTTGCATCTGCTTGCCCATTGAAAGCCATGCCATGAAGTTCCTGGTTCGCAGTTTTTGTGCTGATGTTAATGCCACAGGAGGGTTGGATCTTTGTAAACCACTGGGGATTTTTTATTATTTCACATTTTGTGGCCTAATGCTAAAAATTAATTTGAGTCCCCCCCCCCCATCATTCTGTAAGCTATACCCGTACTGACAATGTGAAAACAAATTGTTAGAAATCTTTACAAATTTATTAAAAAGGAAATACTAAAATATTGCCTTAAGGTAAGTATTCAGACCCTTTATTCAGTACTTAGTTGAAGCACCTTGGCAGCATCTATTCTTCTTGAGTATGATGACACAAGATTTGCACATGTGAATTTGAGGATTTTCTTTCTTTCTTTTCTTTCAAACTCTGTCAGATTGGATGGGGACTAGAGATGAGCGAGTACTATTCGGAACGGTAGTTTCGAATAGCACGCTCTCATAGGAATGAATGAACGCAGCGTCCTGCCGTTTAACCCCTGTGCGCCGGCATCTCCCATTCATTCCTATGGGAGCGTGCTATTAGAAACTACCGTTTCGAATAGTACTCGTTCATCTCTAATGGGGACCATTGATGGAAAGCCATTTCAGATCTCTACAAAGATCTTCCATTGGATTCAAGTGAGGTCTGGCTGGTGAGCTGGGGACTCAGGAGTGCCGCTATATACTAATTCCCTCAGCAACACCATGCAAGTAGAAGTCCAGTGAGGAAGATACAATGGATGTGCTTTTAGGTGAATTTATTGTCAAAGGAAAGGCTACAGGAAGACAGGATGTGATATCATAGAGAGGAGTTATACTGACAATGCATATAGTAAATTACTTACAGAAACAAAATATAACAAACACCACTAGGTGGCAGCAAAGGAACTAAACATAGTATTGCAGATATAATACTCAGTGCTAGTCACATATTTATACTGTATATAGATCCCAGCGGGAAACCATAGGTGTAATGGTACAACTACAGTATCAGACAACTCAAGGTTTATAGTTTGTAACTATGGAAATACATAGATTAGCATAGGAGCTGTTTACTGGATTTGATATTTTAGGTACATCAAAGAAATAAGTGTTAATTTTAAATTAAAATAAAAAAAAACCCATCACCATCCAGAGACTAGTGATACATGATCTCCATATATCATCTTTAACCTCCTTTGTTCTTTTTATCTTAAACTCTCTCCACCTTGTACCTTCTTCAGATTTATTTTATCCAAACTCAGGAGTCCTGGCTATCCTAATTTCCGTGCGATCCCAAGGAGGTACAGCTGAGTTAAGACGTTGGATCATTGCAGGTACGTCCAAGATTTATGGAGAACTGGTAGTTAGCAGTCTTAAAATTAATTGAAACCATTTGACGTTGGAACATACAGTATGTCACCAGTCCCAGGCTTGGTATAGGTACAGTCACGCTGAGTACTTGCTCCAGTTCAGGTCCTGAATTTCCCAGGGGACCTTAATAACCTTTAGGTTCAGATATACATCAAAGAAAGCAATTAGTCAAGAGGTTTCTTATATTGCAGGCAGAAGAGGCCACTGAACATTGTGGGAATTGGGAATCAAAGGACAGATTGATGGCTTGGAGTGGTGCAAATGACATAAGATTATTGCAGGTTTATCCTTAGAAATCTATTGTAGATAAAAAAAAAAAAAAAGGTAAATGTGGAAGGGGATTATATCAGATAGCAGAGACCTACAACCTTTCAGTGATACAGGCCAGAACTGACAGTTATTATTAAGACATTTCTAACACTGTCCGAGGATCTCAGGATCTCACATTTCCAAAGACCTCTGCAACGTACAATGTAGCTGACTGCTCACTATTGTAGCTGAGGGATCATCATTAGTAACAGAATGCTTATATTCAAGTCTGAAACTGAGATGATGAAAATTACAATTTTTTTCATTAATGATCAAATTTGGATAATAATTACAATAATTAAATGGGTGTGATATACCAAGAACCATACTCCAATATTTTTATTATTTAATAGTGGTGCTGAGATGAATGCTCACCTTTCTCCGTGCCTCTGTTTCCAGCAGTAGCAGCAGCTTTGGTCTTTGGTTTATCTTGGCTGTTTGAGTCAAGTGACTGCTGCAAACCATCATAGGCCTAAGATTGGCTACAGCGGTCACCTAGCACAGAAGAACTGAGCAGCACAGCACCTGTATTCAGACAGACTGAGCTGCCCCTTCTGGAAACAGAGGCCCTTCAGGAGGGGAGTAAAGGTTTTTATGCTTATGGGCCCTCAGCAGCCCTGTGATTGGTTGGCTGGTATGGATAACTAAGACAGTTTTTCTGTTAAGATACTCTGTTTCCCCCAAATAAGACATCTCCCCCTTCACCTCCTGGACCACCTACAACCGGCAGTCATGCCGACGCTCCGCTAAGGAAGCGCCAGCATGACTGCCAATTGTCACCCGTTCCAGCCCCTGCATAAGGTATTCCCCGAAAATAAGACAGGTCATATATTTTGGAAGAGAATTTAATATAAGACACTGTCTTATTTTCAGGGAAACAGGGTAGTTTCATAAATCTTCCCAACAAATTTACATGGCCCTTGGATTTTCCCATAGAAATCCATACATGGGAGGGTTTACTAGATTACACATGACACTAGCTTCTCCATCCACTTTAAGCTCAGCAGTTTAAATTAAGCATTATTTTAGCAGTTATGTAATTACCCCTTAAAGGGATTCTACCATGGGAAACCCATTTTCCACAAACACCACATTGGAATAGCCTTTAGAAAGGCTATTCTAACCCTACCTTTCTTTTTCTCCTCTGCACTGCTATTTTTGAGAATTTTTGTTTTTCTTCTTTATGCAAATGAGTCTTCATAAAGCACAGGGGGCGTTCCCTATGCTCAAAGAAGACACTTTTCTGAAGATACAGCACCGCCTCTCTCTTCTACAGACGCCTTTGTCTGTTCAGCCATTGTCCTGTGGCCGAATGGACGCTCGTTTATGAGGCCACAGGAAAATGGCTGAACGGACATGCGCTGTCAGGGGAAGGGGGGCAATTAAACTGGGTAAAATTTAAGAGGGGCAGTTAAACTGGGGGTAGATGAAAGAGGACAATAAAGTAGGGCAACTATAAAGGAACAATTAAACTGGGGCAGATGGCGGGGGGATATTAACGTAGTGGCTCATGAAGGTGGCAAATAAACTGATTAAACTGGTGGCAGATGAAAGGAGGGCATTAAATTGGTAGCAGATGAAGGGGGGACATTAAGCTGGTGGCAGATGAAAGGAGACATTAAGCTGGTGGTAGATGAAAGGGATGATAGATAGATAGATAGATAGATAGATAGATAGATAGATAGATAGATAGATAGAGGGATTATACATAGATTAAACTATGACATATGAAGGGGGGACATTGAACTGATGGCACATGAAGGGCAAAATTTAACAGGGGCAGATGAAGGGGGACATTAAACTGGGGAAAGATGAAGGAGTGGATATTAAATAGAGGGGCAGATAGAGGGTGACATTAAACTAGGGGCAACTGGAGGATGAAATTAAACCATGGGGTCAGCTGGAGGGGGACATGGCTGCCTCTATTTGTCCCCAATTTCATGTCCCCCTCCAGCTACTTCCACGGTTTAATGTCCCCCTCCAGTTGCCCCTAATTTAAACTGGGGCAAGAGGAAAGAGACTTCATACTGTGGGACAATTGAAATGGAACATTATAATGTCGGGTCATATGATGTTAGGATGACTGTAGAAGCATTATACACAAACTTTCACATTTATAATATTAGTAGGATTATATATTTCATATATATAGTCTCATCAGGGATTTTCTGCAATCTTCTGTATTAGCCTATGATTGGTATGTCTCACGTATATGCAATAATGGATAGGCAGCAGACATAGACCTCTTCTGACCCAAGAGCCATCAAATGACTGCGGCCTAGAAATAAAGTCACATTTCACCTGCCTAGTATTATAGTGGCTTTTCAACAAGTACCAGTGCCCAAGCCCAGGGCCTAGGGCACCGCACCTTTCACTGCAATTACCTACATAAATATCTGCATACAGACTCGTGATGAGCTCCCACTAATATTAGGTGGGGTGAAACGTGTAAAGACTATTTTTTATCACTAGGCAGCAGTCATTTGATGGCTCAACCATGATTATTAAACAGTTTTCCACATTATTTCAGTAATCTGTATATACAACAGTGGTAGCATCAGCAACTCTGTCTCTATCAGTCCTTACCAGTCCTAGCAATCATGTGATTGACAAGACAACTGTGTCAGGTGATTTATAGTAGGTGATAGATCTAGCTAGAGATATTAAAATTAATATATCAAAAAAAGAAGCATTAAGGCCGCATGATGTGGAAAACCTGCATTTTTTGTTTCAGATTTTTCTGTATTTTTTGTGCCAAAGCAAAGCGAGAAGTATAAGTATGTATACATATATTATCTCAAATAACTTAAAAATACTGTATAACTCAAATGTTTAATAATACCAATAACAATAACTAAAATAGCGAGTTTAATAATAATGAAGGCCTATATACTGTATATAATATTCTGGAAACGCCAGAGATTTAGAACATGGTGGTTTCTTTCAATTGATTGCCATCTAGTGGCAGAAAATAATACTTCAATAAGAGTCTAGTTTAATAAAAGTTACAAAGGAAATTTTACAACCTTTTACCATACGTACCAACTTTCAAAGGACAAAAAGAGTGATAGAATGTATGGCAAATTTATCCCCATCTACTTCCACTTTGACTCCATCCATTCCCATCTATTTTTCTTTGTGCCCCCACACAGTATAACATCCCTAATATGATATGCCCCCACATTATATGTGCCCTTCCATCTGCCTCACAATACAATGCCCCCCTCCAGCTACCCCCACAGTTTAACATCCCCTTCCATCTGCCTCCAGTTTAATTACCCCCCCCTTCAGCTGCCCCCTAACATTATAATGTCCCCTCCATTTTCCCCACAGTTCAAGCCTTAGATTGCCACCCAGAAAGACGGCTCTACTCCTGGCACTCTATCTGCCTCCACAGTTTAAAGTCCTCCTCCTGGTAACAAACAAATATAAAAAATCCTAATACTCACCTCTCCCCATTCCTCTGCTGTCTCTCGTATCATCATCACATTGCTCCTACTGCTCCTTGATCAGAAACAGGGTCCAAATGGTGAAGTTGGGACAGTGGGACTAGACCCGGAATTCGGGACTGTCTCACTGAATCCAAGATAGTTGGGAGCAGGGGCGTAACTACCGTGGTAGCAGCAGTAGCAGCTGCCACAGGGCCCCCGGCCATTAGGGGGCCCGGTGACAGCCGCTACCGCTGTGGATTTTTTTTTTTTTTTAAATAGTCAGTTACGGGCCCCATTCACTTGCCGATCCTGGCTGGGCTGGGAACGGCAAGTGACACCGCAGGCCCCACAAACACTATCATTATACTCGGGGGTCTTTGCAGACCCCCGAGTATAATGATCAGCGGACCGGGAGACGTAAGGAACATAACAAACAGTGTTACTTACCTCTCCACGATCCTGCCTCCGGCCTCCCTCATTCGTGTCTGACGTCTCTGACGTCACATGACCCGGGTCTGCTTCCCGGGTCATGTGACGTCCGACGTCATTAATGCAGGACAAGAGCGGCAGCTGGCAGCCTAGGAGCCGAGGAACAGGTAAGCAACTGGGTTTTTTTTAAGTGTTTTTATTCCCCCGGGTCTCCGATTATTATACTCTGGGATCTGAAAAGACCCCAGAGTATAATAATTGTTTATGGATGTCCACAGAGGGACATAATACTGTGTGCAGGGGTCACTATTGGGGTTAATACTGTGTGCAGGGGACACTATTGGGGCTAATACTATGTGTGCAGGGGACACTATTGGGGTTAATTCTGTGTGCAGGGGCCACTATTGGGGTTAATACTGTGTGCAGGGGCCACTATGGGACATAATACTGTGTGCAGGGACTCCGATTATTATACTCTGGGATCTGAAAAGACCCCAGAGTATAATAATTGTTTATGGATGTCCACTATGGGACATAATACTGTGTGCAGAGACCACTATTGGGGTTAATTCTGTGTGCAGGGGCCACTATTGGGGTTAATACTGTGTGCAGGGGCCACTATTGGGGTTAATACTGTGTGCAGGTGCCACTATTGGGGTTAATTCTGTGTGCAGGGCCCACTATTGGGGTTAATTCTGTGTGCAGGGGCCACTATTGGGGTTAATACTGTGTGCAGGGGCCACTATTGGGGTTAATACTGTGTGCAGGGGCCACTATTGGGGTTAATACTGTGTGCAGGGGCCACTATTGGGGTTAATACTGTGTGCAGGGGACACTATTGGGGTTAATACTGTTTGCAGGGGACACTATTGGGGTTAATACTGTGTGCAGGGGTCACTATTGGGGTTAATACTGTGTGCAGGGGCCACTATTGGGGTTAATACTGTGTGCAGGGGACACTATTGGGGTTAATACTGTGTGCAGAGGACACTATTGGGGTTAATACTGTGTGCAGGGGCCACTAATGGACATAATACTGTGTGCAGGGGCCACTATTGGGGTTAATACTGTGTGCAGGGGACACTATTGGGGTTAATACTGTGTGCAGGGGACACTCTTGGGGTTAATACTGTGTGCAGGGGCCACTATTGGGGTTAATACTGTGTGCAGGGGACACTATTGGGGTTAATACTGTGTGCAGGGGACACTATTGGGGTTAATACTGTGTGCAGGGGACACTAATGGACATAATAGGGTTCTGAGGAGGGGGTCGGTTGAGGTCTTCGGCGTCGGTTTGGGGGGGGGGGCATGTCAAAAGTTCACCACGGGGCCCCGCCATTCCTAGTTACGCCACTGGTTGGGAGGTATGTTATACTGCAATCTATGGTGCAAGATGAACTTAATTCAATAGTGAATTACAAGGTTCCCTATGTAAATAGGAAGGAAGAGTTATAGCATTATACTTAAAGAAAATGAATGTACTTGACAGCGTCTCCTCCAGGTTTGTGTGGGCTCTTGGGAACAGTGCCTCAGTGGGTCTCTTTGTGGCAAACGCATAGTTCATACGTAAATTACGTGTGGCTTATTTTGGTCCTGAAAAAAAAAGCTTCCTAAAATTTAGGAAGCTTTTTTTAGACCTTGCCGTGCTTTTAGTAGCTTTTTTGGACCTTTTTTTTGTAAAAATAGCTTTAAAAAAAGCCAGGCTGTTTTCCCCTCCCATAAAGTGAATGGGGCGGGAAAAAAAGCCTTGCTGTTTCGATCGCTTTTTTTTGCAAAAAAAAGCTAGGCGTTTTTCACCTCCCATTCACTTCTATTATTGCATTTTTCAGGCGGAAAACGCCTAAAGAAAGGTCATGTCACTTCTTTTTTTCTGCTAGCTATTGAAAGCAATAGGGAAACAAAGCCTCCCATTGATTTCAAGGGGAGTGCTCGTATGCCGGCACCCATTCAAGTCAATGGGAGCTGGTTTTTACGCGCTCATTCTAAATGACTTTTACGTTTAGAATGAGTGGAGCGTATACTCCGTGTGCAGGCTCCCTAATTCAACTTTTGATGTTTTGAATGCAAAGTTCGAAAACTATGGGAGAAATCTGCAGCTTATGTCCCCATATAGCCCCTGCTTTATTGGCTGGAAGAAGACACCAGAGCAGCTAAACCAGAGCACACTGGGAGCGACCGGAGCACTGGGCACAGGGGAGTATGTGGCTTTTTTGTTTTAAAAATTACTTTTACACTGAAGGATCTTTGTTACTTTTGAATCACAACCGATTGAAATACCTACTCCTCTTTTGCAGAAAATGTAGCAGGAGATGCTGGCTTTGTTTGGAGGCCTAAGGGCCCCTTCACACGGCGTATACGCTCACTGCTTTGGAGCGTGTAAACGTTCCGTAGCAGCGGCGTCTAAAAGCAGATCGCATTGTTTTCTATGGGAGCCGGCAGACGCGCGCTCGCCATAGAAATGAATGGGCTGCTTTTTCCATTCATTTCTATGGGGAGCGCGCGTCTGCCGGCTCCCATAGAAAACAATGGGAACTGCTTTAGACGCCGCTGCTACGGAACGTTTACACGCTCCAAAGCAGTGAGCGTATACGCCGTGTGAAGGGGCCCTAAGAAGAGTAGAGCGGCACAATCTGTTTTATATACTTCCAAAGTCAATAGCGGGTTAGGCTTCCCACAATTACTTGTTGTGGGGTATAGGATAGGTCATCAATATCAGATCAGTGGGGTCTGACACCTGAACTCCACAACAATCAGCTGATTCAGAACTTTTTTTTATTGTACTCAGCTCTTCCATTACATCACACTGGGTGCGTGCGTCACGTACGGTCACATTGTTCTGCTGGTAAATTTAGCTGACGTGATGTACACAGCCCAAACTATTCCTAGGCTGCCCTGGACCCACTGACTCTGTGGGGTAGACCCTGGTCCACCATTAATATATGCTTATAACTTATATGCTTATAACTAGATCGACATCTGCAAGACACCATTCTAGTTAAAACTCATGCTGTGACTATGTTTTGTAAACTGCAAGCTACTTCAGGCCTACTGTTTACAAGACACCGAGGATACAGACAGAAGATGTCTGCTTCTCGGTGCAGGTGGGCAAGATGATGTCATTGTGCCTCCTGCGCTGAGACACAGACGTCCTTTGCACAGGTCACGAAGAGAAGGCGGTGGCTCCATCAAGGGTTTGCAGGTATGGG
Organism: Leptodactylus fuscus; assembly: GCF_031893055.1. Taxonomy (NCBI): domain Eukaryota; kingdom Metazoa; phylum Chordata; class Amphibia; order Anura; family Leptodactylidae; genus Leptodactylus; species Leptodactylus fuscus. Next base: position 71,171,770 of record NC_134270.1, read on the forward strand.
GGAATATTTTTTTTTTTAGTGTAGTTGTGTGTATTTTAACATTATAAGGGAATTGTTAGGAAGTCGCATTTTACCAGGGGCACCTGAAAAGTTTGCAGCCCACCCATGAAATCATTTTCCCATGGTCTTTTTTGCGATGCAATATATGTACTCCACAGACATGCACCATGTGGAATTTGAGGCTAGAGCACCCGACGGCCCAAAACAGCCTCTTTAAATGGAGGGAAGGCTGAACCGATCAGCCAGCCCAGGTGCTTCAAGCCAGATGCTGATAGGCTGACACTAGTGTCAGTCAGCAGAAAGACCACGCCTATCGGCTGCAAGGGGATTAACCCCATGCATGCTGGACTGAACAGTTACAGTGGAAGAGGCTGCGACCCTGATATCATGGCCACACCTACTGCGCAGTCCTAATACGGGCTATTACTGAGAAGGGGGAACCATTACTGGCGTTGTTGGTATGTCAACATTTGGGGCACCACTTTCAATTTTGCCCAAGGTCACAGTTTGTCTAAAACTGCCCTAGTTGTTTTGCTTTGTTTTTTAATTTATTTTTATATGTAATCTTTATTTATTTATGTATTTATTTATTTTTTAGAGCCCTAATGGGCTTAAAGCTGGGTTCAATACTGTACATCTTTTATGCTTATACTGCAATACTATAGCATTGCAGTCTATGGTAAAATTGCTGTACTACTGTTGATTGTGTGATAATGAGTGGTCATATGCCTAACAATGTTGTAATATGTTACAGGTGCAGTGGAGCTGAAGCCTGGTCTCTGGCTCACAATATACTTCCATTTCATCTCTCACTCATAGAACATACAATTTTAATTCTATATTCGATATTTAAATTATCAAACGGGATCACCGGAGACTGGGACTATCTAACTATTTATCTATCTATCTGTCTGTCTATCTATCTATCTATCTATCTATCTATCTATCTATCTATCTCCTATCTATCTATAGGTCTAGCTAGCTAGCTAGCTAGCTAGCTATCTCTCTCCTATCTATCTATCTATCTATCTATCTATCTATCTATCTACTATCGATCTATCTATCTATCTATCTATCTATCTATCTATCTATCTATCTATATATCTATCTATCGGCTCTTTGATAGGGTATTTATGACCTAGGGATGTACACTGAGGAGAAAATACTTTCAAAAGTTTTCTATAGAGTCCAGTATTTTCTAGTTCAGGCAGTCACTATTTATATAGGTAGTGTATACCTTATTAAATCACATCTCTCCCTTATAGAATTAAACTAGTGTTTTACTTTTGGTAGTACATAAAGCAGGGATACAAGATGAAGAGTAATATTTAAAATAAATCAATCAGCACTGCAAAGCTAATCCACAGGAAATAATGTTTAGGAATGAGATGGAAATCCATTCATTACACAATTGACATAAAGGTGATTCACGATTTCTGTGCTAATGAAAGGAGCTGGCGCTACTGGTAGAAAGAAAGAAGTATCTATTCTGTTGTTATCAGGCTGTTTCCCTGATCCCTGATCCTTTAACTAAACTGACTTTCAGGTTGTGGCCCCACATTGGGGAAAGGCAGCATTTTTGTTGCAAATTTTGCTGTAGTTTTTAGGAAGTACTTATGCTTCTGCCTCTGCTAATCCACTCCTGACTTTGGCTCAAAGAAATCCAACAAAAAAAAAGCTTATTTTCTACAACGTGGGGCCCCAGACTCAATGTGGACATACCTGCTATTTCTAGGCTCAGGGTCGGACTGGGCCGCCGGAGCACCGGGGAATCCCCCGGTGGGCCCCGACTTAAAGTTTTCATTTTAACAATGCAGATGCATTGGTCGGGGCCCGATCGGGATGGCCAGGGGCCCCCAACCGGGTACCTGGCCAATGCATCTGTCTCCAGACACAGGGGCCCCTGTTAGCTGATGCTGAAGCTGTATACCATGTGCAGCTTCAGCCTCAGCTAACGGCCTCTCCCTTCACTTACCTGCAGCTGCTTTGCTGCTCTTCTGTGAGGTCTCATCCCTCCTGCCCGCACGCACTTCCTCTCTCCCCCTCCCCCACCTCCTCACACTGAATGCTCTTACATCGCAGCGTGTGGGGAAGACAGGAGTCGTCTGCTGAGTTTGCTACTGCTGGAATAGGTGAGTAAATTCTTTTTGTAAAATCTGTATGTTTAATATGTATGCATGTGTACATTTGTGTAAAGTATGTGTCCTGTATACTGTCTGAGTACTGTATGTTTGTATACAGGTATGTGTGAGTATATACAGTATGCTATAATGTGTATGTATATATGTGTGTGTATATATAGTATTCATACAAGTATATATGACTTATATATGGTATAGGAATGTATATAAATGTATATGTGCTATAGTATTGTATATGTATATTGTATATTGTATTGTATATGTGTGAGTATATATGGTATATGTATAAGGCCTGGTTCACATCTGCATTCGGTGAGTTTGGGGAGTCTGCATGGGAACCCCCCTTCCTCCCCCCCGAACGGATTATCAAACGCATTAGCAAGCGGTGTGCAGTGAAAGTATGCGGACCCCATAGACTATAATGGGGTCCATGTGCTTTCCACGCGGTGTCCGCATGAGTCATGTGGACAGGAAAGTAGATTGTGAAGTACTTTTCTGTCCGCATGTTCTTTGCGGACACTGCACAGAAAGCACATGGACCCCATTATAGTCTATGTGTGCTTTCACTGCATACCACTTGCTAATGCGTTCGGTAGTCTGTTTGGGAGGGTCCCCATGCGGACTCCCCGAATGCATTACTGAACGCAGTGAGTGCAATCCCATCCACACATTGCAGAAAAACACACACGGCGGACACACTGCAATTTCCAAAACTGTTGCGGTTTTGGAAATCGCAGCATGTTACTTATATCTGCAGAAACACCTGCAGTTTCCCTATAGGTATAAGGCTAAGTTCACACAGGGTTTTATGCTCCGGAACCTGAGGCGGAGGCTGCCTCAGGTTCCGGACCAAAAAACAGGTAGCCTTGACTGAATGCCGGTGCACTGCACCGGCATCCAGTCACGCACTCTGCTCCAGATTAGGCACAATAAATGGGCCTAGATGGGAGGAGGGAGTGTCTTCAGGCCGAATCGTGAGGCGAAACGACCTGAAGAATGAGCATCTCGCTTCTTTTTCCAGGAGCTGGAACAAAACGGCTTCCCGAAAACATTACGGGGGACCAGTGAAGTGGCCATAAAATATTTGTCCCAGACAACCCCTTAAAACAGGTTGTCTATAAACTGGAGTGATCGCTGTGGTGGCCACCAGGGAGGTGTAAAATATTTTTTTTTTTTTTAAAGCCTACTCACCTGTCCCCCGCACCCCGTTGTCCCCACCTGTGTCTGTTTGGTCTCATGGCTTCATTTCTGGAAATCCTGTACCTAATTGGTCTCAGCAATCACATGAGGTGCAGGACTCCCAGCATGGAGGCTCCGGCACGAAACCGAATAGACACTACCGGCGGACAACGGAGCACCGGGGACAGGTGAGTATTCTTTTTTTATTTATTTGTTTTTTATTTTACACCTCCCTCCCAGCACATGGGTCGCTCCAATTCCTGAACAACCCCTTTAAAGGATTTAGCCATGTTTCTAATATTGATGGTCTGTCCTTAGGATAGGCCATCAATATTACATATGCGATGATACATACAACAGCCTGGACCTCTGCAGATCAGCTTTTCCAGGACACTTCAGCTACGGGTAATGGTAACATTTCTAGGAGCCATGCTGTTCACTTGCCATACAGGCTGTAGCAGTAGGTATATGTAGTGCACATGGTATAGTGCGTGAGTAGCATGGCTCCCAACATGTTATAACCTTTAACCACCCTGTCTCGGTACCGCTGATCTGCAGGGTCCTGGCGGTGGGCCCCTAGAAACAATTCCACTGGTGGGCCCTAGACACCCCAGTCCGATCCTGTAGGCTCACACCTGCATTTGGGTTTCCGGTCTGTTGGGAACTCTAGGACGTTTCTATCTCCATGTTTAAAGCAGAAAGGGAAACGAAATCCCTGAGCACTCACCGAGTGCAGATGTGACCCTAGCCTATATCTGTTATTGGATAAATGTAAGCATGTTTTTGTATCTATTCTTTGAATCTTTTCAGATTGATAACACTTGTGCATAGTTATTTATAGCTTAGGGACAGCAACAGGTTGTAATTTTATACATATATATATATATATATATATATATATATTATATATAATATGTGCCAATAAAGAAGTCTCTTCACAGTTTTTTTTAATACTGGTTTGAGTGTCTCATTTATATGTACAGTGTTGGCTAAAAGTATTGCCACCCCTGTAATTCTGTCACATAATACTACTTTTCTTCCAGAAAATGATTGCAATCACAAATTATTTGGTATTATTATCTTAATTTTATTTGTCTTCAACGGAAAACCACAAAAAGAATTGTCAAAAAGCTAAATTGGATATAATTCCACACCAAACATAAAAAAGGGGGTGGACAAAAATATTGGCACTGTTTGAAAAATCATGTGATGCTTCTCTAATTTGTGTAATTAACAGCACCTGTTACTTACCTGAGGCACCTAACAGGTGGTGGCAATAACTAAATCACACTTGCAGCCAGTTGAAATGGATTAAAGTTGACTCAACCTCTGTCCTGTGTCCTTGTGTGTACCACATTGAGCATGGAGAAAAGAAAGAAGACCAAAGAACTGTCTGAGGACTTGATAAGCAAAATTGTGAGGAAGCATGAGCAATCTCAAGGCTACAAGTCCATCTCCGAAGACCTGAATGTTCCTGTGTCTACCGTGTGCAGTGTCATCAAGAAGTTTAAAGCCCATGGCACTGTGGCTAACCTCCCTAGATGTGGACGGAAAAGAAAAATTGATGAGAGATTTCAATGCAAGATTTTGTCCGGCCCATTTTTGGAGTTTTGTGTAAAATGATCAATGATTTGACTTTTTTTTCATTCTCTTTTGTGTTTTTTCATTGCAAGCAAAATAAATGAGGATATTAATACCAAAGAGTTTGTGCTTGCAATCATTTTCTGGAAGAAAATGAGTATTATCTGACAGAATTGCAGGGGTGCCAATACTTTTGGTCAACACTGTATGCAACTTTTTCTTGTTTGGTGGCAGTCATAATATAGTAGCATATGTGAGATGAACCCCATAACATTTTTGATATGTGGTGCCTACTCAATGGCTTTTACACTTCTAGTCACCTTTTAGTGCTTTAACATTTTTGTTGAAATAGTTAAAAAAAGACATACAAAAAAAGTGTCAAAATTGTTGCCAATCATTATTATAATCAAGCAGTGTGCAGTAAAATGACTGGAAAAATACAGGGCAGGGGGGAGGCAAAAGGAAGAAGAAATACACATGCAAGTATAGTACTGACAAAAACAAAGTGGGTGGCAGCAGTAACACCACTTCTAGTTTTGGTGGCACCGCCAGTAGTCACAGGATTGTTGTACTTCATGTGAATGGAAATGAAGATTTTTATTACTTAGCTCATTCCTCTCAGTTACAGGAGGATATTGCATTCGAAAGTGATATGAAGTGATACGATCTTGAGTCAGGTATCCGTTTGGTCCTCCTTCTTTAATGTTGTAACACATAATTTCCCGCAGGTTATTTCTGGACTGTCAACCATGAAACCTTCCTCTGCTTCATTGTCAGAGATCCCTGGCAGTGATGTAGCACATGCTGACAAAGTTATATCTCCTACTCAGAGCAGTCATCCTCCTCTTTTTGATGAACTGGATGAGAACAGTCAGCATTTTTTGCAAGTAGAGAAGGCAGAGGGGTAACAGAAAGACATGATTGTTGGTGATGGAGGCCTGAACTCGGAACCACTAAGACTCCCAGCTGCTCTGGGAAGGTGATTTATTGCACTTGATAAAGGGCCTAAGTGCCTGAAACACGTCGTGCCTTAATAAACATATTGTTATCCAATTGGATGAGCGCTTCTCCTTGCCAAACCTTCTGAAGATTTTGGTCCCAGTCTGTTGATGCCTCTACGTCCCAGTGACGTTTCTTCCAGCTGCTTCCCTCTCGGTTTCTAACATCTTTTTAACTGTTGGGGTTGTTGTGTCCTACACAACCCCCTAAGGTGAGCGGCTTTCCATTTGCTTACCTTTACTCATACTTGTGCTGAATTTACTACACTAGGGTCGGCTCGGTGCCGTATTTTTCTTCTTCTCTTGTCTGCAGCCTGGTTCATCACATTTCACTATACCATGCTGTTGGTACTACTGTGTGGGCATATAAAAAACACAAAAAAAATAGATTGAAAAAGGTCCCCAAGTAAAAAAAAAAACAGTGCCATTGCATCTTGCAATGTCAAAATCATTTTGATTTAATATCTGCTCCTATTAAAGGATAATTTATTATTTACTGGGACTAGTAAGAGCTTCATTGGTATACAAGTAATGCTCTTAGAGCTTGTACAGCTGTGATGTAATGTTTTGTGTTTGTACTGCAGCCATGGTAGTATGTACATGAACATATAATTCATATTGTTTGGCAGCACTGGCTTATCTTGTTTGCTGCATTGTGCATATTTTTCCCATGACATTTTTTTTATTAAAACATAATATGTCTGAACTATACTGTAAGATTGGGCTATGAGTAAGACACAGACGTGTCGAAACATGTCAGCCACAATGAAACCTATGCGGTTTTAATCACTTTTTTCCTACTTTTGCACTATTGTTCCTGTCTATGGAGTGTGTTTTAATCATTATGGATTAAAAGTTATTTTTTAAAGAAATATTCCTGGTAGAGCGGATCCTTCTATCAATTCATTTTGTCTGTACCTATACTGTAATTCACCTAATTTCATTTGGAGGCCTAAACCCAGAGAGAAGTGAGTTTTTTCACTATAGGGTCTCATCCAATTCAATCATAATATATGCCAAGAACTTCCTTGACATACAGTGGTGAACCTAGCCTCGCTGCTGCCTGAGGCAGATGATCAAGAGACACCCCCTCCCCTCCCCGGACTGAGGATGGTGAGTGCTAGTGGTAACATTACAGTGAATACAATGCAGTAACATTTAGTTACTTACAGGAGACGTCTGCTCACATTTCCTGTCTCTTCCCTTTGGACCGCCAAGACCACTTCTTCCAGCTGTGACTTGTCTCTGTAAAGTTTGCAACACAGACATCTTTGACATCTTCTCCACGCACCCGAGCCCCATATATATGATGCCCTTTCTATTCAAAATGTCTCCTGATGAATGCTTTTATAAATGTCCCTTGTACGCGGAATTATGTCCCACAGAGACCCCTGCAACCTCTATTATGCCTCACAGTGGCACAATAGACTGTGGGGCATAATAGAGGTTGCAGGAGGCCACTGTGGAGCATAATAGAGAATGTAGGGGCCGCTGTGGGACATAATAGAGGTTGCAGGCGCCAAAGTGAACACTGCAACCACTATTATGCCCCACAGTTGCCCAACCAACTATTATGCCCCACAGTTGCCCACCCAACCTCTATTATGCCCCATAATAGCCCACCCATAAACTATTATCCTTACTTATCTACCTTGCGATCCCTTGATGGAACCTCGCGCCAACGCTGCTGCTGCCTCCTCTTCTTCCACCAACCACACATAAGACGTCTACGTCTCAGTGCAGGAGGCGTGATGACGTCTTATCATTGACGCCTGTACTGAGACGCAGACGTCTAAGCTAGCTCAGGACAGGGCAGCTCAGATTTATTTTCAAAGCAGCTTGTCTTGGGCAAGTTTAGAAAAAATAAAATGGCTTCCCTCTGATAGTGCCGCCTGAGGCAGCCGCCTCACCTCGCCTCATTAGCAGTGCGCCCCTTTTGACATACCATAAAGAGAAAACTAGTAGTTGCTATGGGGCCTATGAAGAAGAATCCTACAACAATGGAGCACTTTTATTATTATTGTCTATCTTTGCACTGTCTTAAACTCTGAAGAGCAAAGTGTTTCTAGAAGCTTCATAATTCTGGCTCACCATGAGACAAATATTTGGCACAAAACATGTAACATGGAACAAATATAAATACGTTTTTTTCTTTGCTTCTTTCTCATCTTTTATATTATTAATAAATAAGTTAAATAACAGCAGACCCATCGTGGAACTGAAGGGTATACCATTTATAACAAAGGTCCAGTTTGAGCTTCAGTCACTGACCACAACTCTCCATGTATGATCCTTTAACTAGTTTCTAATCCAATTAGAAACTATATGTTCCAAGCCAATGAACCTGATTTTACCCATTAAACATCCGTCATGAACCAATTTAAAAGCAAAAAAAACCATGTGTGTCATGTGTCTTTAATCTCACCCATCATGACTCTAATATTCTTAGTTAATTTTCCACTTGGCATGAAAATGAATAACATGAGCTGTCCATAACTTGTAGGTCAGACACAAATATTCATGTATGCATTATGGCACACGCATATTGCATCCTAATCCTTATTACCAGACTGTAATTGCTTTTGTATTAATAATGAGATGTCTACAAAAGGAAAATCATCACTATTACAGACGATCCACCTGTTACACACTCACAATTTCAATCAATTATTTGGAGAGGGGAGAAGTATCTACAGTATTGAAGCTAATGGTACTTAATATAACATATGTGAACAAGACTTTGAAAGAGGTATTCCTATCTCAGCAATTGCAGTTAAAGCATACCTCCAGCTAGAAACAACCTTGCATAAATGAATATAAGAAACTTTGAAATATATTTTATTAAAGAAATATGTTTTTGTTTTTTTTTACTGGAGTTACCTACTACATATTAAGGTCATAACTGTACCTCTTCTCCGGTCTGCCATCTCGCCCTCTAATGGTGGTTCCAGGCCAGCCCACTGGCGGGAATACACCTTTATCTCCTCTACTTTAAGCTGTTGGCGCCCGGCTAAAGTTGTAGGCTGCCGGGCGCAAACGACTGGCAACAAAGCAGCAGCAGGTGTAACAGGAGCTCCAGTCGGAGTCCCAGGGGTAGCTAGCACTGCAGCCACAGATATCTCATCTCGGGCCTCCTCAGCTTATATTTTTTCACTCCAGACCCAAGCATCGGGGTTCTGGCTGACACCAGGTACTGGGGGAGTTGAGACATGTTGCGCAGCAGATAAAGTGCTTCACTCAGCGGGAGATACTCTCTCTTCACTACCATGACACACTCTGGAACTTTCCAGGAACAAACTTTTATAGAAGCTGGTGGGCGGTACTAACTACACACAGGATAGGTTGATGATCAGTCTCACCCAAGATGGCGGCGCCCAGGAGGCTCTGCTAACGCTATCCGTTAGGAGGGGCGGTCCAGCTGATGTTGCGGCTGCTGAGTAGCTTGATTTGAGTTCGAGGGCGGAGCTTGGCTGATGCGATAACGATGCAGGCCTTTCCCGCCTGACCGCTGGTTTGGCAGGCTGGCGGTTAACCTCTGCAGAGCTGTAGACTTTTGAATGGTGCAACTCCTGCTGAGGCTGGTCTTAACCCCTTGCAGGCTGGGCTCACGTGCACAGGCGATATTGCAGCAATAAGTACAGTCCAGTAACTGCTGAAAATATCTTTGGCTTGCAAAATGGTGGCACAAACTTAGCAAACAGTGCAACAGTCTACAGTATTTGCAGTTTTGTCCAGGCAGACTGGCGACATATAGTTCAGGGACATATAGTAGAATAGAGTCCACAGTATAATCCACAGGGTAAAGTCCTTTACACAGCCAGTAAAGATTTTTCAGTTCACCAGTCGTAGAGATGAGTCTCAAATTAGAGGAAAAAAGGAGGGGGGGTCTTACTGTGTTTTCTTTGGCTGAATAGCATGCACTGTAGTGGCCCGGAGCGATCCTCTGGGTCGACTGTAGGCTATGCGCGCTTACAACGCATGCACAATAGCCGACCTCGCAATAGGAGCGAGGCTCGCCTCGAAGACCAGCGATAACACGCATTTTTTTCATTTAAAAGATGTTGAGTAGCGTGCAGAAGCCCTGCATGCTATTCAGCCAAAGAAACCAAGGTAAGACCACCCCTTTTTTTCCTCTAATTTGAGGTGTTTTATGCTGACTCCTTGGCGTTATAGTTGTAATTAATGCTTGTATTAAGTAAGTCAGTATGTTAGTATTGGATAACAATGTATAAGGGCTTAAGTCACTTTGATCTATATTACAACAAAGATAAAATGTGTGACAGCTCATAAAATGTTCTGATTGCCAAATTGCATTTACATAACTTTAAATCTAGCATCATTTTGAATTTTAATTTGACTCAAGTTATTTGGGACTTGTGCAGTTATTAGTGTCATTTTCTTTCTGTAGATCTGATGAAGGAGTGGAGCTTATTGCTTTGCTCTATAATCCTGAAACGCGTTATCTTTTACAAATAAACTACTTGTTGAACAAAGCTCCATTTATCTGAACATCATTTGCTTCTGAGTGAGCGCAGAACTGGTGTGTTTGTTGGAATACCTCCAGTACCCATCTGTGCAAAATTTTATTTTGGGGTGAATAAGTTTGTCTCTTCAGACTCCAGAGTGTAGTAAGTGGAGGCCCAGGAAACATGATAAACAATTATACTCACCTCCCATTACCTCATCTGTGCATCTTTGAGGCATTCAGCGCTCCCTCAAGGTCTTTTACCATCCTCCTGGGTGATGTTATGTGTCCCAGGGTCACCGCTGAGGCCTGTTATTGGGTCTCAGATGTCACATGGGGAAGATGACACAATGATGCGTTAATGACCCTGAGAGAGCACAGGATGCCACAAGAATGCCCAGAGGAGGTGAGGGAAAGTGAGTATAACTGTTTATTATATTTGCAAACTTGCCCGAGTCTCCTGTTACTATACTCTGGGGTCTGAAACTACCTCAACATATAATAGTTGGTGAAGAACCCCCAAGGTTTCAGGTTTAAGGCTAGGGCATTGCATAGTTTAATTACTCTAGCTGTAAAGAACCATTTCCTATATAGATGTTTGAACCGCATTTTCTCTGCCCACAAAGAAAGACCTCTAGTCCTTTGTACACAATAAATTATGAACCAGTGATTTGTACAAATCATACATGTTTATACATATGTGTTAGATCATCTTTTTTTTCCAACAAGACTAATTTTTCTAGCATATAATTTAATAATCTTGTTGTCCGCCATTGAACCTTTTCTATATCCACTAAATCCTTTTTAGAAAGTGAAGTCCTAAATTCAAGCCAATATTTCAGGTGTTGTCCTAGAAGGGATTTATAAACAGGTAATATTACATTGAGATCCCAGGTTTTTATCTCTCATTTTATACCCTAAAATTATACTTGCTTTTGCCGCTGCCATTTCACACTGAGTTCTGCTGATTTAACAAAGACATTTAGAAGCTGTTTCATGCAACATGGTCCATCCTACCATTGTATTGTACACCACAGTAAGGCAGACATTCGGCGGCTCAGTGGTTAGCGCTCTACAGCCTTGCAGCGCTGGGTCCTGGTGTTCAAATTCCACCAAGGGTAAAAAAAACATTTGCAAGGAGTTTGTATGTTCTCCCCATGTTTGCATGGATTTCCATCCCATATTCCAAAGACATACTGATAGGGAAAAAAAAAATGTGCTGTAACTAAATACCATGGTCACTATGAAACAGACAACATGAGATGTACAGTGAAGAGACCATGGTTCCACAGCCTCTTGAGACAGCTGATCAGATACTCACCAATTTCTTAATGTTGACCTATCCTGACAATAAGTCATTAATAAAAAAAACAAAAACTGGACAACCCCTATATCAACAATTAAAACAAATTCCAATATCCGTAGCAACCCCAGTCAGTAAACAATACCTATACTGTTCACTCTTAACTTAATGCTTCACTCATCTCTATCATGATTTCCTAAAACTGTATATCAAAACCTGAACCTGCTCATATGCAATATTGTCACCTAGAACCATATTGTCTTTGAGTTTTCATTCTGTTTGTGATCCAATGATCGTTGGGTTTGGGCATGAAAGTCTTGTGGTGAGAACTTCAATTGGCCACCCCTAGTGGTGATACAAGAGACACCACCAGCTCCTCAATATGTGCAGGACATCCTGTGGTCACTTGAGTTGCCTTTCATGGCAGGGCTTCCAAATGGCATTTTTTCAGCAAACTGATGCTTAGCCACACACAGCAATGCCAAATGAGCATTTATGAGGCTAGCCGAGACACAGGCCCACTGCAACTTCTGTGGGCAAGTGTGACACAGGATACCATACAGCACCTGCATGTCTCCACGCCTAACCATGTGCCATCTTGATATCAGTATCAGTAGAGCAGCACCCCATCTACCTGGATGGCTTCAGACCTCTCTGGGCAGCAGAACACAGTGGTAAGAAGAAAGGAAGAGGAGGGCTTGTGATGAAAGACATTTGGGGCATTTTTTTTTTGTGGTTAATGGACAATAGCGCTGATGCAAGGTACCGAACTATCAGCTGTGAGCATGAGATCTCACCACCTACCACAGGAACTGCCACGTTATCATGATAGCTGACTATGTCCCCCACCTCTGCAAAAAACGTTTTTTTGCCTGTTATATCTACATGCTGTGACCCCCTCCTCGTGTCCTCCAACCACATTCGGCTGTATTATTAACATCACTCCGCACAGAGAACTAAATGATCCTGCAGTGTGTCTGTGCTTCTTTGTTTTTAGTTGCTCTGATTCCTAGGATTTCTCTATCTGCCATGAGCTTCTATGTGTTTTCTCTCTTGTTATATACTACTGTACCATCTATGAGACTGTATCACTGAAATTTCCCCATTGTGGGGCTATTAAAGGATTATCTTATCTTATCTTATCAGTGGAGGGAGGAATTACAATGACAGATGACAACTCTGTTATACTAATGAAGCTTCTGTTCGTGTAGAAACCCAGTGAAGGAGTGTAGGCAGGATTAGAGTAGTAGTCACATTTAGGCTCAATGTGGCTGTAGTTGGCTCCATTAGACATTTAATATTTCTCAGGGGTTGGTACAATGGTCACGAGGGGGCCTTTCGTCAAAGCGTCATAATGTTCGTGAGCCCCACATGCCTGCTAAGGCACAAGCACAGATATCAGCAGTTTCCTGGGAAGCCGCAAAAGGCCAAAAGAAGACTCACACCAGATGCCACAATTTAGCCCAGGAGAGGTATGTTTACACACCATCAAAATCATCTCAAAGCTTCATCAGCTCCAGTACATCAAATAGTATAGAAAGATGTTAAAGGGGTATTCCCATGTACATAATCATATCTATATTTGTAGATAATTAAAAAGTTAAACATTTTTGCAAATATAAGTAATTAAAAATTCTGCAGCGTTTTAAAGATTTTCTCTAACTTTCTTAGTGGTGACATCTTTTATCTTGATCAGTTGCCAGTGGATACGACCACTAATGCAGAAACTTTCTATGGTCTGGGACTTGTCAGGAACTCAGCTATGATTTTCTTATTGTAGCTGGGATATCAGGCAGGGACACTACATGTATCAGAAGATATCCCGGCCACAATAAAGAAATCATGGCTGATTTTCTGACCTTAGAAAGTTTCTCCATTGGTGGTCGTATCCATGGCAAACCGATCAAGATAACAGACTGTCACCACTAAGAAAGTTAGAGAAAATCTTTAAAACTCTGCAGAATTTTTAATGACTTACATTTGCAAAATTGTTTAACTTTTAATCATCTACAAATTAAAAAATAATTATGTTGATGGGAATACCCCTTTAAAAGTGCAGGAATACAACTAAATGCTACCGGTAGTGAATTCTTATAGCAGTCATCCCACCGGCACACTGCATTTCCAGTCTATACAGTAAAGATATATTTTTTTTTTAAACATACACAGTAAAAAGGAATGTTTTTTAATATGCACTCAGTCCGCCATTTGTTATCTAGTAGCCTCTGCCTTTATAATAGCTAGACACCCCTCTCATAATAGTGAAACAGCCAGGCAAAGCTTCTCCCATACACATCTTGGTTTTTGTGAGATGAATTAAGGAGTAATTTTTACTATTTTGGGCTACACATAATTTATTAATAATTTTGGATGATGAAAGGTTAAAAGGGGGTAAATCTTCCTTTATTATTCTAAGAATGTTTAGGCTATGTAATATATAGTACTATGCAAACGTTTTAGGCAGGTGTGCAAAAAATGTTGCAAAGTAAGAATCCTTCTAGAAGTGTTAATAGTTTATTTTGGTAACTAACAAAATTAAGTGAACGGACAAATGAAAACCTAAATCAAATCGATTTTTGGTGTGATCACCTTTTGTCTTTAAGGCTTTCCACAAAACCGCAACGTGGGGCCTTAGCCTAAACAGCATTGATTCTTCTAGGAACATTTGAACACAGTTTTTGAAGGAACTTGGCAGAGAGGTTGTTCCAAACATCTTGGAAAACTAACCACAGATCTTTGGTGGACGTGCACTTGCTCAAATCCTGCTTTGCCTTCATGTAATCACTCAATGATGTTGAGATCAGGGTTCTGTGTGGGCCCTGTCATCAATTCTAGGATGGCCACATCAAATCATGATTCAATTTAGATGCTTCTTCTCTTCATTCATTAAGTTTTGTTAATTGACAACGATAAACTATTAACATTTTTAAAGTAGTTTTTAAATTCCTAGTTGCTAGGAATGCAATAACCTGCTAGAGGTGTGTAATATCCTAAACCCATGCCCGTGTAACCTTTGCTTAAGGGGGTTGTCTAGGATTAAAAAACACAAAGCTCAGCCACTTTCAATTCAATGGAGCTTTGCTGCAATACCAGAGGTCACCTACAGTATTGACAAATGTGGCACTGTTTTTTTAATGAACGTGGTCATGTTTTTATAATACTGTATAACCCGCTTAAGGTGAATATTTACTATTGAATTCTTTTTTTTCATCTTAATGGGTTCAACATTTTGAGCAAATGTATTTGCTGATATATCTTTATAGTAGTTGGAGTCCTGATTCGCTGATCCAGAGCTTTAACTTCCCTGCCAGCTTAAGATCTTACTGCATACTGTTTTATCATTGAATTTAACACATAAGCAGTATGCGGGAAGCCTCCCTGATGGCTGCAGGCTGGCAGGATTTTATTCTTTATTTTTTCTGCAGTGAACTGGGTGCTCAAAAAAAGCTGATAACCTTAACTGTTATATGTTTATATCTTGGCCCTAAAATGACTTATTATTAAAATATGGACATTCATCTTTAACGGGGTTGTCCAGTTCCAGGCCAATATTAAGAGAAAAATATTACTGTTTTTTATAATAAAAAGTTGTACAATTTTCCAATATACTTTCTGTATCAATTCTTCACAGTTTTCTAGATCTCTGCTTGCTGTCATTCATTCTGCTTACTTTCAGTGACTAAAAAAATCAGTCCATGGTCATGTGATTAGCACACAGGTGCACAGCTTGTTACAGTCACAGCACAGTAAACATCTGCCCGGTAATGAGCTGTGCACCTGTGTGTCCATCACATGACCATGGACTGTATATCACATGACCATGGACAATTTTTATCCCCTGGAAGTAAGCAGAATGAATGACATTAAGCAGACATCTAGAAAGCGGTGAGGAATTGATACAGAAAGTATATTGGAAAATTGTAGAACTTGTTACAAACAATAATATTTGTTTCTCAATATTGACCTGAAACTGGGCAACCCCTTTAAAGGGGTTGTCCCGTCACAAGGATCCTATCTATAATGCTTGATAATGTGGATGTAAGACTTCCTAAATACATTACTTCAGCAAAACTGCTTTGTTTGGCCACTATCTCACTTTATTCATTTTTTTGTGGCCACAGCCCTGACCTAGCTGCTCCTGAGTCAAGTGATGTGTCTGCTGCTCTCAGGGGGGAGGGAGGAGGGGCTAAGTACACGGGAGCGAGCCTGGAGGGGGGGGGGGTAGTTTACCCTTTGGGGGACAGGTGAAGCCAGCAACATCGCTATGCTTCTGCCCTGCATGAAGCCAGCAGCGGCAGAAGCGATGCTGCTATTCCGAGGCGGGGGGGGGGCGGAGGAGCGGAATAACAGCATCGCTTCTGCCGCTGCTGGATTCATGCAGGGCAGAAGCATAGCGATGTTGCTGGCTTCACCTGTGCCGGCGTCTAACTCCCCGGCATCCGCTGTAATAGGCGGATGCTGGGGACTGTTATACGCCGGCACAGGCACATCGCTATGCTTCTGCCCTGCTTGAAGCCAGCAGCGGCAGAAGCGATGCTGTTATTCCGCTCCGGGGCCACATATGCAAAGCCAAGCGGAGCGATGCCTCCAGCCCTGCGTGCACACTCATACACCAGTCTAGCCTTCACAATGCAAATACAGACCCGCAGGGTGTCGGGTCTGTATTTGCACTGTGAAGGGTAGACTGGTGTATGAGCGCGCACGCAGGGCCGGCGGCATCTCGCCGCTTGGCTTTGCATATGTGACCCCGCCCACCAATGACGAGACAAAGCCGGAAGACAGAAGATTTTAGAGGAATGAAGACGGGTAAGTATGCGACGTGGGAGTACCCCTTTAAGTAATATGTTTTCTAAGTCTATTTGTTATACCATTACTATTCTTATCTATTTTGGTTCTTGGGTATTCTGCAGCATCTGAAAAATATCTACAGTTTGGTCCTGATAGATCTAATACAAATATATTATTTTTTTTATCTCTCTGTTTGGTTGGACAAGACCAGATCTATAGAACTGTTGAACAGGAAGTACTCTGTACCTGGAATGGAAAAAAAAACAGACCCTACCACCTAAGGATACGACACTCACCTCCTGATGCACTAGTGCTGACTTCCAGCCACTTACTGATGCAGAACATCATTGTTTGCTACCAGTATTGCAAGGAACCTAGCCATGTTACAGCTGATCTGCAGGAGTTCTGGCTTTTGGACTTTCACAGATGTAATATTGATGGACTATCTTAAAGATGGATCTCCAAGGATCTGGGACTACCAGTAGTATTAAACTTATTGCCAAAAAAGGGTATCCCCCACCAAAATCAAAGGTTTAAAACCTAACTTTTATTGAAGTACAATTAAAATAATAATAATAAAAAGGAGCCGTGTACAGCCCCTATGTTAAAGATAGTGTGTACCGGATACTAAAACCCACACACTGCTCCTCTCCCTAAACACCAGATATTACACATCTGTAATGTAATACACATTACACATCTCCGTGTGAACAAGAGGAGTCTTAGGGCTCCGTGTGAACAAGCCCTAAGACTTCCTCAGACTTCCCAATGATAGCATAGTTGAGTGGAATTTGCTGCTACGATCTTTTGGACTGTTTTAATTGCTGTACAGTGACTTTGGAAGAGACATCTAAAGTAGGCAGGGGCGGATCCAGGGCCCGGTCGGCATGTCCCGATTCCAATTGAGCTCAGCGTTAAAGCAGGAGCTGACAGCGCCTGCTTTAAACGCCTATGTATTCGGCTCATCGGCGGTAGGACGCCGATGAGCTGAATGCATAGGCGTTTAAAGCCGGAGCTGTCACAGCTCAGCTCCTGCTTTAACGCTGAGCTCCGGGCCTCCGGCATTTGTAGCCGCGATGTGATGACGTCATCACATCGCGGCTACAATATGTGTATGAGGGAGAGAGCTGCGAGGGAACGAGGAATGGTGAGTGTGTGTGAGAACGGCATGACACTGGGGCAGATGGAGGGGGGAGAACGGCATGACACTGGGGCAGATGGAGAGGGGAGAATGGCATGACACTGGGGCAGATGGAGGGGGGGAACGGCATGACACTGGGGCAGATGGAGGGGGAGAACGGCATGACACTGGGGCAGATGGAGGGGGAGAACGGCATGACACTGGGGCAGATGGAGGGGGGAGAACGGCATGGCACTGGGGCAGATGGAGGGGGGAGAACAGCATGACACTGGGGCAGATGGAGGGGGAGAACGGCATGACACTGGGGCAGATGGAGGGGGAGAACGGCATGGCACTGGGGCAGATGGAGGGGGGGAGAACAGCATGACACTGGGGCAGATGGAGGGGGAGAACGGCATGACACTGGGGCAGATGAAGAGGGGGAGAGAACAGCATGACCCTGGGCAGATGGAGGGGGGAGAACGGCATGACACTGGGGCAAATGGAGGGGGGAGAATGGCACGACACTGGGGCAGATGGAGGGGGGGAGAACAGCATGACACTGGGGCAGATGGAGGGGGGGAGAACAGCATGACACTGGGGCAGATGAAGGGGGGAGAACGGCATTGCACTGGGACAGATAGAGGGGGAGAGAACAGCATGACACTGGGGCAGATGAAGGGGGAGAATGGCATGACACTGGGGCAGATGAAGGGGGGGAGAACAGCATGACACTGGGGCAGATGGAGGGGGAGAACGGCATGGCACTGGGACAGATAGAGGGGGAGAGAACAGCATGACACTGGGGCAGATGGAGGGGGGAGAACGGCATGGCACTGGGGCAGATGAAGAGGGGGAGAACAGCATGACACTGGGGCAAATGAAGGGGGAGAGAACAGCATGACACTGGGGCAGATGAAGGGGGGAGAATGGCATGACACTGGGGCAGATGAAGGGGGGAGAACGGCATGACACTGTGGCAAATGAAGGGGGGGGAGAACGGCATGACACTGGGGCAGATGAAGGGGGGGATGGCATGACACTAGGGCAGAGACAGGGGGGAAATGAAACTGTGGGCAGATAAAGGGGGAGAATGGCATGAAACTGGGGACAGAGATAGAGGGGAGGACATGAAACTAGAGGTAGATGAAGGGTGTATATTAAAATTGGGGGGGGGGAGATATAATTTACGGGTGACTGTAGGAGGATTATACTGTGTGTAATCACATGAAAATTGAATGAGAATGGGTGGAGTCAACATAAAAGTGGGCGGGGCCTAATTTGTTGCGGCGCGCACCGCACGTTTTGTTCCCTCTTTCTAGTCTTCAACAGTTGGGAAGTACAGGTTAGAAGTGCAAGACCCCCAGTAAGTAGGGCCCCACCAAAGTCAATTGCCCAGGGCCCCGCAAACCCTGGATCCGCCACTGAAAGTAGGTGAATGGACCATGAATCTCAGTTGCAAAAAACCCCCCAAACAATTGAATGGGGGTTCGCAAGTGTGCCATATACACAGAAATTGGTATGTATGCTTAGAATTGAGCAATGGCAGAGCCTTTCCAGCAACCCAATTGTTCTGATCAAACGGGGTCCCCAGTGATCACACTCATAAGAGAACCCCTTTAAGTGTCTTTAAGTGTCGCACTTATCCATTTCTAGATCCATTACCATTTTGATAACTAACCATTTAACACTTACACTTAAAAAGAGAACCGACTGCACCTACATAAATACACTTAAATCTTTCTATTGTAATTTGAGACACTTCTAACTAAAGAAGATATAGCGAAACCTCACACCACATTTACTATGTAAATTCGGCCAAATAACTTTTCATTAAAGGTACATCTGTGCAAATTAATTAAACTGTAGTATGAGAAGATGATCCCTTTAACCCCGACTTGGTTTCTCTCCTAAATATGCATGTTGGAAAATTGAAAATCCCATGTTTCTGATTAATGTGGTTACCATGTTTCTGATGTCATTGGAAGATGGAAGGTATAAAAGGCTATGCTTCCATTGCACTGGACATGAGCAGGTAACCCTAAAGCTATCTAATACCAGCGCTACAATGACTACCACCAAAGGAGCTTCTTTTACAGGTAAGAGCAATTTAAAGAATAATGTGGTTACCCATTAATTTGCCAGTAATGATCACAATTGATGACTGCTGTTCTGTCCTTCCCAATATATTAGAAGATGAAGATTAACCTTAAAGGAATTTTGCAGCATTACAAGAGATGACTGATAACATTGTATCTGTTGGTCACATGGCCATTCTGCACCTCACTCCCATTCTTTTTAGTGTCAATGAGTTGCTGCGTTGCCTTGTGATCAATGGACATGAGGTCACTTACCGAACATAAAAAATCGTCCAATGTTTCTAACATTCAGTGAGAGGCAGAAACATGTCTCAATACAGGAATAAGCGAAAGAGTGAAAAAAAGGATTTCACAGAAAGGATCCAAATTTTGTAAATAAAATTTATTAGTGACACAAATATTGCCAGAAAATCTAAAGTTGGACGAAAGTTTAAATTAGGTTTTAAGTAATAGACTTTACCCAGTCTGTAATACCAATTTTACTATTGCTACCTATTTTGATTCATTGGTATTCTGCAACATCTGAAAAATCCCCTGTTGCTATATGAAAATTGTCAAATAGCAGATTGGCTCCTGATAGATCTAATACAAATATGTCCTTTTTTACCTCTCTTCTTGGTTGGATTTGTCCAGGTATATGTCTTAGTAGAATATGCAGCATTCAATTTTTGATAGATGGCTGCACAATTCCAAGGGGGACTAGCAGGACTCCTCATGTAGAAATTGTAAAGATTAGAAATTGGACAGCGCTCAAAAGATTTTTAAAGCGTTTGCCTTTTGTTGTGTCATATACCAGAATCTATAAGTTTCATATCTCTCACACGCCATGCCTGGCCATTATCAGGACCAACATCCTGACACCTACGAAAAAATGTAAAGGATCAGGTGGCACTACTGCATGGATATAAACTATGCTATGGGAGGTCAGGGGTAAATTCCATATACTTCACTGGTGGTGCTCACAGCAAGTAAAAAAGTCCATATGCAGTCCAATGGTGAGTGCCCAGCTTTTTCTATTTTCTGGACTGTATATCCTGACACCCACACCTATTTCTTTTATTTGCCAGATGACGGGCAGTTACATGTGAAATGTAGCTTCTCTATACCAGCCTCTGTATCCAAGAGATTATAGAAGCTGTTTTGAAATGTACGGATATTGCTATTTGACATAATGAAATGCAAGCTCTCGAAAAATCCTTTGGAAAGCTTTCTAACTTCTCCTCTATATAATGTCCAGTCTATGTCTATGTCCAGATATGTGTGTCACAAGATGACCAGGTTTTCAAAACAATACTCTGTCCTAAGAGGTCCATCCTATTTATGTTTCTATAATGACATCCAGTGGTTGTCTTGTGAATTGCAGCTTCATATGCATTTTGCTAGCATATTGTGTTATGGTATTGTGCAGTATTTTTCTCTTCACCAATTTTACACGGAATCTGCGGCAGAATCTCCTACAGAGACTCCAATGCAGATGTGAACATGACCTTAAATAGACATATAAAATAAGTTTACTAAAATCTATCAGTGCCTGCTTGTAGACAGATCCTAGAGGACTTAAAGCAGAACTAAACTTTCAAGCAACTTTAGAATCTCTGATAGCAACTGTCTCTTTAACAAATTCTGGTTCCTTTCTGTGAAACCCTGGACTGCAATTCACTTTATTTTCCTTATTTCTCTACTTCTAGCAGAGATCTGTACACTGCTTCACAGTGTAATGGTGGGTAGGCTCTTAAATAATGTGAGGCTAGGGGGTGGTCACATCAATCAGTTTTATCTATATCTGGGGACGGAGAGTCTCATATAGTTGTTTGGGTGCCAAGGAACCCTATACTGAGAACTACGGCTAACTAGAAAGAGGTAAGGGAAAGAGGAGGAAGCAAAAAGAGGGGTAGAGGGGTGAAGCAATCAGGGTTGTTTGTACTAGAGGGTGCAATCAACCATTACCACTATATGGAGAGCAAGGGGCTACCAGAAGGGGATGAAAGAGGATAGTCTAATCATCTATCCATGGTGACCAGCTCCTTAAATACAGTAATCTCCATGTTTCTCCAATAAAATTGAAGAAAGTTTCTCATTAATCATGTAACAAATTAGTCTCCATTTTCCTTCTGAGACATCAAGGTTAGATTTTATCTCCAGTTATAGACGTTTCATAAATAAATAGTACAGGTTAATATATGAAACGTTGTAATATATCTTAGTAAAGAAGTTCTTTTCCTCTTCAGGGAGAGTTACTTTCTCCATATTAGTCTGAGAGGAGGGGAGATTAAAAAGACACTCAGATAATTGCTGCTTCTACTATTCCTTGCTTTTTTTTTTTTTTTTTTAACTCTGTTGGGTTGGAAATAAGAGGCTACTAGTACACAGAGAGAAGCAATAAATCATTTAACCAAGGGGCAGGAGAATCCTACTCATCCCTTTCCTGCTCTATAGAGTTGTATGTGTGAGGTTGAATACGGAGGTAAACAAGCAAATGTAAAGGGGATCTATCAGCAAAATTATGCTGTATGAGCCCCACAGGCCTGAAGGCTATTCAGGCACCGTTAATGTTATTTTAACCCCCCCCCCCCCCCCCGTTTTAAAATAACCATAAGAACATATATGTAAATCATACCTATCGTGCACGCTGGGCGGTGATGCACAGTCCGACGTCATCTTCTGGCACGCCTTCCTCTTCTTTCGTCGACGCCCTCCGGTCCTGGCTCTTTCCCGTCTTCATAGTCCTCTTCTTCTGGCGGGATTGGTTCAAATCCGGCGCGTGCGCAGTAGCGCTCCCTCGGTGCCATTTTTCTCAATGGCAGTTCTCAATGGGATACTGAGCATGCTCAATAATTCCCCTTAGAACTACGCGAGCATACTGCGCATGCGCAGTGCGCTCGCGAACTGCCATTGATTAAAATGGCGCCGGAGCCTGCGCAGTGCTACAGCGCATGTGCCGGATTTGAACCAATCCCGCCAGAAGAAGAGGACGATGAAGATGGAGAAAAACCAAGATTGGAGGGCGTCGCCGAAAGAAGAAGAAAGAAGAGGAAGGCGTGCTAGAAGATGACGTTGGACCGTGAATCACCTCCCAGCGTGCACGATAGGCATGATTTACATTCATGTTTTTATTTTAAAACAGGGGGGTTTAAAATAACATTAGTGGTGTCTGAATAGCCAGAAGATGATGTTGGATCGTGCATCACCGCCCAGTGTGCACGATAGGTATGATTTACCTAGGTAAATATAGGTATGATATATGTTTTTATGGTTTTATTTTAAAATGGGGAGGGGGTGTTAAAAAAACATTAAAGGCTATTCACGTATATGTGAGCCCTTTTAAGATAAGGAGAAGTAGTTCAGCTTGATAAGAGGTGAAAGAAAAAGATCTGCTTAAGATATATGTCAAAGTTTCTTATATTCTACTGTTCTATTCATTTATGAAAAGTTGTTTAGAACTGGAGGTGCGCTTTAAGGTAAGATGGAACTTTAGTTATTATTCACTTAAAAATTGTTTTGTTGTACACTACACAGGAAAGCCACTGCTTGTGCTTTTGGTATTGAACATGTGCCTGACCAAAGAAGTGGTCTCCAGCCCAATCTGCACTCCGGGGAGTTTCCAATGTCAAGTTCTGCTCAGTGATCTATTTGAAAGAGCCATCAGACTTTCACATTATATCCATTCACTATCTACAGAGATGTTTGAGGACATTGTAAGTATTGGTGGGAACAAATATATGTGAACTTCACCTAGTTTGCCTTTCATACCAAATATAACCTTAGTTTTCAATACTATTACTTTTTCAAATAATGAGCTATTCGCCAAACTCTCTCATATTATATCCTTCTCAATTTTTTGATGTCAGCTCACCTTCTTGTTCTGAAATCCAACACTGGATGTATATGTTCTTACGTATACTGAAAAACTTTGCCTGGAGGCTTGAGTTGGATGCACGGAGGTTTTGTTGCCCTTCAGCCCAGGGTGTGGTTCAACTAGTAGAAGTAAACATCCAGCACGCATCTCCTTCGTTTATATAAAACTTAGCCTTTATTCATCCATATTCAAAAATAAGAAAGCATCCAAATTTAAATGTAAAAAACGCTCAGTGTGGCCAGCATGGAGGGAAAGCAAGCAGCGTCCGGCTGACGCGTTTCGGAGCCTCTAAATCAGCTCCTTACTCATAGCCTGACCCTGTGTGAATGAATGTCTCCATAAATAGTGGAGACTTACACATACACACCTGCGCTAATTAAAAAACATACCTGACTGCTTAGAGAAAAGGAAGTAAATAGCATGAAACATACATATACATATAAAATTCTCGATCACAAATGCTTGTTTACATAGTGGAATATTCTACATATAGTTATAAACAAAATAATAAATATAAACATATATATAGTCCTGGAGAATCCAATAATGGATCTGGTCAAATGCTGCCCTCAACAAAGATGGACAATATAGTTTCAAGATCCCTCCCACACCACGTGACACCATGAACCTATCAGGTGCTTGATACAGTTGTATGGGGAAAAGGAACTAAAAGACAAAAGACACAAAAAAACAGATAACCTGCATGATTCAGTATAACCTGATAACGGAGAAGCTGCATATATCAGCAAAACACATATAATCTCACCAAGCCATGTATGAATAAATACTAGAAGAACAGGATCCAACTAGATGATATCCCGTCTTAAAGGTAAGTAACGTGTTGGTGTCGTACATCCTTCTATAATGATCATATGTTTTCCTCACTACGACATTATTATAACTATTGGTTTGTTGTTTTTGATGTTTACTTTAGTTCTTTATGTATACTAATATTTTTTATTAATATTTTTTGATTTAGTTTATCTCTTATTTTTTATTTTTCATTTTTTGTTTTTTTATTTTTTTATATCTTATTTTTTTAGTGTATTTTTCTATCCTTTTGTGTTTTTTTAAGTTTTTTTTGACTTGTAGTGAGGAACAAGTACTATATGTCAATAAATCTAAATAAAAGGACATGATGTACAGTATTAAGTCCAAAAAGGACACAAGAGACACATAACCCAGGCCCTGCCTATCACTAATTCTTGTAAATGTAAGATAAATCACTTCTGTGATTCATACCTGCAGGTATCCTTGTTCCGAGTTTGAGAATCCAGAAGGCTTCTCTTTCTCGTACCAGTTGGTCCCAATTACCACCTCTTTTAGGCTTTACTACCTTTTCTATGGCTTTGAATGTAAATGGTTCTATATCTCCTTTATGAATGTCTCTAAAGTGTCTTGTTACCCCTGTGATTTTGGTTGAATTTTCGTTCAAAATAGACTGCACATGTTCCGATATTCTCAATTTAAGAGGTCTTATTGTGCTCCCAATATAATGTAAACTGCAAGTGGTACATGATATCATATATACCATATGATCTGTAGTACAGTTCATGTACCTATCAATTTTATAGTTCTTAGTTCCTGCAGAGTTAGTAAAATTAGAATTTTTATTTACATGTTTACAGACCTGGCATCTGTTGGTGCCGCATCTGTAAAAACCTTTTATATGTAACCAAGTTTCAGAAATAGAATTGTTGTTACTCAAGAATAGGCTTGGAGAAAGATGATTACCCAGAGTTTTCCCTTTCTTGGGTATGAAATTAACACCCTCCGAAACTATGTTCTTTAAAGTTTCATCCTGGTTAAGAATTCCTAGATTGTTTTTGATCACTTTCACAACTTGTTTAAAATCTACACTATACCTGGTAGAAAAATGTAACCTATTTCTATTTTGATTTCTATTTTTATGTTTATTTTTATTGGTTGTTAACAAAGATTTTCTGTCTATTTTGTTGACTATCTGTTTAGCTCTATTTATGGACCACTGTGAGTAGTTCCTCTCCTTAAATCGTTCACACATGACCTCCGTCTGTGAGATATATGTTTCGTTATCACTACAAGCCCTTTTCAATCGAATTAACTCTCCGACTGGTAGGGAACGCTTTGTATGTTCCGGATGAGAACTTCTAAAATGTAACAAAGCGTTACCTGAAGTCTCCTTGCGGTACAAATGTGTTTTAACACTTTTTGTTTCAGCATCTCCTATTAGCGTGATGTCTAAAAAGTTTATGGTATTCAAACTGACATTATGTGTGAACCTCAAATTGAGATGGTTGCTGTTAATATAATTAACGAATTCCTGTACTTTGTCTGAACCACCTTCCCACACAATCAGCAAGTCATCAATATATCTTCCATACCAGTGTATATGATCTCGAAAGGGGTTACTGGCATGGAAGATACTGTTGTTTTCCCACCATGACATCACCAGGTTTGCCAACGAGGGCG
Organism: Leptodactylus fuscus; assembly: GCF_031893055.1. Lineage (NCBI taxonomy): Eukaryota > Metazoa > Chordata > Amphibia > Anura > Leptodactylidae > Leptodactylus > Leptodactylus fuscus. The sequence continues at coordinate 71,197,751 of NC_134270.1, forward strand.
AGAACCTCGCCCCCATTGGCACCCCCCGAACCTGCAGATAGAAGCTGTCATCGAACATAAAGAAATTGTGATGGAGAAGGTACTCCACCACATCCATAACATATTGACAAATTTCTCCCGAAAAAGTGGAATGTTTTTCAAGATGGTATCCCAATGCAAGTAACGCCACATCATGTGGTATAGAGGGATACAAGGCCGACACATCACACGTCAGCCATTGATATTCCCCCCTCCACTCAAACCCATCAAAAATTCTCAGTATCTCCTTTGAGTCTCGTATATAGCCTGGTGTACGTACCACCAAAGGCTGGAGAATCTGGTCAACCCAGTCACACAATCTCTCATTTAGAGACCCTATACCTGATACTATGGGTCTGAGTGGAGGGGGGAAAACCCCTTTATGAATTTTAGGTAAGCCATGCATAATTGGCATCACTGGATTTTCATTAATAAGATATTTCGCCTCTTTGGCGGAAAAAACTCCCAATTGTTCACCATAAATGACAAGTTTGTGGAGAGACATGGCAAATTGATCAGTAGGATCTTTTGACAATTTTTTGTATGTGGATGTGTCCTCCAAAATATTGAGGATTGATTTTAAATAGTCATCCTTGTTAAGGACAACTATTTTTCCTCCCTTATCCGCCATACGAATGGTCAATTTGTCATTTTTCTCCAAACGATCAAGTGCTGCTCTTTCTCTTTTGTTCAAATTATCTTTATACATAATGGGAGTCTCCTGTAATTTTGTTAAATCTCTTTCCACAACCAAACGAAACTGTTCAAGAATAGGGGCTCTAGAAGATGAGGGATAAAATTGTGGATTTTTCACCCTCATTTTCATGTCCACCACATCACATGTTTTTGAAAAATTTCCTTCTAGTTCTTGTAGCTCGAGGAGACAACATTGTTCCCTGAACTGTAAGTTTTTATACTCATTGATATGAGACCTATTAATTGGAATGGAATAGTCATCTGGTGCTTCAATAAAATGTTTTCTTATTGCTATTAGTCTGATAAATTTATTTAGATCCATCAAAGTATTAAAAAGATTAAACCTGTTATTAGGCACAAAATTCAGACCATGCGATAAGAGACTTATATCATCAGCTGAAAGCATTGCATCAGATAAATTTAACACATTATGTTCATTTGACACATCTGAACTTGAGGATATAACCTTCTCATCCTCTTTCTCCCCAAGAAAAAACATCCCCTGATCCTGACTTAATGAACAGTCCTTTAATTTCGATATTTCCGCGTGAAATAACGCGGATTTCCGCTTGTGCTTGCGACCTCCTCTGTGCGATTTGCGTTTCCCTTTTTGTGTCCATTGTCCTGTCTATTGATTTCTCTGAGACTATGTCCCTGTGTCTGTGTTTGTTGACATCCTCCACTTGTAAAAAACTGTGAGAATCATGAGAGATATTATCATTATCCGAGAAATCCGTATCCTTGTCCGTAGAACTAAAGGATACTCTCCTTCTTGTTTGTTGAAATTTACGTTTCTTGTTCCTATGATTATTGTGGAATTTAAGAATTGATTATAACTGTGTTCAATCAGCTCTTAAAGGGGTATTCCCATGTATATAACCAATTTTAAATGTGTAGATAATTAAAAGGAAAACATTTTTGCAAATATAAGTAATTAAACATTTTGCAGAGTTTTAAAGATATTCTTGAAAATATCTTGTGGTCACAAATTGTTGTCTTGATCAGTTGCCAGTGGATACGACCATAGATGCATTTTCTAAGATCAGAAAATAATCCATGACTTCCTTATCATGGCCGGGATATCTTCTCATACATGTAGTGTCCCTGCCTGATAACAGCTACAATACGGAAATCATGGCTGGGTACCTGATAAGTCCCAGACCATAGAAAGTTTCTGCATTTGTGGTCGTATACAATAGCAACCGATAAAGACAATAGACTCTCACCACTAAAATAGTTGGAAAAAATCTTTAAAACTCTGCAAAAATGTTTAATTTTTCATTATCTATAAATATAGATATGATTATGTTCATCTGAACACGATAGAGGAGAGGTAGACAAATCCAAATGCTGCTGGAAAGGGTGGCTCAAGCTCTTAAAGAATTGGCTTAGCATATGGTCACCCTGTGATACCACATTTCCCCTATATTGACCACTGCTTTTATGATGGACATCTTTATGAAGGAATAGAAACTAGGAATGAGGTTTGTCATGACTTTTTGCTGTATAAGTATAGTGTCAGGGTGGTACAATAATCAATACTGTTGCCCATAAAAACTGGATTATTCTTGAAATCTGTCTAGAAGATGGAAAATGTTTTTTGGGAGTCAAAAGCCAAGCCTATGCTGTATTCATAAGCACTTACTTTTCAATAATGTGATTCCAGTATCCTGGAAAAGTGCTGCTATGCCAGAAAACAGCAGAAATTGTAAAGTGCCAACTTTTGTGCCATACCTACTTCGTTGATGTATGAGTTCCAAATGTGCACAGTAATATTCTCAGAGGTATCATAAAGAAGTAAAATAGTGAGTTCTACCTTTCACATAAAATAAGTAATATTACATTAGAAGTAGTTTAGAACCACTTTAGGGTTTACAAAAATATTACAAGTATGTTTTATTGTAAATTATGTTTTAGGAATAAAGAGCAATATTCTGTTCATTGCAGCTACTCGGATTAATGTCCTAAATATTCGTCAGTTATTTGTTCAAATTTTTTTTTTATAGGAACAACAATATGGTGAAGGGCGGCAGCTTATTATTAAAGCAATGAACAATTGTCATACCTCAACTCTAAATACTCCAGAGGACAAGGAGCAAACACTGCAGATGCAAGTAAGTGATCAGCAGTTTATTTAGAACTCCATAGTAGTATCCACTGTATTCTAGTATTAGGGCCTAAGAACAGTGTAATACAGTGTATGGACATTTAGGGTATGCTCACAGGGTGGCTTCAGACATCTGCCTAAAAAAAGCTAATTCAAAACTACCCCATGTAATGCACAGCAGAAAGGTGGTCGATGTGTTTCTAGTACAGGTTTGCCCATGTAGCTACAGTAGTGATTCTGCCTCTAAAGTTGTAGCAATATTGGGCAAAATATGTTCATCGTTGCTTCACATTGACAATGATGGGTGATAAATCGGGGCCAATTTTTGTACAGCATTTTGAGGTGGTACAGCCCCTTTAGAGAGTACCTTTCATTGATTTGGGCACAGGCAGTTCTATATACTGCTGGAAAGCCGACAGTGCACTGAATTCAGTGCACTGTCGGCTTTCCCAATCTGTTCCCCGGGTGAAGAGCTTTCAGTCCCGGTACCGTAGCTCTTTACAGTCAGAAGGGCGTTCCTGACAGTCAGTCAGGAATGTCCTTCTCCACAGCAGCACCTATCGCGCTGTACAGTGTGAGCGGGGAGGAACGCCCCCTCCCTCCGCTCACAGTGCTCGTCTATAGACGAGTATTATCAGGAGGGGAGGGGAGCGTTCCTCCCCGTTCACACTGTAAGGGTGCATGCACACTGAGTAACACCGGGCGTGTATGAGAGCCGTACACGCCGGCATTACAGCAGACTGCCGAACACTTCCCATTCACTTCAATGGGAGCGCTCGTAACAGCGGCGTTTACGAGCGCTCCCATTGAAGTGAATGGGAAGTGTTCGGCAGCCCTGCTGTAACGCCGGCGTGTACGGCTCTCATACACGCCCGGCGTTACGTAGTGTGCATGCACCCTATAGCACTATAAGCGCTGCTGTGGAGAAGGAGATTCCTGACTGACTGTCAGGAAAGCCCTTCTGACTGTAAAGAGCTGCGGTACCAGCACCGCTAGCTCTTCATCCAGGGCACAGATCGGGAAAGCCGACAGTGTGCTGAATTCAGCTCACTGTCGGCTTTCCAACAGTATATAGAACTGCCTGTGCCCCAATCAATGAAAGGTCTTCTTTAAGGATAGGCAGCCTACATTCTAGTTCCTTTAGTTAAGCTAAACTGAAGTATAAGACTCATTGCCTTTATGCTTTATGACTTCATGTGTGTTATCTTATCTCATTGCACATTTTTACTGTCTTGAATTGGTTTAACAGCACGAAGACTTGCTGAGCCTTGTAAATAAATTACTCCGTTCTTGGTCCCAACCTCTGCATTACTTATCAGCGGAGGCCCCAAATAACATAATGCAGAAAGTCAAAGAAGCAGAGGAACATACTAGGATCCTTCAAGGAGGAGTTGACAGAATCTCAGGAAGAGTAAGTACTTTTACACATTACTAGTACATACACAGTATGTTTTTTGTACTTTTAGACACAGATTCTTATGTACTTTAGCAACTCTACTAGACCCATTATTCTGAAAGCTGCCGGAAATCTTAATCATAGGTTAAATGTTACATTTCCGCTTACACTTGGTGGTAAACATCGACTTTTAGTTATTAAAATACTTATTTAATGTTCCACAAGGGAAGAAAATCATTGTGTGACAATCACAAGATTGCCAACATAACAAGCAGATGAATTTCATCAAGTTCTATTCAGACACATCTGCAGCATGGGGAGGTTCCCTTACAAGTGTCCCAGTAGAGCCCTAGGCTATAAGACAGATATTACGGTCATTTTGCTCCTACAGTATATTCTGTACTCACACTAACCCACTTTTGGTTTCAGATGCTGACTGATTTAGAAGACTTTTATCCTCAGTGGCTTGGTCCTGTCGATGTTACGGCAGCGCAGGGAGATCCCTACCTGTTTCCTGTCTACCATTTGCTTCACTGTTTTCGGAGGGACTCTCACAAGATTGACAGTTACCTAAAGATCCTCCGATGTCGCATAATAAATGGCAACTGCTAGGGAAAACAGTATCCTAAATTATATGCCAACGATATTTTTCTTAAAGAGTATTTTGCTTCTAGTATACGTCATAGCACATGTGTATAGCAGGTTAGTAATAAACTAGCCCTAAATTTATTATTATAGGCTGTTATTCCTACATCACTAGGGTACACCAGATCATTTTGATCAGTGCAGAATGAAGGTATCAAGGCTTTTAACCTTTCACTACCCACTGTACTGGAAACACTGTGCCATAGCACCCACTCACAGCACAACTTTTATCTCCTATAGTGATCTTCAACAATAAAACATGCACAAAGATAGTTGTTTCATCAGTGCTACAAGTGGTGGTTGGGAATCACTGTTGTGCAAGGCGTTACAGCCAACAATGAGGTCCAGGAAGTCAGACCCCTACAAATAAGGGAGTTGTGACATATCCTCGCAATATACTATGACTTATAATGGTAGCAAAATACTCCGTGACAGAATATTGGCTTTCAATTTTAGTATATTTGATCCAAAATAATTGATACATTGCATTATGTACACGGCAGGACCTAATAGAGGTTGTGCATGACACAGGGATTCAGAGAACAAAGAGAATCCATGTATTTTGCTCCACACCCTCAAGTGTTCATGGAAAGAAGATCTGTCTCCTCTCTGGACATGTCTGCTTTTAGGAAATACATGTAGTTCCCATGAAAAACCATTTCTAGAGTATACTTTCTAAGAGCTCTACATTATGCTACTCCTTTTTTATTCCTCCTGAATATACAATAAAGTGACAGGTGGGTGCTACCAGTCTCCTTATGAAAAGCTGTGCCCCTAAACTGTTTGGGTAGAGACACAACCTTACCGGAGAGCACTCAGTTACCACTTTATGTTAAATTCACATCTGTCCTAGGTGACCATCAGAATAATGGAAGTAAAATTGCAATTTCCGGTAGGAATAGAGGAACAGCACAATGTAGGAACACTGCTCCAGGATTGTTATTTCATGGGGAATACAAAAATTTACCAAGCATGACAGAGAGATGACAGGTCCCCTTTAGGATTGCAGTTATTGCTGACCGCTAGAGATGAGCGAGTACTATTCGAAACTCCCATTTCGAATAGCATGCACCCATAGGAAAAAATGGATGCAGCCAGCATACAGGGGGTTAAGCGGCGGCCGCCGGCAAAGTCTGCGTGCCGGCCGCTTCCATTCATTCCTATGGGTGCGTGCTATTCAAAACGGCCGTTTCGAATAGTACTCGCTCATCTCTACTGACCACACTTCATGACCTAATGATCACTAGCGGGTCAGTAATATTATGCCATATGAAGCAGATTACCAACACATCTTTCTTTTTTAGTGTACTTACTGCAATTTTGCAAGTGATACATCTGTTTTTGTTATAAAATAAACCATTTGCAATAACCAGTTTGTCATTTATCGAGTTTAATGTAATGCCCCAGGTTGGTGCCCATGTTAGGGAACTTCAGTTCAAGTACCTGCCTTATCTGGAAGCCATTTCAGCTTCTTCTGCCAATAAAACCAAACATGTGAACCTGAAAAAACGAGTATCTGTATAAATGTTTAGTTTCATCCTAAAGAATTGGGTTTCTAAAATCTAATCCATTTGTCCAGGAACTGAGGGCATCCTGTGAATTATTATATCTGCAGAATGCTTTGTTAATATTTTGCAGCAGATTTGCACCAATGTTCTGGCAGAAAAAATATGTTTAATCTCACCGAAAGAGAAAAATTTAATCTTGAGTCATATTGTAATCCACACAATATTACAGCAATACAACGCTTGAGAACATTTCTAAAGCAACAATGTCCGAAGTGGATCCACTGGATCTATATAGAGGAACGGTTTGAGGTGCTGATCTTCTCAGTGCTATGCTGGTTGGACTGGCATTGTGATAGTGAGCACCTGTAATATACAATCAATTTTATTACACAGCAATTAAACAATATCATATACACCGAAAAATGCTCTGTATCCCACCATACACAAAATAGCTTTCAACTATCTTTCCAAATTACTCCATATATATGTGCAGTGCTGGCCTAGTATGCGTGTTTATTTTAACAAAGGGAAATGCAGTGAGAAGTTGGCAGCCTAGGACTAAGTAGAATCCAACATGGCCCATGTAAGTCTGCTATCACGCAGATATTATCAAATGTATATGGTTAACTTAAAGAGGACCTTTCATGGGTTTGGGTACAGGCAGTTCTATATACTGCTGGAAAGCTGACAGTGCGCTGAATTCAGCGTACTGTCGGCTTTCCCGATCTGTGCCCCGGGTGAAGAGCTAGCAGTCCCAATACCGTAGCTCTTCACCGTCAGAAGGGCAATTCAGACACTCTGTCAGGACCATCCTTCTGTACAAGCAGCGCCAATAGTGCTGTGTTCTGAGAACGGGGAGGAACGCCCCCTCCCCTCCTGATAATACTCGTCTATGGACGAGCACTGTGAGCAGAGGGAGGGGGCATTCCTCCTTGCTCACACAGTACAGCGCTATTGGCGCTGCTTGTACAGAAGGACGTTCCTGACAGAGTGTCAGGAACGCCCTTCTGACTATAAAGAGCTACGGTATCGGGACCGATAGCTCTTCACCCAGGGCACAGATCGTGAAAGCCAACAGGGCGCTGAACTCAGCGCACTGTCGGCTTTCCAGCAGTATATAGAAATGCCTGTGCCCCAAACCATGAAAGGTCCTCTTTAAATACCTTAAAAGGGTTTATCAATGGGTTTTTACAATTAGTGGCTTATTCTTAGAACAGACCATAAATATTAGACAGGTGGGATCCTGACTCTCAGAACCTGCACCTACTAGCTATTCCATTGGCAGAATAGGCCAACTATTTGGAGCCTTATGCTATACAAACAGATTGACATGTAAATGGTCAGAAGTCCCCTAAAACAGTTGTGTGGTTAGTATTTTACTTTTATTTGTCCACTATTTGTGGACATTTTTGGAATCCATCTCCATATATATATTTTCTTAGTTTCTTGGTTAGTGTTTTAGTCTAGGGTAGATTTACTAATATTAAGATTTAGACAATGAAAACTTAGACTTGACAGCCTTAAGATACTCCATATTTACTAAAGCTGTAGATGCACCTTTCCACTATTTAGTCTATACTTATATCACCGATTGATTGGATTACTTTGAACAAGAATTTTGGCCTACATATGTCCTGTAAGTTCAATCATTTATTTTACATTGTTGATCATGTTTGGCTATGAAGTAGTTAAAGGAGAGAATTTTATATAAACCTCAGTAGAATATAAGTCATGGCTACTTCTTCAGTGCTGTCTCACCTTATTGTCCTTGTTGAACTGAGCGCCACTTTGTTCTTGGATGATATTATAAGGAATGAAGATGTCTAGATAATACAAATCTGGACGTCCAACTAAAACAATTCTGTCTTCACCCAAGTCTAGTACAAGAGATCTACTAGAAGACTGAAGAGAATACCAGATTAGTAACACAGTGGTCTCTAAAGTTGCAATGAACTCAGGATACAATATTTTCAACAATCGTCTTTTCTGAACCATTGTAACTTGAAACTGGACTACAATATACAATGACACATTAAAGGATTGTCTTATTTTAAAATCTCTTTGATCACAGCGAAAAGGACTGACTAATAAAATGTATATACAGTATATACTCGAGTATAAGCCGAGTTTTTCAGCACAGTTTTTGTGCTGAAAAAGTGCTCCTCGGCTTATATTCGGGTCATTACGGTAATTTTCTGCTAGCAGGACAGGATAGCAGACCCCGCCCTGGAAGGAGCGTGGTGATGCTGTGGGCCCCGGCACCCGCCCCGGTGTCTGGATGCCCGGTCTGTAAATGTAATGGTGCCGCTCTGCAGAGCGGTCGCCATAGAAACCGGCACCTCCGCTGTATTGCTTTCAGCAGAGATACTGAAGCTTATGCCTGCGATCTCTGATTGTAGGCATAAGCTATGGCATCTCCGCTATAAGTGTTACAGCGGAGGTGCCCTCCGGAGATGTTCTCCCCCCTCCGGAGATGTCCTCCCCCCTCCGGCCTGCCCCATACCTTTAAAGTTGCAGGCCGGCTCCTGCGCAGCGAGCTCGCAGGAGCCGACCTGTTCCGACGACAGACGGGAGCCTAATGAAGGCTCCCAGGCCTGTCATCGCTATATTACTATTACGGCTGGTCTATGACCAGCCGTAATAGTAATGTAGAGATTCTCCCATAGACGGCAATACACTTGTATTGCCGTCTATGGGACTTGCAATCAAATGACCGGAGGTTCAAGTCCCCCAGGGGGGGGGGGCTAAAAAAATTGTAAAAAAAAAATAAATTAAAACAAAATATATATAATAAAATAAATAAAAGTTCTAAATCCTTTCCCTAGAATACATATAAAGGCGGGTTCACAGCACCTGATCTCCGTTATGCAGGTTTCCGTTTTCTGTCGGCAGAGGACAGAAACAGACATTCAGTGTCTGTCAGTGAGCGTCTTCTGCTGCCCATGGCAAAACCGTTATGCATAACGGAGATTGGGCGCTAGTGTGAACCTGCCCTCAAAGTAGAAAATGACTGTGACACACATACACATTAGATATCCCTGTGTCTGAAAGTGCCCGGTCTACTGAATATAGGGTACCTGTAGTGCTTCTATTCCGTCTGGAAGGGGTTAATAGGCGCACTGCAGATACCCTATATTCAGCCAGGCTGAATTCCAACTGGGGGTAAAAAACCCAGTCCTCAAGCTCAGGGAAGGGGCAGACAGACAACCAAAACACCCCCTCCCCTTCCCCAGCATTTACTGCACCCAAGAACTCGGCCATCTTAATTCTTGAAATTTTCCAGTAGCTGTTGCATTTCCCCCTAGGCTTATACTCGAGTCAATAAGTTTTCCCAGTTTTTTGTGGTAAAATTAGGGGGGGGGTCGGCTTATATTCGGGTCGGCTTATACTCGAGTATATACGGTATGTTAGAAATCTGTTTTATCTCTGAGTTTGCGTTTAGCATGTGATATACAAGGGTTGCAATATAAAACAACACTTGTAATTGCTCACCACTTTAGGCAAGGAGATTTCAGCGACCAAAAAACTGGGGTGTCCTTCAGAAGGTTCTGCCACTATAGTGTAATCTGGTTTCACTGGAGAGCTGAAAAGTGGACAAAAACATAATTTCTATGAGATTTGTAAAAGTGAAGAAATCAATGGATTGTAAAAATGTATAGTACATAAACACAAACCTTTCAATTTCTGAGATAAGAGATTTGCTTGGAATGAGCTGGGCAGGTCTGGAAAGCAGAAATATAATGTGCCATAAGAATTACACAGTAGAATTATTGCATTGACAAAAGAGAAGTTGCTGTTTGGTTATGACAACCCCTGCAAAATGAAGCTGACAACTTCTCCCTGGAAAACAGTTGGAACACAAAGTCATCCCTGTAGGGAAAATATAGGCACCTTCTCAAAAAACAGTGTGTTCATGTACTACATACAGTAGGCAAATCTCTAGTTCAAAAAGGTGGATTTATGTTTACATGCCCTAAGAGAGAACAGAGAAATGAGTTGTCCGGTCCCTTTGTAGAGGATATTATGCTGAGCACCCGTTCATGCCCTTAGATATTCCAATGCATACACTATTTCCTTAAAAGAAGAGCTGTCAATCAAATGTACAGGGGTGGCCACTAAAACCTGGAGAGGGGCCTTTGGAAGCTCTGGCACACCTCCCCTGCAAAAAAAACCTTCTTTTTTAGGGAAAAATTGTGTTTTTGTAAGTTGACTCTCAATGGTACGATGGCGCCAGAACTTTGCCATGTGCTGTCAGAGAGAGAGAACAGAAATCTGACAAAATTCTGTAAAGTAGTGGGTCTAGTACACACCTATTATCCCAGTCTTGTAATCCTACTTGTTTACTTTGTACTTAGGGACAACATAGTAACCTTTACCTAAAACACTATTAAAATAATGATTTAGTCAAAACTTACCTTGTGTCCACTTCCTGGATCATAGGTTTGGACTTTGTTCTGATATTCTGCTCAAAGATAGAGCCCATAAATTTTCGATTTTTCAGCATTCGCCATTCTGAAAGAAAACCAGAGATTATTATGTATGTTTCCCCTTAATACTTCACAGTATCAACTGAGTTGTCATATAGTAAATAAACCAAGAGATTTAGAATCTGCCATACTTCAAAGTAGTTTCACATGCACTAAGAGAGTACATTTGAGAAGGTTTCATCTATAAGACCATAGAAAGGTCCTCTTTTAGCTGTGAAAACATAAGGGACGTGTTCAGGGGTCATAAAGGGGTAGAACAGCGATGAAGTGAATTACCTCTAGACAGTTCCATCTCATATTTGTTCTCTAGTCCTTCCATGGCCACAGTTATAAAGAATTCCCTGAAAAGTTCATTGTCCTGATTTAAAAAAAAAAATAAAATAAAAAAAAAACAGAAACTCACAGTAAAAATCAATCAAAAGAGGACATCATAGGAGACAGCAGCTTCTAGCCAAGAAATATTTGAGAATAAAGACATTTTTAGCTAGATTTTGTGGCTATGGGTTACCTTAATTTTCTCAAAGAACGTGCTGTGTATCACTATGTCATAAGCCGTGCAACCACTTCCACCTGTAAGAAATAATAAAAAAGAGCTAAGACACTCTGAAGATGTAAAGGGACCACATTCTACTATGCAAACTCACACAAAAAGCGATATAAGCATTCCGGAACTTTGCAAAGGCGGTTGACACTGTCCCTCATAGACGTTTAATGGGTACAATCAGGGACATTGGCTTCAAAAATATAGTTTGTAAACTGGTTCCAGAGAGTTGTGGTCAATGACTGCGTCTCAGTTTGGTCCTTTGTTATAAGTGGTGTACTCTAGGGTTCAGTGCTGGGTCTGCTGTTATTTATTAATGATATAGAACATGGGATTAAAAGCAATGTCTCTATTTTTGCAGACGACACCAAGCTACGTACCGTATTTTCTGGACTATAAGGCGCACATAAAATCCTACGATTTCCTCAGAAATCGTAAGTGCGCTTTATAGTCCGGTGCGCCTTATATATGGAAGCGGCGGCACACAAGGAGTTAAGCGGCGGCCGCCGGCAAAGTCTGCCTGCCGCTTCCATACATTGCAATGGGAGCGCGCTATTCAAATAGTATTCGTTCATCTCTAACTTCAATTGTAACTTCTTACAATTGAAGTTAGAGATGCGCGAATACTATTTGAATAGCGCGCTCCCATTGCAATGTATGGAAGCGACCGCCGCCGGCAAAGTCTGCCTGCCGCTTCAAACGATTCTACCATTAAAATAAGTTCTTTCCTCAGACCATGTCGGAATAGCCTTAAAGGCTATTCGTCTCCTACCTGTTAACATAGCCAGCCGCCGCCTTCTTCCCGAGCTGCGTCCTCCCCTTCTGTGTTGTATTCTATGGCAAGTGTGAGGTAAACTACACGGGTATTACTCCCATCAATAGGATAAAGATTACAACAGTGTCATTTCCAGAGAAATCCAATATTGGACCATAATCACACTACAATGCAGCCTAAGCTATACAAATATAGAATGCCAATAGCTCCTATAAGGCAATAAGCCAAATACCTGAAGTCATGTCTCCAACTGGTAAAGGTCAGCTAGCAACCACGATAAAGTACTGACAGTTAGGTAGACGGACCACCCCTATGCGTTTCGCCACTACAGTGGCTTCCTCAGGAGGTATTTGGCTTATTGCCTTATAGGAGCTATTGGCATTCTATATTTGTATAGCTTAGGCTGCATTGTAGTGTGATTATGGTCCAATATTGGATTCCTCTGGAAAGGACACTGTTGTAATCTTTATCCTATTGATGGGAGTAATACCCTTGTAGTTTACCTCACACTTTACATATTTTTTTGCCTCCTCCCATATGTCCTCAGCTATTTATGCTATAATTATAAAATATCAGTATATAGATATACATTTGTAGGGACATATTTTTGGAGGGGTACTGTTTGCCAACAGTATTTTATTGTTGGTACTAATATAGCCTTGCTATACTTATATAAGTATTATCCTATGCTATTATACCTACCTATATTCATTTTATATGGTCTAGCATAAGCACCCACGTTCTTTATTCTATGTGTCTATTTTTGTATGTCTTTGGCTTAAATCCATCTGCCCTGCTGTACATTATTGTTTTTAATAATAATTTGTTATCTAGTGTGTAATAAAATATTTTGATATTTTTTTATATTGATTGGATTACTGTCTCCTTGTATTAGCTTGTGCTTTTTCCATGTTGTATTGTGAGTTTTTTTCAAGCTAGTTTTTTGCGAGAACATGATGTGAGGTCTCTTTGTATGAAGTGTTGTCTTCTATGGGCCTCATGGATGACGCATGCGCAGTCGGCTCTGGCTGCGAGAGCCTGTTAGAGCCGACTGCGCATGTGTCATCCACGAGGCCCAAAGAAGACAACACAGAAGGGGCGGACGTAGCTCAGGAAGAAGGCGGCGCTGACTAAAGGTAGGAGACGAATAGCCTTTAAGGCTATTCCGACGTGGTCAAGAGGACAGAACTTTTTAATGGTAGAATCCCTTTAACTCCTCGAGTGCCGAGCGCTTCCATTCATTTCAATGGAAGCGTGCCATTGAAATGAATAGAAGCGGCTGGCACGTGGGGGGTTAAGCGGCCGCCGGCAAAATCGGCGTGCCGACGCTTTCCATCACATATAAGGCGCACCGGACAGCGCTGCGCCTTATAGTTCGGTGCGCCTTATAGTCCGGTGCGCCTTATATATGGACCTAGGCAGGACTATAAGGCGCTCATGGGCAATGCGCCTTATAGTCTGGTGCGCCTTATAGTCCGCAAAATACGGTAATACAGATAAGTCCATAGAGGATGTACGTAGGATGCCAGCAGACATGGACAGACTGCTTAGGAATTCATATGGCAGGCAAGGTTCAATGAAGATAAATGTAAAGTTATGCATCTGGGTAATAAACCTGTATAAATATACAAATGGCCCCTAAAAGGAATATGGAGAATAGCTGTTCCATATAAAATCCCCTCAAAAGAAGGGGACAATCTGGAGGAAAAAAGGGTTTAATCTCAAGAGCTGACAAGGACTGTATATCTGTGGAATAGCCTACCCCAGGAGCTAGTCACTTCAGTCACAGCTGACAGCTTCAAAAAGGATTTGATGACTTTTTATAGTAAAATAGCATTGATGGTTATGGAAATGTATATAGAATGTCGTAACGTTGCCCATTCCCTGATTGAACCTGATGGACATATGTCTTTTTTCAATCATACTAACTATGCAACGATGTAAAGATCAATTTTGCAAATACATTATTTACTGATGAATTACAACATGCATTATAGCTCAGAGCTGCATTCACAATTTTCAGAGCTCAAAGTTTTCAGCATTCCTTGCAAGATTAAACTGTTGTTCTCTATCTACAGAGCAGTGAATAAGGGTCTGATTGTTGGCAACATGACAACTTGTACTCGCAGCATTCACGAGAAAGGGATCCTCCGAATCACCTGTGAAAGCAAACAGTAGTGCACATGTGCCCACTGCTCCATTCATGTTTATCTGACTGATAAACTATACTTGGCTATCTCTGTTAGGGTAAGTTCACACGAGTTTTTTTGAACGGTCAAAAAAACGGATAGCCGTGACTGAATGCCGTTGCAGTGCACCGACATACAGTCGCGCACTCCGCTCCATATTAGGCCCAATGAATGGGCCAAGTTGGGAGTGTCTTCAGGCCATATCGGCCTGAAGAATGAGCATCTCAATTCTTTTTCCAGGAGCCGGAAACACCTGCCCGGCTCCCATTGATTTCAATGGGAGCCGTCTTTTTGGTCAGGATTTTGAGGCGGATACGGCTTTAAAATCCCGACCAAAAAACTCTGTGTGAACTTAGCCTTAGTCTCACCGAAGTGAAAGGAGTGGTGATCACAAATTCACAGTGATGCTCCATTCAAACAAGGGAAATGGCAACCCTCTTTTTTGTGATTAATGGGAGATTAAAGGGGTCAGCCACATTCAAATTCAAAATATAAACTGAACACTGCTTTCAAACTCAAAACACTTGAATGGGTTGTCCAGGGAAAAACTTTTTTTCTCTGGTGGCCGGGGAAGGAAATGTATGGCATTAAAAAGCTATTTCTATAGAGCTCAGAACGAGATCAATGATGGAGAGATGGACCGCTACAACAGCGGTTACACACGGATACCAGCGGACCCCATTGACCATAATGGAGTCCATCATTTCCAAACTAAAAGCAGTGGAGAAAAAAAGTTCTCCGCGTAGGATTTTTTTTCTCTGCCGCCGTTTGACAGGTTTCTGCAATGGAGTCTCCAGTGCAGATGTGAACCTTGCTTTAGATACGTGCTGCTTCTTTGAAAAAAAAAAAAAAAAAAAAAAAAAAGAACCCTGAGCATTACATAAAGAATTTCTCCCCACCAGCAATCCCCTTCAATATCACGCCGACAGAAAAATGTTAAACAAACAGTGTCTTACATTAAATACTGTATTAAAATACTTACTATTATCAACTTCAACATGGGGCTCTCCTATGCTCATGGGGACTCGAAACCCAGAAGGATCATCAGATTCCAGAATGCTGACTAGCTCCTGCTCAGTCAGGTCTGGGGGTGCGGGGATCTGGTTTGACTTGCAAATATTAATAAATATTTTTGCATTTTTGGAAGTACGAGTTTTAATGCAGAAACCTAATAAAAAAAAAAAGTAAATAAAAATACAATACACGATTCTAAAGTCATGCAGTATTTCCATGTACACTATTAAAATAGTAAAAACAGCTTATTATGAGTATTAGACCTGTCACTAAATCATGCTGACCACTGTCAAACACCAATATGAGGTTTAAGTCACAGTGCCCACTGAACCCACCAGGTTGATGACACTGAAGTCAAAGTGAGAAACGCTCTGTGAGGACTAACAGGAAGGACAGGGATATAAGGGACAATAAAACTTTTATTATTAAATAAATAAAATGTGTAAAAATTGTGAAAAAGTTATATAACATACAGTATACGATGCCACAGTGAGGTAAGGTGGCCTAGTGTTGATATGACCTCATGATATATAACCTAAGGGGTTTGTCTCTAATCATACATCCAGACCTTCTTACCTCACTGTGGGATCGTATCTCCTGTGGCACGATTCCTTTTCCAATGAATTATTTAATAATAAAAGTTAAAGGTTTTTTGTCCCATATGTCTCATTTCTTTCCTGTGAGTTCTTTTGATTTATTACCCCTGCTATGATACACCGGGAAACACTCTTTTCAGCAATTCTCAGCTCTGCTTCAAGGGAGTCTACCCCGCGTATATTCAACTGCCACCCCCGTGTTACAGAGTACTCTGCAATGATAAACACCATACC
This sequence comes from Leptodactylus fuscus, assembly GCF_031893055.1. NCBI lineage: Eukaryota > Metazoa > Chordata > Amphibia > Anura > Leptodactylidae > Leptodactylus > Leptodactylus fuscus. Next base: position 71,213,957 of record NC_134270.1, read on the forward strand.
TTTGTTATGTATGCTGCTTTTGTAGATTTAGAGAAAAATAACTTTGAAGCAGTTTGGAAATGGGGAAGTTGGTGCACTCAAGGCATGCCTTCAGCTCCAGGACTACTGCTCTTGCTGGACAATGCCCCGAATGCACCATCTGATTCAATTGAATATCGCTTCAAACTTGATTTTCTCCAAAGTTAAAAAAAAAAAAAAAAAAAGTGACATACGTAACATCGGTATATTCTTGATCACTGAAATATGCTCTGTTACTGGGTGGTGATAGTCGAATTTTGCGAGATGGAAAACTCTGTTTAAAGTACGGTGATATTAACATAGTGCAGTAGTGTTCCCAATAATCATTCTTCTAGGCACGTAGCATATCACATTGTGCCTCTAAATATCCATAGTAGGTGCTGCTGCTTGGTTAAGTCTTTGCACTAGCAGACATGATGTAATGCGATTCATCCGTGCTGGCTCTGTCTCCTATTGCACAGAAATGAGCAGTCCGCAGCACAGACCATCGCCCGTCCGAAGTTGCTACGAGACACAATATGCTATGAAATGTTTTTACAAAAATTATTAGTTTGCACACGGAGGGCTCCTTAAAGTGCTAGTCCCTACCAGACCCCTTCCAGCATATATACATACAATCTAATCTTAATAAGTGAACACTAGAGACACGTCTTACCTGGCTGGGGTCTTATCTGTCTTGTTTCTTGAAAGTTTGGCAATCTGCTTTGGATTTCCTGTTTGGCCTACAAGGAGGTAAGCATTATAAATGAGTGAATAACATGACATGATGATTCAAGGACTGCAGGAACCAGCTTAACTTCAAAGCTTCCCAAATGTGGCCCCTGAACCTCTCTCCAGTTGGGCATGTGTATCATAGAAAAAAATATATATTGTCTTGTGCCAGGAATGGTCACTATGGCAAATATGTATTAGTTATTATTATTAAGCTTCAAACTGCACCTATTCTTCCATCAAACTTATGAGACTGGGAAATCTAAATGTGCCGGCTGATCCAACCAATTTTTGTCAACCAGAATCTTAGCAGAAATTTTGGAAAAGAATAAATGTACGCTGAATTACAACATACCTGATGCTATGTCCCCATAGGAAATCGGCTACTGGCAGATGGGTCTGACAACCATTGCTTTTCTCTCCCCACTGACAAAAAGCAAGCACACTTGGCCAAACTGAGTGTGAGTGTACATTGGAAAGATTATAGGAACAGCAATTGGTCAAGTGAGCGTCTTGTTGACAGTTCCCATAGCACCTGGGACCAAAACTCTTCAAAAGAAAGTGTCACCCTCCCCTGTAATAAGCTGGCCGGTGAGAGTCCAGATATTGTAAACCTTGGTGATCAGCCGATATACAGTAGACTACCTAGTGCCAAGTACTTCACTATTGCAAGAGCCAAAATCAGAGCCCAGTTATGTAGCAATTTGGCAACAGATATTTATGCAACCGGCAATAGGTATTCCTCATCTGCATAAACATCATATACATAGAATACGTAAACCCAGCATCTTATATAAAGTGTCACACACAGATCATCAATCAGCTTTACTAGATTCTTGAATGGCAAATCAACTGGGTGAATATTAATAATCTAACAAGGAAGATATCCCTTAGTGTGTGTTCATATCTGTGTCCTGTGTCATCTGGCCTATTGCAGGTCGAGAATAAAGAAGAAATGGTTAATCTAATGGCAGACAACATCAGATTGTAAGAGACCCCACTGACTATAATGGTGTCTGTTATTTTCATTCTGACTCCGCACCAGACAGACATGGAACACAGTTATGTTCAAGACTCTTAAGAAATCTGTCAATCCCAGTAGGGAAAGTAAAGTGAACATACTCGATATACCCAGCTTTCCCAAACACAAATGAGTGCCAGACGGCAGACTTTTATTCTAACAACTAGAAAGACAACTGGTAACTAGTAGGTAATTACTTCTGTACATTAAATGTGAGAGAAGTGACAGGAATGTGAGAAGTGTTGACCCCAGGAGTTATTCCAGCATATCACACCCCGCACCTTCATTAACATCTGTTCATACAGAGCTTCTTCCATATTTGCGTTCAGCTCTGCAGAAAGCAGCGACTTGTCAGACGCCATCTTCTCAGTTCAGTGATCTGGAGCTCAGAGATTATTCTTTCACAAGATGGAGCCTGAAAAACAAAAACTTGCAACATTCTTAGGGTGCATGCACACTACGTAACGCCGGGCGTGTATGAGAGCCGTACACGCCGGCGTTACAGCAGGGCTGCCGAACACTTCCCATTCACTTCAATGGGAGCGCTCGTAAACGCCGCTGTTACGAGCGCTCCCATTGAAGTGAATGGGAAGTGTTCGGCAGTCTGCCGTAATGCCGGCGTGTACGGCTCTCATACACGCCCGGCGTTACGTAGTGTGCATGCACCCTTACCATTCTTAAGGTATGCGTGAACTTTGTCCGTTTTGTATTTGGCAAAATAATATTCCTATATACTGTGAACTGTCTATACATTGAGTAATCGAAACGCATACATATTGGGGTAAATTTATTAAGACTGGTGTATTGTATGGCAGACTTACTAAACGGCCCAACTAGTGCAGGGAATCAGAGATTTACAAATCTGTTGGCCGTCCATGTACAGAATGGAAATCTCAACAAATTAGGAACTGGCGGACATTCCTGGTCTAACTCATGCCAGGAAACTGGTGCGAGTTATAATAAATCAGTCGGAGAATGTGGCAGGTGAGGCACGGATCGATGCTTGATGCGCAACGTTTGTTGCAAGAAAGGGCCTTGCACCAAAAGTGTACCTTAATATCAGAACAAAATGGCAGAGGGAATGATGACCTCCCCCATTGCATCTTCCCAGAAGATGCCTAAAGATAAGAGCAGGGGGTAGTAGTGTGCACCAATAACACGGGGTACTGCTGATCTCTGTCACCTAAGCACAGGGAATGCTGGATCACAACAGTTACTACCGGTAGCACCCAACAATACCGAGCAGGTTCAGTCTGCTTATGGCAGAGGGGTCTCCACTGCACGCCATTGCCACAGTATCTGGATCTACCTTCCCCTCAGACACAGCCCATGAAGCATTATATCTAAAATGACTTACCTGGAACCGTGTAGCACATGTGACCTAAGCCACAGCAACAGCAACAGCCTCAATAACCGCGCATGCGCAGACTTCCGGGCAGGACAGACACTTCCTTTTGACCTTCTTCCTGCAGACCTTACGATTTTTGTGTCTCTCCAGAATTCCACAGCAAGTTACAAATTAAAATCCCAATGACACATAAAGGAGCCACGAGGTGGCCAACAATGGTAAACAGCAGATGGATCGTCCGTGTAGTGTGTTATAATCTGACCTTCTTCCTGCGGAAGTGAAGTACCTAGTGCGCAGAGCAGGCGCGCCCCCTTGTGGCTGACAGTAGGCTGACGGGTTGTCACTGATTACTGGAAGTCATGGCTGCCTCTACAGGCTCTGATAAGCCCACAGTGAGGGAGATCTTCACTTCTATGCAGTATGGACCTGCTCCTGAGGCTGCCAATGTTGTTCAGGTGAGGAGTGATCGTACAGATCTGATCTATAGTGAGTGTTGGGGTCTTCTGGGATGGCTGATACCAGTGCAGTATATGACAAGTAGAGCGTGTTATACTGAGCATCACATGTACATCTATAGCTGGCCACAGCAAAGTGGCAGTAAGCTTCATATTCAGGACTAGCCAATTCTCTAATGTGACAGTCACCCCATTACATTAGATATGTCATGCCGCTGAGAGCTGTCATGTCCATTATTTTACACCATTATTTCCTCCAACACATAAGGTTCTGTTCACACTGGCAGTTTTCTGTAGTGTTTCCTTCTGCTGCAGCCTGTCACTGCTATGATATTGTTCATTCATTTATGTGAACAGAATATACCCTGTGCTACAACATATCCCTTTTATTTACCATACCCATACTATGCTCACAAGTGGTGCCTCCCCTTCACCCTTTGGAGGACCCGTCACCAAATGGTTGTTTTAGTAAGGGCTCATTCACATGTCCGAATGCATCACCAGTGTGCTGGCTGTCGTGTAGATTTTAATGGATCTATTTACACAATTCTGAGAAAAAAATAGAACAAGCTATTTCAGTGCCCGATGTCACAGATCCCTCAATATACTCATGTCTATGAGAAATCTGTGAAAATGGGTTACCCTTGGGTGCCATGAGATGGGTGCTTGGCACTGCCGTGCAGATATAGCTTAACTAAGGAAGTGATGACATATCCTTACAATATGTTATATATAGGTAATTGCTATGTACAGTGCAGCAGCTGAGTGAGGGACGGGGGTGACATGGCAAAGGGAACCCAGAGAAACCATCCTGGTGTCAGACACTGCCCCTCTGCCCTTCACTAAATATAACACTGGGAGATTGGACTAACCCATCTACACTTGTTTTCTGGAGCTGACCCAGATTTCATGTATAACTCACCAGCTTTCTGACCTGAGTTATGATAAGATAAGATAATCCTTTAATAGTCCCACAATGGGGAAATAATAAATTTGTTGGGCCGAGCGTCCCTGCCCCAGCCTGCTTTAGTGTCCCCTCACTTCACAAACGTTCACTAAAAGTGTCGCGTAAAGGATGGAATTAACAATATCGCATAGATGGATTGATAATTCTTCCAATATGGCTGAATTGCATTTCCCATGAAATAACAATTCTCAATGATCCTTATCTAAAGCCTTATTCCTGAATTCTTCTGAATAAATGACAAGTATGTACCCCAATTCCCCTCACAGAGAGAGTCCTTACATCGTCTGGACAAGTGTTAGAATGTAACACCTAATTGTTAATGTATTCATGAATTTCCAGGAGGAATAGCAGAGGAATGGAGCTATGTAGTCCTACTAAAAGATACTCCAGAGGGATAAGGATTTACTTATACAGATGGGAGGAATAGGTGACAGGTCCTCTTTAATTGTTTTGAGTTTTTCTATGGCTCAGTGGTTAGTATGGTAGCCAAAAATATACTGTTGGTAAATTGGATTCCCGTAAAAAAAAAAAAAAAAAAAAGAAAAAAAAAGACCCTTTTGGGTGTTGGGGAGTTATTGGCTGCTCATCCCCAACGCTGCCTGCGGTTTGAGTCCCTTGTGTGCATTACAATGTTTGTCCTCATCATCATCGGAAGGTCTTATTACCCAACTTGTAGTTGTACAGCTGTGGGGGAACTACAAATCCCATCATGCACTAACAGGCATCTCTAGGTGGTGCAGACTCAAGTCACGGACTGCTGCACTGACTGTTTCCATCTCTTGCTAGTTACGTTACAGTCTTGTGACTAGTTTTCTATTCTTTCATTCGCCTATAATGCGGACATGTGTAATACGTTCCCAGGTAGTCAGGGCTGTGGGTACAGTCTGGTGACATAGTAGTGTATCCGCCTGTGACAGAGCTGCAGGGTGCGTTCACTCTCAGGTCAGCAATGATTGGCTGGGGGCAGGGGCACGGCCTCCCATATACATGGCAGCTATACATCTCTGCATTCACACTCACTGGGACTGCTGAACAAAGGTTCATTTCTTGTTTGCTAGGACATGCTACATTTTAACAAGATCCTCGTGAATCCTCTAACCCAGTGTAACTCTGTAACCCACTTAATATGAGCTCAAGGTTATTCATTGTTAGTTGTCTTCAGTCCTTAGAGAGAATTTCCTTTTATTTAAAAAAAAGTTTTTATTTTTAGGTTACATTCATTATTTTTTTATCAAAATATATAAATATAAGGTTGTATTTCCACCTCGCAACCAATTACCAAAAAACAGAACCATGTCATTCATAAAAATACACCCTTTTTCCGTAGCTTAAGGCTGGGGCTCCAAGGGATGGAAACGCTGCAATTTGCTCGCAGAAACGTCACGGGAAAAATTGCGGTGTTTGACAGTACAGGTAAAGCGGATGGGATTCTAGCGAAGCCTATGCCTACTTTGCGGTAAAAACCGCGATGCAGACACACTGCAATTTCCAAGATCGACGTGGTTTTAGAAATAGCAGCATGTCTATTATACCTACATAAATGCTGGCAGTTTCCCCATAATTGTAAAAGAAAGTCCACAGAGGAAAACGCCGCAAACTTTCTGTTTAAAGCGCTGTGGGAAGCGCCACAATGTTCTCACGCCACAGTTTTTCCTGCAGCGCTTTATTGCTGCGGGATGTCCCATGGGGCATTATCCTAAAGGATACTTGTCATCAGCTTCATCCTTGCTGACAACTTTAATACACTGTAGGATGGGTCCACACCTGCGCCCCGGTTTCTGCTTTCAGGTTTCCGTCTTCTGCCCGAGAAACTGGACAGGAGGCGGAAATCGGCAGTCACTTTTCAAACCCATTCATTTGAATGGGTTTGCAAAGTGTCCACCCGTGAGCGTCTCTTGGTCTCCGCGGCAAAACCATTTTATTTTTAACTAGACCCAAAGTCGGAAATGCAGGACTTTGTATCCAGTTAAAAAAAAAAAAAACATTTCGCCGCGGAGACCAGAAGACGCTCACGGGCGAACACTGTCTGCCGGGTTTCAGTCTCCTGTTAGCAGAAGACGGAAACCTGAAAGCGGAGACTGGGGTGCAGATGTGAACCCACCTGTAGTTGTATATTAGGACTAAATAAAAGTGTCAATGAAAAAATAAAAACGATTTTTCCATTATGAAAAAAAAAAATACACTCATTGCCTCAAAAAATAAATAAATTAAACGCACCAAGAAGTAATTGTTGGAATTTTATGGCGCAGGTTTATGACAACTGTCTAATGGTATGTTCACACTGAGTATTTTGCAGGCTGATTATGAAGCAAAATCTGCCTTAAAATAAAATGGATTCCATTCATTTCAATGGGAGTCAATAGCAGTTGTCTTCCTCTCGCTGATTTTTTTTCGCATAGGTCATGCCGCTTTTATTTTTTTTTTCTTCTATCTTCCAACCGATGGCACTTTGAAAAACCTATTGAAATCATTTGGTGGCAGAAAATCGACTTTAAAAACCACAAACATTTTTTTAAAGGGAAGTTTCCAGATCCATACAGTGTGCTGGCAAAAACCACAACTAAAAACGCAACAAAAAAACACAACATAAACCGCATCATGTTAAAAAAAAAAAAAAAAAAAAAATGTTCCTAATTCTTGAAGCAGATTTTTTTCAGCTTGCAACTCTGTGTGAACATACTTCTGTGCATATCCGTTTCTGCTGTGTGAACCTAACCATAAAGTGACAGTGTGTTTCAGGCATTGTAACTAGAGTGACACAGCAGTGTAGGGCGCCATTTTGAAAACGATAGATGTATGTGGAGTGTCATGTGACCTCTGACCAGATAACACTTGTTTGGTCAGTGGTGTTCTCTATCTCTAGTACATATTTAGGCCTGTACTTGTGCATGCGGGCTCTTGCTCTGCCTCTATATCCTCTCATGTTATATGTGTGAGCTTTAAAAATTCATCTGTAGTCCAAAAGGTCATTGCCCCATAGAACGGAGGACTTCGTAATACGTGACATTCACTCATTGACCTCCATGTTTACCATCTAACCTCATACTTGTGGATATGTGACTAAAAAGTAGTAAAACACTTCATAAACATGGCTGAAAAAGCCCCTCTTGGCTTATACTCGACTCGCACAAAGAAAAAAAAAAAATAAACATTTTTGGAGGGGGGGTCTATGATCAGCCCCAATAGTAATGTATAGAACCTCCCATAAAATAGTGAAAAGAAAAAACATGCTTTAAAAAAATAAAGTAAATAAAAGTTGTAAATCCCTCCTTTCCTTAGAATACACATAAAAGTAGAAAATTACAGCGACACACATACACATTAGGTATCCCTGTGTCTGACAGTGCCCGGTCTACTGAATATAGGGTATCTGCAGTGCTCCTGTTCCGTCGGGAAGGGGTTAATAGGAGCACTGCAGATACCCTATATTCAGCCAGGCTGAATTTCAAGTGGGGGGAAAAAAACTCAGTCCTCAAGCTCAGGGAAGGGGCAGACAGACAACCAAAACACCCCCTCCCCTTCCCCAGCACCCAGCATCTACTGCACCCAAAATCTCTGACCATTTTAATTTTTTAAAATTTCCAGTAGCTGCTGGATTCCACCCCCCCCCCCCCCCACACACACACACACACTAGTTTTTTGTGGTAAAATTAGGGGCCTCAGCTTATATTCAGGTTGGCTTATACTCGAGTATATACGGTATACCCAAAGTCTTGCATATTTTTTGGGGATGAATCTCCCCCACTGTATTTTTCCCTGTTTTGGCCTAGTCAGAGTCCTAACCTGAGCCCAGTGTTCTGAAATAATCTCTTCATGAATAAAATCCTGCACGTTTCTGAAGTAGAGTAGTCCAGTTCCGGAGGACTGCGGCGAATCCTTGGAAGTGATATCAGGTTATAGGAAGTAGCTTTTGCGCCAACAAATATTCATCTTAAAGAGGCGGTTACATGGATTACCTGGGTGATGAATAAGGATTACCTTGTCCTTGATCTGACTACAATTTATATAAAGATCATTCAATACGTTATGTATGTGGTATATATAATAATCTGGGAAGCGTGCAAATAAGCTTTTATACATTTTGGTTATTTACACTTTGTATTGTCCTCTCTAGGCTTGGCTTGATGCTCATGAACGAAGCTTTGGGCATTATATTGGTGGCAAATGGGTAAAACCAGATGGACGGCAGACTTATGCTACTAAGAACCCAGCAACTGGTAAGTGGACAACACAAGACATAATATGGGTTACACTTTTTTTTTCCACTGACTACTCGACTATAAGCCCCAGCAAAGAGTCACTGACTAGCAGAATCTTTGTTCTGGTGGCCCCTGGTCATCCACATTTCACATATGTATACCATGTAATAATATACTTCCCCTGCAGGAGCTGCTGTATACCTGTAGGGGACTTGTGACCTGCACCTGCAGTGATCCATTGATCATCTCCTGACATATGAAAGGGGTAGTGGCCAGTGGTAGGCAACCTTTGGCACTCCAGCTGTTGTAAAACTACAACTCCCAGCATGAATATTTGCTCTGCTGTTCTTGGAACTCCTATGGAAGTGAATCGTGTATATTGAGAGTTGTAGTTTCACAGCAGTTGGAGAGCCAAAGGTTGCTGACCCCTATGATGAGGCAACTCCTTTGAGGCCAATCTCCTATGGGTGTATTCTATCCATGAAAGATGGTTGTATTTCTCAAACCGAATATTGAGCCTGGACCTGGATTCCAGTCGTTATAATCATCTATGATGCTAGGAGTCCCTACCACCCTAGGGGGCTACTGTCCTGTACTGAAAATATTAATTACGGGGAGGCAGGGAGTCTTAGCTTCATGGATGATTATAAGATTTGAAGTCCAGGCTTTGTGTTCATTCTGGGAAACATGATAGATTGAATATTCCCATGTGATTCCTAGCTGATTTTTCTACCTGAAATGTTCAACTTCAGGAATTTTAAGCTGAATTTTTGCACTTGACCAAATTCTGGATTAAATTCTGCACCTCCAAGGCAGACTTTTCCACCTCATATTTACTTCAATGGGAGTTATCAGTCAGATCCCACCTGAAGATCTAAGGGCTCATTCACACGGGGCAAGAGGGGGCGGATTTTGGCACTGAATCCACCTCAGAATCCGCCCCCTCACAATAAAGATCTATGCAGACCACTAACTTCCTATTTTCTGTGAGCGGTATGTTCCCGCTGCCCTTTCTTCAGGCGGATTCTGCCTTGCGGCAGCACCCTCTGGACTAGGCCCGTTCATTTAGGCCTACTCTGGAGCGGGAAGCCACGACTGTCGGAAGCCGCTTCCCACGTCAAAATCAGGACCAAAACACGCCTGTCCCCGTGTGAACGTGGTCTAATGGTCAGTTCTCACGGCAGAAAATGAGGATATTCCTCTTCATTTTCCACCATCAACTTTTTTTGCGTGGCTAAGCCACGATGGGATGCCGATGCAGTGCATCAGCATTCTGTCACGGCATTCACTTAGGCCTAATCAGAAGGGAGTCTCGAGCCGCGGAATCCGCCTGAAGATAGGTCATACTGCTTGTTGTAGTTTCACAGCAGTTGGAGAGCCAAAGGTTGCTGACCCCTAGGGTAGTCTATGATGAGGCAGCTCCTTTGAGGCCAAACTCATATGGGTGTATTCTATCCATGAAAGATGGTTGTATTTCTCAAACCGAACATTGAGCCATCCTCCTGAAGATAGGTCATACTGCATTTTTTTTTTTTCCGCTAGATGAAAAAAATCGCTATCGGAAAAAAAAAATGATAGTGACTCCAACTGCAATGAATGGGAGGCATTTTTTTGGGTGAATTTTGAGGCAGATTCCGCATCAAAATCCTGCAAAAACCTCCATGTGAACTGATCCTAACATGGAGCTGACAAAATCATCTAGAGCAAAAAATCAGCATCAGTGGAAGCTGGTTTTAAATGGAATTTAGAGCTGAATTTGAGGCAGAATCTGCTTCCACCTTGTGAAGCTACACTTACTGTAGGCTTGAGAAGTGTTATTTTTCAGTTACGATAATTAGAATTGGCGTTTTACTGAAATGTTTAATGGGATACAACGGCAGTACTACCACACATGTAACTATTGGTGTGTTCATCTTGCAGTACCACCATCAACCACTAGATGTTGCCAGATACTATATTATCTGTATTCATCGAAAAATCACCAGTAGCTGTAAGCTGGAGTCATCTTCTTACGTCAGCATATCAAAGATTCTGTCCATTTGTTTCTCAGAAACCTGAGTGACAACTAATATGGCCACCACTATGTTTCCAACAGAGGTTGTTGTTCGAAGTGTCTTTATGCTATGATTGGGAAGCATAGATATCTTCCAATTTAGCTGGGCAGCTTATTTTTGTGAAATCTTATTTTTGAGAGTTTTCCAAGAAGATGTAGCTAGGGAAACAACAGTCAAATGTGCTAGAAAGAATAAAAGAAGGATCCCTGTACGGTAATTACAAGACCCAGGTCACATAAATGGCATACAAAATGTAGCCAGCACCACTGTTTGGAAAGTATATCCCTATAGATTATTATATGGTTTTCAAAGACTCCTAAGGCATAATCTGGGAATGAAAGCCAAACCAGAATAACTCATTAATGAGAAAAGGTACATGGACTTTTAAGACTACTAGTTCGAGTTAAGAGTAAGAGTTATTCTTGGCTATTATTCCCAGATTATGCCCTAAGGTTTCTTTGAAAACAATGCATCAATGTATAGGGAGCTGACTTCCAAAAGGTGGCGCTAGAACAAAGTTTCTCTTTTTCATTATTGAGATCTTATTGCATATTCCCTACTCAGAATTCTTAGCAGGGCATTCATGGGTTTATAAGTCCCTGTATTCTCTCTTCCTAATGAGACACATTACCCTTTATATAATCTTGGTCATGGGGGTTTTATATGACCTTCCCCGAAATGAATACACTTTCACTTCAGCAATTTTGTAGTTTTATCTGCTTCTGGTAATGACTAGTATGTCTGTGATTATAACTGGCACAGCAGTTGCCACCCAGCTTTCCCCGGATATTTTTCATTAAAAAATTTTATTTAAATTTCCAAGGAAATTTGCAAAAGGATGATGTACAACACCATAAAAGAGGGGTCAATAGGGGAGGGGATGGAGGGTAAGACGAGTGACAAGGTAAGTGGGGATAAAAGGCTCTGTCAGAGCAACAACTACAGTACTAAATATACAAGAAAAGTAACACAGGAAAATATAAAACTCCATAACAGAGAGGAGTGCAAACAATAGTCTATGAGCAAAGAAATTTGGGAAGTGTAGAGAGGAGGACTGCTGAAGTCTGAGGGTACGTAAAGAAAGGGATGGGATGAAAGGGGCAAGTTAAAGGAGGAATGAGAAGGGTGATTGAAAGGCGGAGGAGTAGTAGAAAGAGTTCCATAGGAGCCACACTTGTTAGTGTCGTCAGGCCTAAGTTCCATGACCAGGTCCGCCATGCGTCCGATGTAGAAGAGCTCCTGTAACCAGAAGGCCATAGATGGAGTTAATTTAGATTTGCATATCCTGGATATGATTGACCTTACCGCCACCAGCAAAAAAAACCATATGAGTTTACTTATCTTTCATTGGCTAAAAACATTTTTTTTTTTAAACTAAACACCATGTATTGGATTTTTTATATAGGCTTTTTTAGCAGTACCTTTGTTTTTCAGAGGCATCCTGTAGATTTTTAATAAACTCAGTTTTCCTCTTTATCTTCAGCCTTCTCAGAGAGCACAAGGGGCGTATACTTTCACCACAGAGCACCGCTGCATCATCCTTCTGGTCCCACCTATGTACTGTTATGCGCCATCCTATGCTCTTTTCTAAACCTTCCCCAATCTTCATCCTAGTGTCGTCACTAGCATTCCTGCTCTGCTCTGACCTCCTCCTTGCTCCAAATCACACGCGTGTACAGTACACATGGCCACTTCAGGTCCCAGCATACTGCACATGCTCAGTTTCTAAAATATACTTCTACTGTTTAATTCATAAAATCCAAGATGGTGCACGAACGCCAAAAGTGGCCATTCATGCTGCACATGCGCGGGATTTGGAGCAAGGAGGTGGTCAGAGCGACGCTGGAATGCTAGTGACAATACTAGCATGAAGGTTTACAAAAGAGAAGAGGAAGGCACATGGTGTTTAATTAAAAAATCGTTTTTGCCAATGATAGATTCTCTTTAAGTTTATGGGAAAGATAGAAAATGAGAGCTATTCCGAATCATCCTTCATGTCAACCCCAGTAACAGTCCTAATAATTTTACAGATCTCATGCCAAAAGGGACGTAAAAGGTGGCATTTCCACCAGATGTCTAACATCGTACCCATATTGGTGCCACACCTTCAACAATGGTCTGAGGTAGAGGGAAAAATCTCATGAAGGACAGAAGGTACTCTGTACCAACGAGAGAGGATTTTGTACTTCACTTTTTGAGCTTTGTCCTGCGTCAACATTAAGGACAATAAATGATGTGAAAATCTAGGTGGAGAGCCTGGGAATTGGAAGGACAAAACGCACACTTAATAGGCAGGGTTCACAGTCATGTTAGCTTGGTAATGGATTTTCTTTTTATTTGATAAAAAGCACAATGCTAACATTAACATCTTCAAGAGTTTCTTTAAGACCAGCAAGGATTTTTTATTGAGAATGCTTGTACGGTTAGGTATGTTATCTGGATCATGGTCAATGGGGGTCACCATAAATCCCTCACAGATGCGATTTTGGTAACATGAAGCATGTCTAGAAACACTGTGCTCCATGTACCCATTTACTACATTCGAACAATGTTTATTGAGGCATTATCGTAAGGACATAATCCTTCTGTAGAAGGTGGAACAATTTTAGAAAAATTTCATCTTCAATTTCTCCCCTGTAGAATTACTCATACAAGTGTTTCTGCGATGATTTATGGACAAAAAACATTTACATTTAGAGCGGTTGCATTTAAAACTGCTTTTAATGGAGTCTGTGGTGGAGAATATTGCTTGTTTCATAGTTGGTCTTAGTCTACTTGGTGCTGGAATGTTTTTGAGAGTCTTAGCTCTCCGGTAGGTTATGTTAAAGGGGCTCTATCAGCAAAATCATGCTGATAGAGCCCCATATATGCGTGAATAGCCTTTAAAAAGTAAAAGTTATATTAAACTACCCCCCCCCCCCCCCCCCGTTTTAAAATAATAACCTAAAAAAGAATGTGCTCTACTTACGGATCGTGCACGCTGGGTGGGCAGTCAGGGTGTGTCTTCATCTTCATCCCCGCCTCTTCTTCCTCCGACGTCCTCCGGTCCCGTCTTCCTCCGGCGCTCGCGAATGGACACTGATATAAAAAAAATAGCTTGGGCACATGTGCAGTAGCATGCGGCTTCTACTACGGCTACTGCGCATGCGCCCAGGCTATTTTTTTTTTATCAGTGTCCGCGAGCGCCGGAGGAGGACGGGACCCGAGGACATCGGAGGAAGAGGAGGCGTGGATGAAGGAGACGGCGCACCCTGAATGCCCGCCCAGCGTGCACGTTCGGTAAGTAGAGCACATTCTTTTTTAGGTTATTATTTTAAAACGGCGGGGTAGTGTAATATAACTTTTACGGTGCCTGAATAGCCTTTTTAAAGGCTATGCACGCATATGTGGGGCTCTAGCAGCATGATTTTGCTGATAGAGCCCCTTTAAGTCTACCAGGTAGAATTTTCTTCAAAAATGGATTGGTTAGAATGAGTGGCCAATGTTTCTGTAAAGTTTTTCTAATGTAATGATAAGAGGAACTGTATGAGGTGATGAAGTTGTACTGGTCATTGTCATTCTTATTTTTGTACCCTGACTTTAAACCTTCCTCTTGAGATCCAGCTTGGGATCTAGCTGCTTTTAGAAGTTTTCCGGGGATAGCTTTTTTCTTGAAATCTCTGGACTAGTGTTTTGCTTTGTATTGTAATCCCTAATACATGTACAATTTCTTGCGATCCTGTGCAACTGACCGTATGGTACGTTGGATTTCCATTTCATGTAATGTAAACTGTTAAAGTCTTACTGACTATTGCAGTCTACTGATTTAAAGTAAGTTTTTGTGTAGATCTGACTATTGTCTGTAGTCACAAGTAGTACGAGATACTGAATGACATCAGTAGTTGATTTTCATTCTATTGCTAATATGTTTTTGATTAAGTCTGCTGAATCTCTTAGATAGGAGGGAAGTGAAAGTACATATTTCTGTAAGAATGTGTCAGTGTACTGGAAAAAGTTTCTTATGAGTGAATGAATTGGTCTCCCAGGCGGATTATGGAGATCTTTAATCAAAAACATATTACCAATAGAAGAGAAAAAAAGATCCAATACAATAGAAAAAGATCCAAACTTATCTACATTCCAGAAAAATTCCTTCTTAAAGGAGCTCTATCAGCAAAATTTTGCTGTATGAGCCCCACATATGCGTGAATAGCCTTTAAAAATGCTATTCAGGCACCGCTAATGTTATTTTAAACCCCCCTCCCGTTTTAAAATAAAACTATAAAAACATATATGTAAATCATACCTTAGCATGCATGCAGGGCGGTCATGCACGATCTGATGTCATTTTCTGGCACGCCTTCCTCTTCTTTCGGCAATGTCTTTCGTTCTGGCTCTTCCCCGGCTTCATCGTTGTCTTCTTCCGGCGGTTCAAATCCGATTGGATCAAATCCGGCGCGTGCGCACTGCCATTGAGAAGAATGGTGCCGGAGCGTGCACAGTAGGTCTAGAGGGAGCGCTATTGCGCATGCGCCGGATTTGAACCGCCGGAAGAAGATGACGATAAAGCTGGGGAAGAGCCAGAACCGGAGGGCGTTGCTGAAAGAAGAAGAAAGAAGAGGAAGGTGTGCCAGACAATGACGTCGGATCATGCACGACCGCCCAGCGTGCATGCTATAGTATGATTGACATATATGTTTTTATAGTTTTAGTTATTTAAAACGGGAGGGGGGTTTAAAATAACATTAGCAGTGCCTGAATAGCCTTTTTAAAGGCTATTCACGCATATGTGGGGCTCATGCAGCATAATTTTGCTGATAGAGTCCCTTTAAAGGAATAAAATTTGTATTAGAACATATTTCAATTTGGATCGAAAATATACTGTATATTCAAACATGGCATACAGCCATGATAAGATATCCCAACAATTTGATAGTTTTTATTGTATACCTTACATATTATTTGTTATTGTTAGAACTAATCCATGCACTTGAGAAAGGAATATGAATCTCTAAATGCATTGTGCTTTTTAACGAATAAAAAGGAACTCCATTACCAACCTTATGTGACTGGGAACCCCACCTATTTAGTGCGTGTGTTGTCCTTCCGATTCTGGATATTACACCCAGGTTTTTCACATGTCCCCTAACTGAGGACCTTTTTGTAGTTCCTATTATTGCTGGGCAAAGCTAATCTTATGCACTTAAGTGAAATCCTATGAGTAGTAAACCCAATACACCACTGCACCAGTCTCTGCCACCCGGAAGCAATGACATCGGATTAGTCATTTACATGACCCCTACAGTCTCCAGCCTCAGCAGTGTTGGACCGCTGGAACATTTAAAAGGTGAATAGGGCTTATTTCATTACTTTACAAGATTTCGTGATCATTGCCTATTTTAATATCTCAGAAGCTCCTTTAAGACTTTGCCATTGATTTTTAAACCTGGTACTGTAAGCGGTTTCTGCCATCTCAAGGGATCTTGTGTAAAGCAATCGGGAAAATTGAGCGAGAAATGTAACATCCCAAGGACACCCACTGCCAGTGTAAGGATTAGGCATGCCGTGGGTTTATTCCAAGGTTAATCTGTAAGCAGCTGTACTGCGAAGATGTAGGACACAGGAACACGGAGGTGAAATCCTGGCCACAGACTCTCTATCATCTAATAGAAGTAAATCATGGAGAATCCTATTATATTTAGTGTAAGATACAATTCTAGGATGTATATAGATCTACAGTGTGTGGTCTTATTATTTATTAAAAGCATTTGAGCAATACCCAGTCAGTCTCTTATTCTATTATTATTATAAATGTCTTCGAGTCCATTTACAGAATACAGACCCTTCCACACTTTACGTTCTGCGGCTCTGCCTGTTTAGATTGGCTGATTTATATTAGCACAACTCCACCAATACATGGAGATCTGATTTTCCACAGCTAGGGTGTGTTAAACATAACATATGTATATGGTAAGCAATAGCTGAGATTTACTAACAATTAGACTACAGTCATGGCCAAAAGTTTTGAGAATGATACAAATATTAATTTTTACAAAGTCTACTGCTTCAGTTTTTCTAATGGCAATTTGCATATACTCCAGAATGTTAGAGTGATCAGCTTAACAGCAATTACTTGCAAAGTCAATTTTTGCCTAGAAAATGAACTTTATCCCCCAAAACACATTTCAACATCATTGCAGCCTTGCCTTAAAAGAACCAGCTAACATCATTTCAGTGATTGCTCCATTAACACAGGTGTGGGTGTTGATGAAGACAGGGCTGGAGATCAATCTGTCATGATTAAGTAAGAATGACACCACTGGGCACTTTAAAAGGAGGCTGGTGCTTGGCATCATTGTTTCTCTTCTGTTAACCATGGTTATCTCTAAAGAAACGCGTGCAGTCATCATTGCACTGCACAAAAATGGCCTAACAGGGAAGAGTATCGCAGCTAGAAAGATTGCACCTCAGTCAACAATCTGTCGCATCATCAAGAACTTCAAGGAGAGAGGTTCCATTGTTGGCAAAAAGGCTCCAGAGTGCCCAAGAAAGACCAGCAAGCGCCAGGACCGTCTCTTAAAAGTGTTTCAGCTGCGGGATCGGGCTACCAGCAGTGCAGAGCTTGCTCAGGAATGGCAGCAGGCAGGTGTGAGTGCATCTGCACGCACTGTGAGGCGGAGACTCTTGGAGCAAGGCCTGGTCTCAAGGAGGGCAGCAAAGAAGCCACTTCTCTCCAGAAAAAACATCAGGGACAGACTGATATTCTGCAAAAGGTACAGGGAGTGGACTGCTGAGGACTGGGGTAAAGTAATTTTCTCTGTTGAATCCCCTTTTCGATTGTTTGGGACATCTGGAAAACAGCTTATTCGGAAAAGACGAGGTGAGCGCTACCACCAGTCTTGTCTCATGTCAACTGTAAAGCATCCTGAAACCACTCATGTGTGGGGTTGCTTCTCAGCCAAGGGAATCGGCTCTTTCACAGTCTTGCCTAAAAACACAGCCATGAATAAAGAATGGGACCAGAATGTCCTCCAAGATCAACTTCTCCCAACCGTCCAAGAGCAGTTTGGCGATTAACAATGCCTTTTCCAGCATGATGGAGCACCTTGCCATAAAGCAAAGGTGATAACTAAATGGCTCAGGGAACAAAACATAGAGATTTTGGGTCCATGGCCTGGAAACTCCCCAGATCTTAATCCCATTGAGAACTTGTGGTCAATCATCAAGAGACGGGTGGACAAACAAAAACCTACAAATTCTGACAAAATGCAAGCATTGATTGTGCAAGAATGGACTGCTATCAGTCAGGATTTGGTCCAGAAGTTGATGGAGAGCATGCCAGGGAGAATTGCAGAGGTCCTGAAGAAGAAGGGTCAACACTGCAAATATTGACTTGCTGCATTAACTCATTCTAACTGTCAATATAAGCTTTGGTTACTCATAATATGATTGCAATTATATTTCTGTATGTGATAAAACCATCTGACAAACACACATAAAAACCAGAGGGCAGCAGATCATGTGAAAATATAATATTTGTGTCATTCTCAAAACTTTTGGCCATGACTGTATGTAAACTTAGTCTGAAATTATGCCAGATTTATCACAGTGACTGATGCTGGATGATATATCTGGCTTGTCTTTAGACTAACTTTAAGTCTATGGTATATAGATGGTTTACTTTCAGACAGAATTTTATGACGTTATTTTGGTGCATTGAGTCCACACTAACATGTCTAGGGAGTCAACAAATTATAGCCCAAGCTATGTGCACAAAGATGTGCCGTATTGCACCAAAGATGTGCCACATATACACCAGTATCTAGTCATAACCACAGCAGTAAATCTGGAGAGGTGAGTTTCACTAAGGAGATTCTGACAGTAAACTTTAAGATATTATATTACGGTATATTATATTTACACAACCAGGATGTGTGTTCCTGTCATAAACCATAGGCAGGAAGCCACTAAGCAGTACACCTACTAATACCAGGAACTTTGTCTATCTGGTAATGTCTTGTCTCATCTTTCTTAGGAGAGGTCCTGGCCACCACCATTCAAGGAAATGAAGAGGATGTGGAACTGGCAGTCAGCACAGCACGGAAAGCCTTTGAAAGTTGGAGCAAACTTCCTTGTCATGTTCGGGCACGATATTTGTACAGGTGGGTATGAAAGGGGAACCAGTGTAGGAGGGCATAGCAAGGACAGGTCATATTTTAGTGACCTTGTTCAAATTGGGCAATCCTACATTTTTGGACAATCCTAAAAACTACATTTTTGTTAGCGCAAACTGAATACAAGTGTTCTACCTGTACTTGGCAGCAAGTGTTCCCCTGCAGCGCCACCACAAGGAGATATAGTACATTGCACAGTTTTTCTTGAAGTCTCTGGTCTGTCTATGTTTGCATGGTTGTGCAGGCTCCAAAGAGAGATCTTTTTTAGGAGACTAAACCAACCACAAGTGTTTATGGACCAGGGGTGTAGTGTCCCAAAGAGCCCTATTGTATCGCCATCTGTGCCCACATAAAAAATAAGAAACCTTTTATGGTTACCCAGAGGCTGTACTCCCAGCTCCCAGTTCTTTAATGAAGCCGGGGTAGTTCACCTTAGCTTCAGTGCGTATGTGTTGGCTTCATTGAATAACTACACAAGCACCAGGAGCACCAAAGTTGAGTCTGAACGGACTCCGATGTCTAAGCAAGTATAAAGGTTTGTGGTTATTAATGTGGTTATTTACAATGTTTCAACAGGGCTATTTGGGACAATAAATCCTCAGTCCATATGGGCCTATAGGTGATTGTGTCCCAATCAACCAGACAGATTTCCTGTTACTAAGATTTGTCTTTGAAAATGGAATTTCTAAACTTGAAAACTCCTTAAGGCTGAGACTACATGGTGACTGTGGCTACGAATCCCATCCCACGACCAAATGTTAGTGCATGGAGTGGCGTTACATGGCACCATCAGTTGCAGTGCGATGCCATTGCCTTAATGTAACTTAATCTGTTGAATTTTGAATTTATAGAGCATGTCCGTAATGCCCGTGAATTGTGGCACTGCATGGACTCGCCCATAGAACTCTATGAAAGAGTGCGGCAGGACACGGACATCTGCAACATGTGGACCATAGAATCATTACGGTCGTATAAGACCAGCCTAATACAGTAATATATTACAAGAAAGAACACATACAAGTCATAGCAGATAGAAAAAGACACTATGAGTCATAGCAACTAAAAGAAAGACTTCAGGATCATTCAATTCTCTGTGCGGAGTGATCTTCGCTTAACCTGATGTTTATTATATAGCCTGACCGTGGTTCAGAGAAAGGACTTCCGATAGCGCTTCTTCTCACACTTGGGGTGAAGCAGTCGGTTACTAACAGTACTGCCAATTGCTGTCACGGTCTCATACATGGGATGAGACATTGTGGTCCTCTATTGAATCTTTTCCAACTCTAGGATGTCCTTTCTATGAACTGTTGCCCTGAACTGAATAATTCAGATGCGGCTGCACCAATGACTTATAAAGTTGATTGGCATTGCATGCTGTAATTTACTCTACAATCTACAAGAAGACTTTGGTCCTTCTCCTCCAGTGACTCTCCCAGGTTTACTCCCCCTATGACAGATTTATTATTTTTTTTAATCTAAATCCATAACTTTACATTTATCAACATTGAACCTTATTTGCTATGTGGATGCCCAAACACTGAGTCTGCCCAAGTCTGCTTGTAACCTACGTACATCCTCTTTAGACTATACTACATAGCTTGGTGTCATCTGCAAAAATAGAGACCGTGCTATTAATTAATTCCATCTTCTATATCATTAATAAATGAGATAAATAACAGCAGACCCAGCACTGAACCCTGGGATACACTATTTATAGCATTATAATTTATAGCTCAGATCAATCAGTTCAGCTAATTGCAGTTTGTTGATAAAGCCAAGTCTGTTACCTCTCTATGTAAACACACAGATAACACTGAGTCCATTCTCTACAAGCATGTGTATATTATTTAATCTGAATAAGTATTGTGATACTTCTTAGTGTTACGTTCAGCAAGCTGAGAGGGAAGGGGAGAAATACAAGAAGTGAGAAGAAGAGAGAGCAGGAAAACTACTGAAATCAGGAGATGAGAAAAACCACTTTAAGGGTTTTTTTCCCTCCCAATTTTTGTTTTTGTATTTTACAATTTAAGTAGAATCTGATTAGATTATGGTCACTTTTACCGAGGTTTTCACCAACAGCGACATTTTCAACAAGTCAACATTTTATAATTTTTTTTAGTGTAAAAAAAAATATTTATTTGTTGAAACAGCTCATTCCTATTAAAGTTAGAACTATACATTGTGTTTTTTTTTTTTTTTTTGTTTTTTTTTTTAAGGAAAACCTAAAGATAAGTTTTGTGTTGAATTGTTAAATTGTTGTCTCCCAGCATAGCCCGCACTGTACAGAAACACCAACGGTTACTGAGTGTACTAGAAAGCATGGACAACGGGAAGCCCATCCGAGAATCACGTGACTGTGATGTACCACTGGTGGTTCGCCATTTTTATCATCATGCTGGTTGGGCTCAACTCAGGGACACAGAAATGGCAAATTGGAAGCCTCTTGGTGAGAAAGATATTTTATGTTGTAGTGGAATGTTTAGTAGTTGCTTCTGGTTTCTTTATAGTTACAATTTTCTGTCTTGGTTTAGGTGTTGTTGCCGCCATTGTGCCATGGAATTTTCCGCTCATGTTACTTACCTGGAAGATATGTCCTGCTCTGGCAATGGGTATGGTCAACATATTATGGTTCTGTATTTGTACATGAAACAATATGCAATGATGCAAATGTAATTTCCAGTTCATATATGTTTGGTATTCCATTTTCTGTAATCCAATAGTGAAAGGGATTTTCTACACATGAATAGATTAGATTATCCAATAGGGATTTAGAGGCATCATTTGACTTTATATGACGTATCCTGGATTTTTCAGCAGGATACAAGTCTGACTGTAGTTTGCAGTTCTCTGTAACCTGGTGGGTGGAGACTAGCTCTCACATTAAGTAGAGGAGAATCTGCTCCCTGACGTTCTCTATCACTGAAAAACAGCCTCAGGATCATGCAGGGCATATGTAGGGAAGTACTGAATTTACCCTGTGGGTGACTGGGTAACAGAATAAGGAGCCCTTTGAATGGTACTATGGCTGACTATTGTTGATCTTGGATACTTTCGGTGCCAGAAGCTTAGCATAGTATAGAAATGCTGCACGCAGCTACTGGATTTAGAAGCAGAATCAGATTTCTTTTAGTTTTTGGCTTGAGGTATCATTTTTGACACTGAAAAGCATTTTTGGGAAAACGTTGTATCCTCTTGCAAAAAAGGCATTTCTGATCTGACAGATCTATCTACATGGGCAATGAAAGATGATGTGTCATTTGACACCCTTGAAATGTGAATCTTTTTGTCATCAATTGGCACAAACTGGTGATTTTTTTTTTTTTTTAAATGTAGATTGTGAGCCCCATATAGAGCTCACAATGTACATTTTTTCCCTATCAGTATGTCTTTTTGGAATATGGGATGGAAATCCATGCAAACACGGGGAGAACATACAAACTCCTTGCAGATGGTTTAATGCCCTTGGCGGGATTTGAACACCAGGACTCCAGCGCTGCAAGGCTGCGGTGCTAACCACTGAGCCACCGTGTGGCCCCTTAAACTGGTGATTTTCTCTTGTTCCAGCAATTGTATGTCCACCTTTGAAACTTTCCTCTTGAACTACCCGTATTTTGACAATTTTTTCTTTTGGAACAAAAAAAAAAACAAAAAAAAAAAACAAACCTTGATGCCATGCAGTTGCTCGTTGCAAAAGTTGAATAAATCCACCTGCGATAAAGAGACCACCTGTGGCTGGCCTTGCACGGCTATCGGCCATGGCTCCTAGGCGTTGGGGCTGCCAATTCTCGAAAGACAGCATTATTACAATTCTTAATAGGATTATAATACCAATTCTTAGGGAATTGGTAGTGGTATAACCACCATGGACCAACGCAAGGGTTTGAATAGTGCAGTTACCATTCATTGCGTATGATTAAAAAAAAAACATGTTCAGTGGCATTTTTCTTTTCTTAAACTGAGAGACTACCAAAAAAAAAAAAACGATGATCCTTGTAGAGAAAAATGTGCTCTTTCCAATGATATCAGAATTAATAGATTTTAGGGGTACCCTTTTTGAGAAATTTGACCTAAAAATAGGTAAAATTTGAATTTTATAAGTTTTTCATCATATGTGGGTGTGAATATCTCCACAAATACATATCCTTTGACCATGATATTGTAGCAATGCAAAGTCATGTAGATGTTTGGTGTACAGGGCAAATCACCAGTTATTATTGGTTTTTGGTCTTGAGTTATATTTGGGCAAAGTTTGGCATAAATGTCATGCGGCGTGATTTTCAAGCTACTTTGACACAAAATTGCGCCTGATATATTGTTTTGTGATAGCCGGTAATAATTTTATCGTGTTTAGCAGCAAACATTGAGCTAGTATGTCAAATTTCAGCATCATAACCAGTAAAGAACTCTAATGGCTATGTGCCAAAGTTTGCAAAATCCTCTTAGCTGAAGCCGCGGTCTTGGTGGAACCTCCGGTAAAAGATCAACAGTGCCCCAGGTATTTGATATCTGGCCCTAAAAATTTACAGAACCTCGTTTCAGATATACATGTACATCCTCATAAATTTTGAGTGGGGACGATTTTAAAAACTGGTCCACTTGATGTGGAATGACCCTATATGAAATGGAGTTGTCCCGATAAGACCAATAATCTCCTATAGTTCCAGAGATTTTGCTGTGCTGCTTGGTAAAGCGCTGCTGAGTACAGAGTTCTGTATGCCATTCAGAGGAACTGCAACAGATGAATAACCATATTGTTCATAATTCAATGTATTCTTTCCTTCTCATTCTCTTCCTCCAGGAAATACTGTAGTGTTAAAACCTGCCACATACACACGGTTGACAGCACTTCTCCTGGCGGAGATCTGTGCCGAGGCTGGTCTACCTCCAGGAGTCTTTAATGTGGTTACCGGTAATGGAGCTTTTGGGGAGAAACTGGCTGTTCATCCAGATGTGGATAAAGTTGCATTTACTGGCTCCACTGAGGTAATGACCAAGACTGGATGTGTCATCATTCATAGAGATGGAGTATGTGCTGTCCCAGAGGACCATACACCCTATTAAAATGTTATACAAGGTGTCACATAACTTGAGATCTCCTGAAACGGAACATAAGACATTTGCCATTCCAGCTGGCTCAATACAGTCCTGTAATACATGGTCACTTATTTCTTTGTATGGGTTATATAAAGCAATATTTCTTTTGTGGTGAGAATGAGTGGCTGCGTAGTGCTTATCTCCTCTATAAGAGCCGATATCTTAGAGTAAGAGATGGCCCGTCTGGATTAGAGATTGCCTTATTTTTAAGAAAAGGTTGGATGCTGAAATTCCTTTAAAAAGGGTTGTTCAAGATATTTCATCATTATCAGGTTGCTGACTCCTTCATCCCCCCCCCATTGATCTGCTGTTCCCAGTTCTGTATCTTGTACCAAGTCAGAAGTAGATAGCGCCATACACTGTGTAGTGGACCTCCACCAATCTAATATCAATATCTGCATTTGAACAAAACATTTAGCCTGAGACCCCACATTGCAGATTTTGCTGAGTTTTTTTGTTGTTATTTTTTTCAGCCAAACCCAAAGGTGGCTACCGAAGGAATGGGAAATATAAGGGAAGTTCTTATACTTCTCCCTCCTGCTCAATCCACTGGCTTTGGCTCAAAAAAACGCAGCAAAATTTGTAACAAAAAGAGCTTTTCCGTAATATGAGGCCTTAGCCTTCAGTTTAGCAGAATAAATAAAGAGTTACTTACAGACAATACTTCAGTTTTTGCTGGGGTGTTTTGTTTTTTGGCTTTTTTATTTTAATTATGTTGATCTTGCTTTGGTGAACATACAGTTGAACAGTCTGAATGTGTACACTGCAGTTTTCTGTAGTGTACTCCTATTGTTGTTGTGATACCACAGCGGCCGAAAAGAGCATAAATATAATATTATCTGATGCGTGTGGTGCTTCATAGATTGGAAAGATGACATATGTGTCGATTATAGTTGCTTTCTTCTTCTATAATATTGTATTACTCTTACGACAGGTTGGACGCACTTTACGTAAAGCAACAGCTGGCACTGGCAAGAAGTTGTCTCTGGAGCTTGGTGGCAAATCTCCATTTATTGTGTTTGATACAGCGGACCTAGACGGTGCGGTGGAGGGAATTGTGGATGCCATTTGGTTTAATCAAGGCCAGGTAGGTTTAGATACTAAACTGCATATTGTCCTTTCTCAAAGACACTTACATTCCAGCGATGGGTTAGAGAACTGTACTTTTGGGGCAGCCATGTGTGTAAATGGAGAGGGAAAGGCAAAATAACTCCAAAAATCTGGTAGAAAAAGATTTGAAATCTTGCAGATTTTACACTTACCAATGAGCTTAATAATAGGGTCACACCTCCGACACTGTAGAGATCACTTTATTCAGGCTTCTCTTTATTAGGAAAAAGAGCATTACATTGACAGGTGACACCTAACAGGACAACATCATTACTTCTGGCTCTCAGCTGTATTACACAGCCAAGACCTGGGACTAGTCGGAGTATTTTTTTTTTAATGTAGATTGTGAGCCCCACATAGAGCTCACAATGTACATTTTTCCCTGTCAGTATGTCTTTTTGGAATATGGGATGGAAATCCATGCAAACACGGGGAGAACATACAAACTCCTTGCAGATGGTATTTTGCCCTTGGCAGGATTTGAACACCAGTGATGCAAGGCTGCAGTGCTAACCACTGAGCCACCGTGTGCCCCCCCCCCCTAGTCAGAGTATTTTCTGACTCTCAGATGGCATGATTAATAGCGATCATGGCATCAGGTGGGTCAGGGTAAAATTGTTTTATTGGTAGACACGGTAAAACAATATAAATATTGAGTCGCTGTAATCATAAAAATAAAAAAACCTGCAAATCTGTTACAAAGTAAACAAACATGATGGAAAAAGCTTCCTTCATGTTGTTTATATCAGAGTCAGTGGGAACAGACCCAGAAGGGATCTACTGTCTCTGACAGATGTTAGCAATGCCCACATCACTGCTTTGCACTTTTCAGAACGGTTGAAAACGGGGTTTATCAGGATCTGCAGAAGTTAGATTAAAGAGTGTAAATAGTGTAAAATAAAAATAACCTTTATTGACCTGCTGAATCCCCTGGCTCCTACAGCAGACACGTGTTGTATACT
Source organism: Leptodactylus fuscus (assembly GCF_031893055.1). Taxonomy (NCBI): domain Eukaryota; kingdom Metazoa; phylum Chordata; class Amphibia; order Anura; family Leptodactylidae; genus Leptodactylus; species Leptodactylus fuscus. Next base: position 71,240,049 of record NC_134270.1, read on the forward strand.
CACATGACCGCTGTAGACAGTCACTGACCTTATCGAACATGTACAGCATAAGACCACTGGAGCAGCAGCACTGAAATAGTGGGGGTTTATGGGAACTGCAGTTCTGCTTTTATTTTATGCTATTTCCTTCCATTATCCTAATTTTAACAAGTCCTGGAAAACCCCTTTAAATTACATAAGTTTTTGTATCTGTACAATGAATCCTTTTTATTTTCTGAGGCTGAAAATCCCTTTGATTTCCTCTTCTGGAGCGCATTGTGCTACATCTAAGACCTCCTGCAGCAATACAGTAATGAAACTTGCTTAAAACAATTCATCTGTGGGTTGCGTATGTTAATGATACTTCCTATTTTATTTGCCGTCAAGAGCAGAAGCAGCAGCCCTGTGGTTTTATCTTTGTAGAGGTCACTGGCCACAGTCTACATCTGAGTTCTTAGCACATAGGAGGTTATACAGTTGGAGCTGCACTAAATTACAAATTATTCTGGAGACAAACCAGAAGTGAGGAGTTCTGTTGACTTATGTGCAACCAAAGAAATGTTCTGTCTAACCCCTCTTTCAACTTTAGGCTTGGCCATGTACTCTTATTTAGACGTGTGAGAACAATCTGCTCTAAATTTGCCTGAATACTCATATTCACCTATGCTAACCACCCAGTGCTGCCCCCTAACATAAAGGTTGATAAGTCCCGATTTGAAGCAGATTTTGGTGGTGATAGATTCCCTTTAAAGAGGTTGTTCAGGCTAAAGAATATTTGCTATTTAGGCTGGGGGAGGTAAAAAACCAAAAACCATACCTGTCCAAATGCTCCAGTGTCCTCGCAGGGTGGTCCGGTCCTGCAGCTCAGCTGCCTTCTTGCTGTTGAATTTCTTGCCGGCTGTGACGACCTGGTTCCCTTCTGCTGAGGTCAATCAGGATCACGTGACGCCTGGACCCTGCTTCAATCAGCGGTGCCTCTAGTGCTGGAGGGTATACAGTGGACAGAGCTGGAAGCAGAAGGCACTGCCCATTGTATAGCAGAGGTGTCAAAATACTTCAACTCTGCTCCTATTCAAGTGAATGATGAGAGAGATTAAGTATTTTGGCACTGCTGCTATGCAACAAATGGCATTTGTCACGCGCGGACTGTCCTAGCACGTGACGCGACTCACTCAATCTTGCACTCACCCTTCACTCGAGCGTAACACCCCATAAACCTTGCTAATATATACAGGTGTTTTGCTAACCATCAGACACAAACTCGCCTCAAAAGATAATGGGTTCATGGAGCAAAGTTATCTTAAATTTAAAGGGGCTCTATCAGCAAAATTTATGCTGTATGAGCCCCACATATGCCTGAATAGCCTTTAAAAAGGCTATTCAGGCACCACTAATCTTATTTTAAACCCCCCCGGTTTAAAATGATACCCTAAAAACGAATATGCAAATTATACTTAACGTGCACTGTCATCTGCTGTCACGCTCTCCTGTCCTGGCTCTTCCCCGCCTTGATCTTCTGTTCTTCCAGCGGGTTTGGTTCAAATCCTGTGCATGCGCAATAGTGCTCCCTTCGGAGCGCTACTGCACACGCTCCAGGGCCATTTTTGTAGTAGTCCTAATTTCCCCTTAGAACTACGCGAGCGTACTGCGCATGCGCAGTACGCTCACAAACCTCTTCATTTCGGAAGAACAGAAGATCAAGGCGTGGAAGAGCCAGGACAGGAGGGTGTTGCTGAAAGAAGAGGAAGGCGTGACAGCAAGATGACGTCGGACAGTTTACGACTGCACATCGTGCACGGGTAAGTATCATTTGCATATTTGTTTTTAGGGTAATATTTTAAAACCGGGGGTGTAAATAAGATTAGCGGTGCCTATTCAGGCATATGTGGGGCTCATACAGCATAATTTTGCTGATAGAGCCCCTTTCACCCAAAGGGTGAATACCCAAAGGGTTCAGTGCTATATATGAAAGACAAGATAAATTGCAAAAATTGCAAACAGCCTTTAAGGGGTGTTGGATAAATGGATATTTTAATCATAAGGCCTCCCCCCCCCCAATCTTTCTAAGTTACATTTATTAACAATTTTTCTTTGTTGTACTGTAATATATATGTAGATCATGTGACCTACATATGTATTACATTTTTTAGCCTTCCCACTGACATTGCAGGGGCTCAGTCTAATTGATATCCACACACATCAAAAAGACCTGCTCTCCAGCCCCATTATACTTACCTGTTCTTCCTGGTAGTTCCTGGTACTTTTTGACAGCTTATCTGTGCCTACCATCTGGGCATGGAGAACGGTGGTTTTTACTGCCATTAATGAACATTTAGGCTGTGCCATTGTAGCAATCTTTCAGACTTACGGTAACAGGCTGGTGGGTGGTGGAATCTGCTTTGGGAAATATTCAAAGTGCAGTTAGCCTCAGCTGTGTAGGAGTCCGTTTACTGGTGCGGTACCGCATTAAGACCGCAGTAGACACATTGCAGATTTGTGTCCTGAGGAACCCCGATAATATAGGGGGAAAACGCGTAGAGACGTTTATTTATGATATATTTGATATATAAATATCTAAGTAATGCTCCAGCTCCCTCTATCAGTCTGGTAGCACTTGCTTTAGAGGCATAGTAATTAAGCACAGGTGTGCTGATAAAGTACGAGGGATAATATCGCTCTGAACAATTCTATGCCATTTTTGACTAGATGAGAGCAAAGAAGCAGTCTTTTTATATCATAAACTCGGCAGTTAATCAGTTTGGGTTATTATGTACAACTGAATCCTTGTCCAGTTAGGAGGAGGATTGAAGCTAGCACCTACTTTGCAGCATGTGTAATATTGAGATGGTAGCTGCATGACTCATAAGTTAGGACTGCAGATTTCCTGATAAGCGCCCACTGTCCAGGGAATGTGTGTAGAGACGTATCATTCACATATAAGATCCCTTGGTGGTTAGGAATAGAAGGTGCAGCAAAAGAAACAAAATATCGTTTATTATGAATAGTTTTTGTACCAGGTTGAATATTTTTATAATTTTTATATGTTTAAAACCGCATATAGTAAAACATATGGTTAGTTCATACGTTTTTGGCTCTGGAAGCTGTCTGCTACAGATGATCGGGGCAGTGTCCAGGTGTCAAACCTCTCTGATCGGATAGGTCATTGGTATCAAAAATGTCCCTGGGCCCAAACAACCCCTTTAAAGCTGAAACATTGGTGTTGCCCAGCAGTGTGTCTAAGGTCACATGATGAGCAGAATCAACAACAGCTGCCAATTTATTTGGGCTTTTATGGGTGTTATAGAGGTGAATCCGTCTCTTAATGCTGTTGACCCTTTAAGAGACACAAATGTTATTCAGGAGGATCAGAATGTAAGATATTCACCCTCTCCTTTCAAAACAGGTTTGCAGCGCAGGATCCCGTCTGCTCATGCAAGAGTCCATTGCTGAAGATTTGATTCGCAGATTGAAGCAGAGGATGTCACACCTGAGGGTTGGGGACAGCCTGGATAAATGCATTGACATGGGAGCCCTGGTGGATGAAAGTCAAAAGAAAACAATCAGTGAGTTTGTGGAGGAGGCTCGTTCAGAGGGGGCAGAGGTGAGTGATGGTATTAGGAAACGCTATGCTCTTCTTAAAAAGTAATCCATTTAAGGGGTTATTATTGATAGTGTATTAGGATTATATGAGAGCTAATATGACTGGATGTATATTGTATTATACCCTATAGCTGGAAAATGGTATCTTCATCTACCAGCTGTTTCCTCATTCCATGCTTGCAAGCTCTATATAGTATATATGGTGTGTATATATATATATATATATATATATATATATATATATATATATATATATATATATACACAGTGGGGCAAAAAAGTATTTAGTCAGTCACCAATAGTGCAAGTTCCACCACATAAAAAGATGAGAGGCGTCTGTAATTTACATCATAGGTAGACCTCAACTATGAGAGACAAAATGAGAAAACAAATCCAGAAAATCACATTGTCTGATTTTGTAAGAATTTATTTGCAAATTATGGTGGAAAATAAGTATTTGGTCACCTACAAACAATCAAGATTTCTGGCTCTCACAGACCTGTAACTTCTTATTTAAGAGTCTCCTCTTTCCTCCACTCATTACCTGTAGTAATGGCACCTGTTTAAACTTGTTATCAGTATAAAAAGACACCTGTGCACACCCTCAAACAGTCAGACTCCAAACTCCACTATGGTGAAGACCAAAGAGCTGTCAAAGGACACCAGAAACAAAATTGTAGCCCTGCACCAGGCTGGGAAGACTGAATCTGCAATAGGCAACCAGCTTGGATTGAAGAAATCAACTGTGGGAGCAATAATTAGAAAATGGAAGACATACAAGACCACTGATAATCTCCCTCGATCTGGGGCTCCACGCAAAATCTCACCCCGTGGGGTCAAATTGATCACAAGAACGGTGAGCAAAAATCCCAGAACCACACAGGGGGACCTAGTGAATGAACTGCAGAGAGCTGGGACCAATGTAACAAAGCCTACCATCAGTAACACACTACGGTGCCAGGGACTCAGATCCTGCAGTGCCAGACGTGTCCCACTGCTTAAGCCAGAACATGTCCGGGCCCGTCTGAAGTTTGCTAGAGAGCATTTGGATGATCCAGAAGAGTATTGGGAGAATGTCCTATGGTCTGATGAAACCAAACTGGAACTGTTTGGTAGAAATACAACTTTTCGTGTTTGGAGGAAAAAGAATACTGAGTTGCATCCATCAAACACCATACCTACTGTAAAGCATGGGGGTGGAAACATCATGCTTTGGGGCTGTTTCTCTGCAAAGGGGCCAGGACGACTGATTCGGGTACATGAAAGAATGAATGTGGCCATGTATCGTGAGATTTTGAGTGCAAACCTCCTTCCATCAGCAAGGGCATTGAAGATGAAACGTGGCTGGGTCTTTCAACATGACAATGATCCAAAGCACACCGCCAGGGCAACGAAGGAGTGGCTTTGTAAGAAGCATTTCAAGGTCCTGGAGTGGCCTAGCCAGTCTCCAGATCTCAACCCTATAGAAAACCTTTGGAGGGAGTTGAAAGTCCGTGTTGCCAAGCGACAGCCCCAAAACATCACTGCTCTAGAGAAGATATGCATGGAGGAATGGGCCAACATACCAACAACAGTGTGTGCCAACCTTGTGAAGACTTACAGAAAACGTTTGACCTCTGTCAATGCCAACAAAGGATATATAACAAAGTATTGAGATGGAATTTTGTTACTGACCAAATACTTATTTTCCACCATAATTTGCAAATAAATTCTTACAAAATCAGACAATGTGATTTTCTGGATTTGTTTTCTCATTTTGTCTCGCATAGTTGAGGTCTACCTATGATGTAAATTACAGACGCCTCTCATCTTTTTAAGTGGTGGAACTTGCACTATTGGTGACTGACTAAATACTTTTTTGCCCCACTATATATATATATATATATATATATATATATATATATATATATATATATATATATATATCTCGCCACACCCAAAAAATCCATGTGTAAATATTTAATATAGAGAATCCAGGGAGGAGGGGATGCAGCTGCTGTGAGAGGGAGCAGGAGTGAGAAGATTCCTGACAGTAGCTTGACAGTCTTTGCACCACATCAGATCCTGCAAACTTTTGATATATTCTTCTTTTATTTTATATAGAATCATATTCATACAATATAGAAATGATCTTCTTTCTTACCTTCAGGTTTTCCAAGCTCCTGGCCCACTACCTAAGAAAGGATTATACTACCTGCCAACCCTGATCACTGGTGTGAACACTACCTCGCGTTGTGTCAGAGAAGAGGTATGGATGTCACTACTAATTGCTTGGTAATGGTTTATGTTCCTTGCTATATATTGCACAGATATGTGTCTACATGTTGTTAGAATATGCGTGTGTAAATACTAATGTATTGATGGTTTTTTTGTTCCAGATTTTTGGACCGGTCTTGGTTGCGATGTCTTTCCGCACAGCTAAGGAAGCCATTTCTCTGGCCAATAACACCCCATATGGATTGGCAGGAAGTGTCTGGACAGAAAATCTACCCCTAGCATTGGAAGTAGCTTTGAGGTGAATTATTTGTTTTTTTAAATATTGTCCCGCCTCTCTCCCGCTTTATATTTCTACCTTTTTGTTTATGTCCTCGATATCCGCTACCTTTTAGCATTGGTGCTGGATATTGAAACCGACCCCAGTTTCCTCCTTTATCCTCCTTTCCTTGTTTGATAATCCCAAGGGTTGAGGGTTTCTACATCTCGGCTCCTTGGAAGGTCTTTTAGAGGGAAGGGAGATACTGGTGTTAACTGCAGTCAGCCATAAAATGACATTGTTACTATTCCCTAGGCTAATCTACACTATCTGTGTTACATACAGCGGTTCAGGAGGTTTACAGTATACAGTATATAGGTGGTTGCTTTGATATGACAATACAGTGTGGCTAAATGAGTAACCATTTCCTCAGCTTTCCACTTCTCTACCCCTCTCTTTACTAGATTTCTAGATGCCATTCTTATGTATAAGGAAAAATATATCTTTGTACCGTGCTCCCTTTTTGCATAAATATGCTTCCTTCAGAAATTGTGTTATACCATGCTTGACAAAGAGGCCCAAGTAGTCTTGAAAGCTTGAAATCTGTCATCATTTTAGTTAGCCATTAAAAAAGGTATCAACTATTGAAGACTCAATTTTTATGTTCTTATATGTGTGTTTTATGTAGAGAGTTGTTTAAAGAACATATACGGGGAAAAAATCAAACCACTCCTTGCACTGGATAAGCTTCTTATCTTACTAACTAGAGATGAGCGAGTAGTATTCGATCGAATACTACTATTTGATCGAATACTCGTGTCGGTCGAATACCACACGGGAAAATTCCATTGAATTCAATGCAAAAACCTCCTCGTGCTCCTCATCCTGCTACTTCCGGAACTTGGAGGATCCAAGGTGTCGATCTTTGGTTTCCATGGAAACCGGAACAACATTCCCGTTTTTTCCCATAGACTACAATAGGATTCGATATTCGAACTAATACTACTCGCTCATCTCTATTACTAACATATATGTCTGTCCCCCAGAACCCCAATAATAAGCTTTGCAGAGCAGGAATTCTCATTCCATCGCTTCCCCTGCTGACACTCCAAATTTTGGTCACATGGCCAACTCTGCTGTATTCTAAGTACGTGAAAGAATAGAGCCGAGTCGGTGACGTCATAGCAGAAGAGGTTGAGCACTTCTTACCCCATACTTTGCTCTGCATGTTATGATTGGGATTCACAGGGACTGCCATATTGGTAATGTAGCTTATTCAGGACTGGCAATGCTCTGGTAAGATTTATTTGCCTGCATAACCCCTTTCATAACTTTCTTTGGTGTGAGCACATGAATGAGTGAACAGTGCTTCCTGGAACCAGGCTGCTCCTGTTTACTCTATAAGATACCTAACCAGTAGGGAAGGATGGCAAATGTTACAGTACATTTCTGACTGGCACAATATCTTTATTTTCAGTATTAAGGCTGGCACTGTGTGGGTAAATGGACACAATATGTTTGATGCAGCCGCTGGGTTTGGTGGATATAAAGAGAGTGGATTCGGCCGCGATGGTGGAAAAGAGGTAAGAGCAAGGTATCCTGCTTTAGGCTCCAGGCACGCAATTGTGTGCTTTATCAGTGTGCTAGCCTCATTTTTATTGTATTCCAATGGCCCAGACCACAAGTCCATGTATTATCACAGGTCCGTTTATGGGGCAGTGAGCTATATTGTCCTATACTTGTCTGTTTTGCAGCTTGGTCTCACTGAACTAGATTAATAGGTCCATGTAGGAACTGGCGGCACATGGGTATCATCCCTTTGTAGTGCCATTTTCCCAGACAGCCTTTTACTCTGTATGACTGGTATAGGACAATTAATATGCTGATAGAGTACTATTTATCTTGTTTTTTTATTATTTCTTAGCCGCTCTATGGAGAAGGAGGGGGTTGCTGCCAAGTAGTTAATTGATTGACTCACTGGTAGCCTCTTATCTACAACTTAGTGATGTTAAAAGAGCTCAGAGTCGCAGAGTGTAGCAGCAGCAATTACTTGACTGTTGTTTTCTAGTAGCCTGTTAATAGACTAATATGTAGAAAGTAACTGCCTAAAAGGGGAGAAAAAAAAGATATTTAAAAGTACGCTTTAAACTAGCTGGACCTCTGTTTTCTGCCTTATTACTGGTGCATTTTGAGTCCATTGTGATAAAAGCATAATAGAAATGTTTGTATTGATCATTGTATTGTTACTATGTTTTGCCGTTGAATGTGCTGGCAGCAATTTATATCTTATTGCAGATACAATTGCCCAGACCTGTTTCAAAATTAGGCTGATCAGTTTCTTAATCTCCAGTTAACAATTTGATTTCGTTAGAAGAATGTGCTGGCAACAATTTGAGTTTTTGCAGAGGTAAATGCCCAGAACACACAATGGAGCCGAAACTATAATGTAATCTAAATTACTTGTTTTCAGGGCCTGTATGAGTATGTAAGACCATCTTGGGAGAATAGAGCCAAACCAAATCCAGGAAATGTGAATTGTAAAACATTTGCTGCTACTTATGGGGCTGATGTCCCCCCGATTCCTGGGCAAAAAGACATCAGCGCATCTGTCATTCAGATTCAAGATTCTCAAATTCCAAGGTATGATGAAATAATTTCTGTCAGCTTTGTTTCACTGGCTTAAAAAGGATCTGTCACCTCTCCTAACTAGAACATATCCTAGTTAGAGATGAGCGAACACTGTTCGGATCAGCCGATCCGAACAGCACGCTGCCATAGAAATGAATGGAAGCACCTGTGACGCTGACTTTGCCAGCGGCCGGCCGGCGTCACAGGTGCTTCCATTCATTTATATGTCAGCGTGCTGTTCGGATCGGCTGATCCGAACAGTGTTCGCTCATCTCTAATCCTAGTAAATGTTTACATTTGCCTTGAGTCCATTCTGAATCATCTTTCCTTGTAATTCTATGTTACCCTGTTCCTCTTTTATGTGGCTTGGGAACTTAAGAATACCTTTCCCCTTGTTAAAGGGATGTGTCCTTACAGTGTAGTTGGTATAAATGTTTGCAGGTACAAAATGAAATTGTGATGTTTGCCTGAGAGAACACCTTTAAAAATTGTTTTTATTTTTGTCATAACAAATATAAAATGGTATGATCCTAACCAACCGAGTAGGACTACGCTGGTGGTTAGTCAGGCTAGCTAAAGAAAGATGTCTGTGGATTCTATTGTTAGAGAAGAAATGCCAAGAGTGAATAATATACACTCACCGGCCACTTTATTAGGTACACCATGCTAGTAACGGGTTGGACCCCCTTTTGCCTTCAGAACTGCCTCAGTTCTTCGTGGCATAGATTCAACAAGGTGCTGGAAGCATTCCTCAGAGATTTTGGTCCATATTGACATGATGGCATCACACAGTTGCCGCAGATTTGTCGGCTGCACATCCATGATGCGAATCTCCCGTTCCACCACATCCCAAAGATGTTCTATTGGATTGAGATCTGGTGACTGTGGAGGCCATTGGAGTACAGTGAACTCATTGTCATGTTCAAGAAACCAGTCTGAGATGATTCCAGCTTTATGACATGGCGCATTATCCTGCTGAAAGTAGCCATCAGATGTTGGGTACATTGTGGTCCTAAAGGGATGGACATGGTCAGCAACAATACTCAGGTAGGCTTTGGCGTTGCAACAATGCTCAATTGGTACCAAGGGGCCCAAAGAGTGCCAAGAAAATATTCCCCACACCATGACACCACCACCACCAGCCTGAACCGTTGATACAAGGCAGGATGGATCCATGCTTTCATGTTGTTGACGCCAAATTCTGACCCTACCATCCGAATGTCGCAGCAGAAATCGAGACTCATCAGACCAGGCAACGTTTTTCCAATCTTCAATTGTCCAATTTCGATGAGCTTGTGCAAATTGTAGCCTCAGTTTCCTGTTCTTAGCTGAAAGGAGTGGCACCCGGTGTGGTCTTCTGCTGCTGTAGCCCATCTGCCTCAAAGTTCGACGTACTGTGCGTTCAGAGATGCTCTTCTGGCTACCTTGGTTGTAGCGGGTGGCTATTTGAGTCACTGTTGCCTTTCTATCAGCTCGAACCAGTCTGGCCATTCTCCTCTGACCTCTGGCATCAACAACGCATTTCCGCCCACAGAACTGCCGCTCATTGGATGTTTTTTCTTTTTCGGACCATTCTCTGTAAACCCTAGATATGGTTGTGCGTGAAAATCCCAGTAGATCAGCAGTTTCTGAAATACTCAGACCAGCCCTTCAGGCACCAACAACCATGCCACGTTCAAAGGCACTCAAATCACCTTTCTTCCCCATACTGATGCTCGGTTTGAACTGCAGGAGATTGTCTTGACCATGTCTACATGCCTAAATGCACTGAGTTGCCGCCATGTGATTGGCTGATTAGAAATTAAGTGTTAACGAGCAGTTGGACAGGTGTACCTAATAAAGTGGCCGGTGAGTGTGTATATAGGTATATACCACGGACTGAACTCTTTTCAGATATAATATTGAATATACACAGCTAGTTTAATATGTTCATAAAACGGGTGCTAGATGTATTGACCTCTGCACCAACTATGTCAAATATAGCTAAGCTGAAACCATGCTGGTGAATACATAAAGGATGAAAAATATAGGTAGTGATATTAGCTCTACGCACACATGTTGGATATCACCAAGTGATAGCACCAGTGAGTTTCCACACTAAAACTTATATGAAACTAGGCAGAAAAGGAAAACTTTTAAAGGGATCCTATCATTAAAAGTCATTTTTTTGTCCCTAACTCGTAGAAATAGCCTTAAGAAAATCTATTTGTCTCCTACCATTAGAGGTCTTCTCCACCCTGCCGTTGGTATATAATCCGGTTTTCGGCGGTATGCAAATGTGTTCTCTCACAGCACTGGGGGCGTCCCCAATGCTGTGAGAGAACTCTCCAGCACCGCCTCCATCTTCTTCTGGAATGGTCTTCTTCTGGGGGTTGGCGTCAAACTTCTAGGCCTCGGACCTAGGGCAAAGCCGACTGCGCATTCCCGCCGGCCACAAGAAAATGGACGCTTGCACAGTATCGGAAGAAGACATCGCAGAGGACACGGCAGAAGATAGAGGCGGCGTTTGTGGATCATGGGATTCTAATGATAGAATCCCTTTATTCCTGTCAATGCACAAGGATCAAAAACTGGCCACACTATACCATATAAACCTAGTTATCAGATGTTTGTAGTAGAGTGACTATTCTTCCCGTCTCCTATACTGGTTGAAGACAAAGGTATGGCACGAGACTAAGATTCAATGATTCAACCCTTGTTCTTTTTTTTTTAAAGGGGCTCTATGAGCAAAATTATGCTGTATGAGCCCCACATGTGTGAATAGCCTTTAAAAAGGCTATTCAGGCACCGCTGATGTCAATTTGATCCCCCCCCCCTTATCATGCACGGTGGGCGGTCATGCACGGTCTGATGTCATCTTCTGACATGCCTGCCTCTTCTTTCGGCGACGCTCTCCGGTCCTGGCAAGTAATAATGCCCCCTTAACAATTAATATTGTCTCCAGTAGCCCATCCTAAAGATACCGATGTAATTGAAAGGGGACGTGTGGCCATTTCCCCACCGAATTGTTGCAGCATCCTGTTTGGGAATTGGTGCTATATGGACTGAATCTGTGGAATTTCTTTTTACTTAATGATGAACCATACTGTACGTGTTACTAACTAGGTAACCATAAAAGCAGTTCCTAAAGAAAACATATAGTATTCTTAGGAACACCATCTCTTCCTAAAATAATACACTTTAGGGGCCACACGGTGGCTCAGTGGTTAGCACTGCAGCCTTGCAGCGCTGGAGTCCTGGTGTTCAAATCCCACCAAGGGCAAAAAACCATCTGCAAGGAGTTTGTATGTTCTCCCCGTGTTTGCATGGATTTCCATCCCATATTCCAAAAAGACATACTGATAGGGAAAAATGTACATTGTGAGCTCTATGTGGGGCTCACAATCTACATTTAAAAAAAAAAAATACACTTTAAGACAATTTCCCTGGAATCTGCCAGTCTTGTCCCTACTAGAGACCCTGAGATTGACTGTGAAGAATTACAAGCCATAGACATCCCAATGTTACCAGATAAGTACTGGATTTCTATGGTCTGTCTGCTTCTGGGACTCCAAGAGGATCTGTTATCGTACGTCATATTATTTACTTCTGCTCACCATCAAATAACAATTTTGGAGCATTTCCTTCTTACAATTCTACTTTTGTTATGCCTCCTAGAAATAAACTGAAAATTCGCTATTACCATTCCTCTAGTCCATGGGGCATGTCCCTACATAGTCTGACATAGGTAGTGATACATCACTACGTGGGTTACAGTTTTTTCTTAAATTTCGAGTGGGAATGACGGAGGAACAAAACAGTGCTGTAGCCTCTTCAAACGGCTGATCCTTTCGATCCCCACTGATCTCCTGAGAATAAGTATGATAATCCTGGAAATCAAACCTTGAAGCTTTTTTTTTTTTTTTTTTTTTTTTTTTTTAATATAAATAATTTTATCCCCAGTCAAATGACCATTCTGGTCATAAAGGGGTTTTCCATGAGTTGAATATTAGGATAGTTAATCAATATCTATTCAGTAGGGGTCAGACACTCTCACTCCCACAGATCAGCGGCTCAAAGCTCTCTAACACTGTCTAGTCAGCACTGCCTTCGTCCTACTAGGGAGGGACATGCCTCATATATTCGCAGAATAGTGGACTACTTGCGCCCTTAGAAGTAAAGGTTTCTGGAAGTATACCAGACAGACATGTTAGGAGAGCTGAAAGATCCCCTTTAGGCTAAGGCCCCATGTACTGAAATGCAGAAAAAAAATGCTGCAGAAAAAAAACTGCGGAAACACCATGTTTTTTTACACAGAGTGTTTCACTGTGTTTTCGCACAGTTCTCCTCTTCGGACTTTCTGCTCTTATTATGTCTATATGGAAAATGCCAGCATTTCCACAGGTATAATTGACATGATGCGATTTTCAAAAACACTTGGTTTTCTGCTGCAGATTTTATTCTGCAGTGTGTGGATGGGATTAGCCAGAATCCCATAAACTTTGCAGGTACTGTAAAATGCTGCGTTTTTGCAATGTGGGGCTTCAGCCTTAAAGGGATCTTCCCATCTCAAGGATCTTCTCTATACTTCTAGCTTATGTAAATTGAAGAGTTTTCCTAAATAGATTGCTTTTAGAAATGCTGCTTTGTTTTCCTGCTATGTGAAATTATTCCTCCCATTGTTTACACATGCCTCCATGGAGCTGGACCTGTGTGATAAGACAGGAAAGATGAGGTCACTCACTGTTCTCACACTTATGTACAGCTTTGCAATTCAACTAATTGCAGTTTGCTGATAAAGTTCCCCCCAGTCTGTTATCTCTCTATGTAAACACACAGATAACACGGAGTCTGTTCTCTAGAAGCATGTTCACTTTATTTGATCAGCATTTATTTTAGATTTCTAGTCATTACAATAAGTATTGTGATACGTCATATGGTATGTTCACACTAGCGATGGGCTTTCCGTTAACAGAAAGCTAACCCAAGGAATACAAGAAGTAAGAAGAAGAGACAGCAGGCAAAGCTGTTGAAACAGGGAGATGGGAAAACCCCTTTAGGCTAAGGCCCCACCTTGCAGAAACACAATTTTTTTTTTTTGTTTCAGGTTTTTTGTTTTCCTGTGTGTTTTGTTTTTTTTAACAAAAGCCAAGAATGGCTACAAAAGGAATGGAAAATATAAAGAAAGTTCTTTATATATCAATATTTGGTGGTGTTTCTCTAAGTGGAAATAACAGATCATTGTCTGGGCCAGAGTTACATATGACATGATATAGTGGAGAAAACAACTACACTATTCTAACCATGTGGTGTGACAGATCTGCAAAACCACAAGACTTGTGGTAATTACATTCTAATTTTGGGCAGTAATCTTTACCTTACACATGTCCTCCATATTATTTAACCCCTAACCTCCCTCACTTAGGTTTCATTCACATTTGTGTCGGAGTCTCTATAAAAGACTTTATAACACTCCATCGCAGATTCTGCCGAAAATCGGCAGAGAGAAAAGTCCCCATTATAGTCTATGGCAGACCTGGGCAAATCCCGACCCGCGGGCCATACCCGGCCCTCTGACTGATTCAGACCGGTCCGCACAGCTTGACTAGGGAGGCGTGTCTTAGTGCTGGCAGGACAGTGCAAGAAGATGGAGACATGTGGTGTGTCCTAAGGTACTGAGAGGGGAATGTGAGATGCAGGGTGGAGAGTGTGTGTGTTTGTCTGTATGTGTGTGTGTGTGTCTATATCTGTGTGTGTGTCTATATGTGTCTGTCTGTCTGTGTGTGTGTGTGTCTGTGTCTATATGTGTGTGTGTGTCTCAGTAACCTAGGGGCAGAGATGGAAAGGGAATGTTATATTAGGGCAGAGATGGCAGATGGAGGGGGGGGGGGCATGAAACTGGGGGAGAGATGGAGGAGGGACATGAAATGGGGCAAATGAAGGGGGATATGAAACTGAGGGAGAAATGGAGGGAGGGGACATGAAACTGGGGGTAGATGAAGAGGGCACTTAAACTGGGGGGATATTAAACTGGGGACAACCGGAGGGGGAATTAAACCGTGGAGGTAGCTGTAGGGGGACCTGTCTGCTTCTAGTTTCCCCCAGTTTAATGTCACCCTCCAGCTACCCCTACGGTTTAATGTCTGCTTCCAGCTTCCCGATTTTAATGTCCCCCTCTAGTTGCCCCCAGTTTCACCTCCTGCTCCAGCTGTCAATTTATTGCCCTCCTCCAACTACCCCCACTGTTTATTGTCCCCCTCCAGTTGCCCCAGTTTCATGTCCCCTCTAGTTTCCACCAGTTTAAACTGGGGCACCAGGAGAGGGACTTCATACTGTGGGGCAGTTGGAAGGGAACATTATAATGTGGGGGCATATAATGTACGGGTGACTGTAGGAGGATTATACTTTGTGGGGGCACATGGAAAGATGATTGGGAATGGGCGGAGTCAATGTAGAAGTGGGTGGAGCTAAACTTGCCATGGCGTGGCCCTCTAGCATAGTTTCAATTTCTTATGTGGCCCCATGGAAAATTAATTGCCCACCCCTGGTCTATGGTGTCCACAGGTAACTGCTGTTATAGTGGACAGGCTTTCAGTCATTCGGGTCTCACGGCGAATACAAATGACGGCGAGCACGGCACAAGTGTGAACCTAGCCTTAAAGAAAAAGACAATCTCTAGTCTATGGACGAGTACTGTCAGGAAGCGAGGGGGTGTTCCTTACCATTCAGCGTCATTGTTGAGTGGTAAGCAACGCCCCCCTCTCGCAGTACAGCACAATAAATGCTGCTGTGAGGGTGTTCCTGACTGACTGTCAGAAATGCCCTTCTGACACTAAAGAGCTACAGTACCGGCAGCGATAGCTCTTCACCGGGGGCACAGAACGGGAAAGCCGACAGCGCTCTGAATTCAGCACAGTCAGTCAGCTTTCAGTCAGCTTTCTACCTTTGTATTACAAAGCATGTGCCTGAGGACACGAAAGGTTCTCTTTAAGGAACATGCTTCAGTATTGTTGTGTCATGAATACAAGTATTTATTATAATGTACATTGAGAAGAACTAAGTTTCATATTTAAGAAAGATTCATGTCTAGGACAATGTTTGTTTTGGTTTCTTTTTTAAATACTTTGCCTTTGTTTCCCTTCAGCGTGGATAGGACCTACAAGTTGTATTATGGTGGAGCCCAAAAACGTCCAGATGGTATGTACTCCCGACCCATCTTAGGATCTGATGGCTCAGTCATAGCATATGTGGCTGATGGCAACAGAAAAGATGTGCGCAATGCTGTGGAAGCCGCCCACAAAGCTGCTCCTGGGTAAGTTCTGACTGAACGTCACAGATTATTAGGCATTCACATATTTATACAAAAATATAAAGCACCATAAATAGAGCCAAGGAAATATTATTGATCCAACTGACTTTTCCTACATACATTAAGATACTGTAATTTCTAGCATGGTCTGAATTATGCTGCGGACAGCTCAGATGTGGTGAAACTTTTAGCACAGGAGGGAGAAGTACTACTGCCCCAAGATACAACCTGCTGGTTTGGATTGTTCTGGGCGACTTGAACAGTAACCAGCCCCGCAGAGCTGCCACATTGAACTAGACAAATTATTCTACTCAACTACGTTTTACTTTGATTTGTCATTCTTGGATATACTATAACATTGAATTCAACTGGGAAATAGAAATGTCCAGCAGACGATGATCTAAACCTCAAAACGTGTGGCTTTTGTTAAGTTTCTGTAAAATTCATCAAGACAGGTCAAGCAACATTTCAGAGAGGAAAAAAAAAAGAAAGACATGGACTCTCCATCCCATTATTAATAGTAATCTATTTTATTTATATAGCGCCAATATATTTGGCAGCACTTTAGAAATTGTAGGGTTAAAGTACAGTGCAAATGAGATATTACAGAGTAATAAGTGAATAGGATTGAGAGCGCTGCTCACAAGAGCTTACAGTATTGTACATTAATCTGATGCTTCTCAGCAAAATCTACAAAATGCACTCAGGGTTCCTAGTATACATATTGATCAAGGCGTAGAAGTCCACTAGCCACTTCATGGCGACCTCTATATAGTGGGTTTAGCAATACACAGCAACCACCATCACCACAATATAGCACCCTCAAGAGAGTGAACCAGCGACAACCCTGCTTCCAGGCTCTGGGCCACACCACCATACCACAGCATCAGAACATACAGTTATGGATACATTGGGATATTTACAGAAAAAAAAAAACCCACAACCAATCATACATGTAGCACCTTAGAGAACAGAAGATTTATTATGTAGATATTTCTATATGATATTGCAAATATGCTGGTATTCCATGCTTCAATTGGTGCTTCTGGTTAAAATTTGACTTGCTTTGTTCATTTTTTTTAATTATGTAAAACTTAATTAAATTTAATACAGGGTAATATAATATATTGATATTTAATATTTGTAGTCTGAGCTAATTGGGCAGCTATGGTAACATTTTGCACAGGCGGTATTTTTTTTTTCTCCATTTCTTTTAGGGGTTATTTTTTTTAATTGTGCATGGAATGTAATGGTGCTATATAAGTAAGATCAATAAAAAATAATAATGAATATTTATGTTTCATAGTATGAATAGTTCATGAAAGTCCCAGTTACAGAGGAAAACAACCAGCTACAGTGTTAGGGGGCGTTTACACTACCGTTGCTAATGTCCATTGCTGTCATCCGTCATAGGGTGACAGCAACCGCCATTAAAATGTCACAGACCGATTTTGTGTCCATTCTCAATGATACAAATGTAAACAGATTTGGATCCTTTCTGACAAATGTTGCATTTTTTCCCCCCTTGTTTCTGTATTAAGAGCTGTTTCTGTCTAACTGAATGCTAGGCACAGTTCACACAGAGTCTTATGGTGAGGATTTTGACGCTGAATCCTCCTTCAAAAAAAGCCTCCCAATAGAACTGTGTCCAGGAGTATGGGGCTGTGTAACATATAGAGAAAATGAGGGTGGGGGAGGGTCACTTCAAACAGTTATAGCTCGGAGATTATAAATTATACAAACTTGCTTTTGGTGTCATATGGAACAGGAGATTCTGATCTGGTTAAAAACAGTCAGGACTGGGGTATTTATATGCAGCTGCATAATATATATGATAGAAATATCCCAATCCCACCTGCGTTTTGAATTTTTCCATAGTGATATCTCTGGAAATAATTTAGATAGCAATGCAAACTTAGTGTCTTAGAAAAGAAGAGAACCCCCTCTCTCAGGTGACTCCTGTAGGCAAACAAGTTTTCCTAAAACAAGTTTATTTAAAGATGGTCAAAAAATGACTATAATCACACCAGAACATTATAAAATAATAAATGTTTAATAAATGAAAAGAGATAATACTTAGCTGTGGTTACAAATGATGTAATCGCTCACTGGATCGTTCACTGACTTCCAGAGTTACTCGGCACGGACCTATTCATTCATCGTCCATGCTGAGACCAACTAAAACAATTGGGAGAGGGGCTACATGGTCAGTTTATAACATGATCATTTGATGGTATACAGTAGTATACAGAAATACAGACAAAAGCTACAGATGTACAAGAAATACATATAGACTGATCAGTAAGACATTAACCCTGTCATATCACATCAATAAGACACTATGATTTTGTGGAAAAAAACATATCCTATCATACATCAAATGTTTGTACATTTTATAATGTCCGAGATATCACTGTTTGCGTGACCCTTCCATACCCTCATTTTCTCTATATGTTACACAGCCTCATATTCTATACACAGTAACATTCAGTGAGAGGCAGGAACAGCTCTCAATACAGAAGCAAGGGAAAAAGAGAAACCATGTACAGTTTCACAGAAAGGGCCCAAAATGTGTTAATAAAGTATATTACAAAATGTACTAATGACACACATATTGCCAGAAAATCAAAAGTTGTCAAAAAGTTTAGTTACACTTTAAATTACTTGTGGCATAGAAAATTTAGTATGGGCACCATGTCTGTACTCCAAAGAAACAGGAGGGCATAAGCGTAGTGGATAACACCCTACAATAGATAAAGGGATCAGCAGGGCCAAATGGGTAATTTTTCGCCACTACACCATATTGTAATTGGTAGTAAGAGATGGGAAAAACTTGGTCCATATTGTTGTGCAAGTAATTTTAATTAAAAAACAGTTGTTAAACAAGTAATGACCAGCTGAATGCCGTCCCCTAGAACCAACGTGTATGATGTATGTGAACTGTAGGTATAATGTACAGACAAGAAAAACTCTATAGTGCAGAAAATGTTGCTCACTTAATCCAATTATAATCCAAAAAGAGCAATCAAGATATAAGACTTAACGTTTAATGATATAAGTTAAAAGTATTAAATATACACAAAAATATAAAGTCACACATCTGACATGTCACCTCATAGAAAACAATGGAACAACTCCAAGCATGGGGTCATGCTATTTTGTTTGAATACTATTGTGTGTTTTACTAGCCTTTCTTACTTTGGCATATACATATTGTTGGAAAGGGCTAATCAGGGACAGACCCTGAATTAGGATGAAGTTCCGGTAAGAGCACTGGCTATGTAGGGCGGTGACCCTGTATTAGGCTTTAGGGTGATTTTAGTCCCTTCCCAAGACTATCCTATAGGGACTGTCGTTATTCTCTATATTTCACTCTATTTTCACATGAAATGGCCTCTTTTGGAATTTTCCCTTTCGGTCTTTTTTGGAATTTTCCTACCACGGATTGAAGTCGGGTAAGTGTGATTGGTTACCTTACTTGGGACCGCCGTGTCCACTGTAAACTATTCCGTGGTTGTGGAGTTGTTCCATTGTTTTCCATGAGGTGACATGTCAGATGTGTGACTTTTTTATATTTTTGTGTATATTTAATACTTATATCATTAAACGTTAAGTCTTATATCTTGATTGCTCTTTTTGGATTAGAACTGTAGGTATACAAAAAACACTTTGGCATAATAACAAAATTACCGTATATACTCGAATATAAGCCGAGACCCCTAATTTTACCACTAAAAACTGGAAAAACTTATTGACTCAAGTATAAGCCGAGGAGGGAATCCACCATTGCAGATAAAAAGTCTAGTCATGTGCATTACAGCTTAGTAACTCCATGGGGATCATAGTAATAGCAGTTAACCCCATCATGTTCCTCACATTAACCCCCTGAATGCCTCAATTACTGATATGTGGGACATATGGAGGTAATAATTAGGTACCTTCATAATTAAGGTCCTTCATTAGTACCCTCATGTGTCTCACATAGTAGTAACCCTTATATGGGGCACACAGGGGTTAGTATGAGGGACATGATGGGGTTAACTGTTATTAATGTGAGGCACATGGAGTTACTGAAACTAAATTAATAACCCGAAATGCCTGACATTAATAGACAGAGTAACTAAAGGAAGGCACCTGTGTGTGTCACCTTACTGTAGCTTCCTCTCCTCCATACAACAGACATCTTCCATAAGACACAATGAATCCTGACCACTCATCTGCAGGGTAGATGCTAAATCCTAGTGTGCTAAAGGACCTCTGATGGCATCATGACCATGTGATCGGACTCTGGTGTGGGCGGAGCTACTAGGATTTAGACTCCACCTTATCTGCAGATGTTACATACCAGTGGCTACAGGACCTTTGATAACATCACAGTCATGTGACCTCATGACAAGCCAATCACAGAACAGCAGCACTAAAGGACCTTCACTTTCCAGGTCCTTCCAGTTTTCTGTGCTCCATGGACCTTGATTCGTGTATAAGCCGAGGAGAGTTTTTTTCAGCATGAAAAATGTGCTGAAAAAGTCGGCTTATACTCGAGTATATACGGTATGTGATATTGACATATGGGGCTGTGTATACAGTGCAAAAGCTTTAGGCAGGTGTGGGGAAAAATGCCACAAAGTAAGAATTGTTTAAAAAATAAGTGTCAATTAGCTTATTTTTACGGGTTAACAAAATGAACCCCTTAATGCTCTGTGTCATACTATTATACATTCAGGACCCGGTGCTTGCTGCAGGAGTTGCAAAATACCCTGACTTCTGCAGCTTCATCTTATCAATAGCGATAATGGCTTCTGGGTGGCTAGGGAAAGATTACCCACCCTACAGACAGTATAATGTTCACTTATGTCCCCATTAGCATTATGCCCCTCCACTGCCACGGGAAACACCAATTCCTCAAACCATAACATGGCAACTGTCCCTCTGCCCCTCCACTACGTCTACACAAGTTTGCACAGCACAATGGGGCAGATAAAATAACAGGGATGGGAGGAGGGGATTTATCAAACCCTGCACTTCAGAATTCTGGCATAAAAAAGTTGCAAAGCAGAAATTTGTGAGGTTTTTTTCTAAGCCCATTTGCGTAAAAATTTAGTTTTATTTTTGACTTCTTCACCAACAAAAGTGGGCGTGGTCAGCCTGTCTAGTTTTCTGTACTCCAAATGTATTAAATGCAACTTTTTCTGGAGTAACATTTCAGGACGGATGTGTCAGACTTATAGATGCATCTAATTTATCAAACATCATGCACAATTTGGCACAAATTAACAGACTCCAAGAAAGCTTATTAGCTAGCTTAGTTTCCAACAAAATTTCAAAACAATTCCTAGCTCACAGTTTAGGTTATTAAGCTACATGGCAATTAGAAAGCTATTACAAAGTGTCTAAAACACATAGATAATGAGAAACATTAAGGCTATGTTTGATGGTGAAAACTGACCATGTAATGTCTGTTATTTAATTTCACAGTAAAGTCAGTGAATGGGGGCCATTCTCATGTCTGTTATTTTGAGGCCATCCATATTAGAGCTGTCGAGTCCGACACCCAGGACCTCTGCACATCAGCATCTCTGTGACACTATGGCTCCCAGTAATATTTACATGTGTTAATGTTTACATGATGGTTCTAAATAGCTGACTCCCAGGATCCCCACAGATATAATATTAATGAGCTATCCTAAGGATAAGCCATCAATATTAGAAAGTGGATCACCCCTTTAATACTTTTAATAGTGACAAACTAGGTAAGGATATGTTCTAAATATTAAAGTTCCAGATTCCCTCTTTTAGGAATATTGCTGTTCTGTTCTTATCTGTAGTGTAGAATTGTGCTTGTGTTTTGTTTTTTTTTCCATGTGAAATAAGTAGATTTTTCATCAGTTTTGTGTTCTTAATATTAATAGGTGGGGCAAGAGGGCAGCACATAATCGTGCCCAGATTGTGTACTATATGGCTGAAAACCTTGAGCTACGTAGAGAAGAGGTAGCCCAGCGGCTGAGTTCTTTAACCGGACAGTCTAAAGAGAAGGCCTTGCAGGAAGTAGACCTCAGCATTCAACGACTCTTCTATTGGGGAGCATATTGTGACAAATATGGTGGCACAGTACAGGTAAGACATGCAAGTGACTTGTACCGAAGAAGAATATATAATAAAAAATGACAGCCACAGCTCAGGGTGGTTGTCACTTCTCACATTACATATGTTAGTGATAATAAACCACATTCATGGGACCTCAACAGAAGAGATGACCAGACTAAAGTCACACATACTCATAATGTAACTGTAGCTGCCAGAGAGATGGTTATGCTGTCATACAATACTATGTGCCCATTACACATTGACTTAACAACCTGGCACAAAGCATCATAGGTTTTATTTCAGAACTATGAAATGGATTATGGTTCAAATTTATTTGTATTTTATTTTTTTAAGGAAACTTTGCTTTATGGAGCTACTGTTCTTATTCGAGAACCTGTTGGCGTAGTAGGTATTGCTTGCCCTGATGAAAACCCTCTCCTAAGTTTCGTGAGCCTCTTTGCTCCAGCAATTGTTCGTGGAAACGCTGTGGTGGTTGTACCAAGTGAAAAGTTCCCGCTGCCCGCTCTACACTTTTACCAGGTATAATTCATTTATTTACTATTTTGGTTGGAATCTCAATGGATTGTTGGGTATTCAATGTTTTGTAGTGTAACAGCTTGGTTTACTCAACGCAAAGGTGAACAGACTTACTACCAATGCAGTTAATTTATGACTGTTGTTGCACAATTTCTGAAGTTCTTATACCCTGCCTGCAGACTCTCACCAAACTAGATTAATTGAAGTTAGTGATCTTATAGGCATTGTAGTTGTTATTAATTAGCTGTATTGAATATAGGATATTTTCTATTTAGTTGTCAGCATCAGAAATCATGTCACCGAGAGGATATATTGCTTTCACTGGGTTCACACCAGCATCTGGACTCCGTTATGAGGTTTCCATCTTCTGCCTGCAGAAGACAGAAACCTGTCAGACAGTGTCCGGCCGTGAGCGCCGGTGAGCGTTTTATGCTTTCCGCGGCGAAACCGTTCTTTTTTAAACCGGACACAGAGTCCTGCATGTCTGACTCTGTGTCCAGTTAAAAAAAAACTTTCACCGCGGAGAGCATAAAACGCTCACCGGCGCTCGCAGCCAGACACTTTTCAAACCCATTCATTTGAATGGGTTTGAAAAATGCCTGTAGGTTTTTCGTCTCCTGCCCAGTTCCGTGCAGGAAACGGAAACCTATATAATGGAGGCCGGGACGCAGATGTGAATGAGCCCTGAGGAGTCTTACTCCTTAGTCTTACTTTGCTCCTGTGATGAGGACAGTAGAGTGGAAAGTTCAGGCATTGAATATGTACTTGTTGAAGACAATGATACCTTAACTGCAAGTTTAGACAGTTATTCAGATGATGAAATTACTTCAGAAGGGGCCAAAATGTGTTGGCAGCAGCGAGCAGTATACAGCTAGCACCAGCACACACATCCAGGGACCCCTACTACCAGCCAAGTCAGTGCAGCTACTGATATCACTAGTGAGTGGTTGCACAGACAGCAGAACCAAATACCCCAGGCTCCTATGCAAAGTGCCCCATCAGAAGTACTCCACCCAGTGCGGTTAAGTTCTGCAACATACACACCTGCTATACCCCCTTTATGGCATAAGCTGGTGTAAATGTGCCAACAGAAAATTTTGGCTCCATTGAGTTTTGTAACGGAGCAACTGCTGGAGGATATAGTGCTCCAAACAAACCCACAACTGTGCCAGAAATAAAATCGTTTCTAGCCCTAGTATGGGTTACGAAAAAACAATCTCAAAATCACTTTTGTAAGTTAAATCATCTCAAAGTTATTGCCATTTAAAGTGACACATGTCAGTTTTGAAAAAAAGAGGGTTGGTCCTTAAAGGGGTATTCCCAACTGGCTTGATCAGCAACCTGCATGCTGTGTGCTCTGTTCACTTCCTGGTTTTCTCGGTACATTGGTGAGCGGAGTTTCACTTTCTGTCTCCCATGTACTCTCTTCATAATAGTACATGTTTGCAGTCAGTAATGAGGGATTGGTTGTACATAAATTACCACAGTATCACTGGAAGATGAACAATGTGAAGCTGATGTAGCAGAGCTGGATTTGTGTCAGTTTGCAATAAACTTGTTTTAGGTCTGTGTTTACATATAGAGGTAATGGACTCCCTATCTTAGCCCTTATCAGCCAAATTCAATTAACCAACTGATACCTGGAAGAGCAGGAGATAAACAGCTCATAAATACAAGCTGTTCCCCCCTCCCCTATTTGAGAGCAGGCCAGTGGTTATGGGGGAGGTGTAATCAATGAAGTGAATCAATTAAGATAGCGGCCAAACAAAGCAGTTTTGATAAAGCAATGTATTTAGGAAAAGTCTTAAATCCACATAAACTAGCAGTATAGATAGGATCCTTGAGATGGGACAACCCGTTTAAGGCACTTTTGGGCTGTGTCCTTAACCGGTTAATGCAGTAGCATGCAAGTTGACAATATAGTAAGTGTTACATCTGTTACCAGTACTGCTGTACTGTTTTCGGACTGTACCAGATGCAGTGCTCTTTATATGTACTCCCTATGATTTGCTATTCTCTATCTTTAATCCACATTTTTGACACGGAGTGCTTTTGATGTTTTTCACAGGTATTTGACACTTCAGATCTTCCAGGAGGCGTAGTAAACATACTTACTGGTGGACGGGACCATTTGTCCAAATATCTTGTGGAGCACCAAGATGTACAGGCTATGTGGTACTTTGGATCTGAAGAGGTAAAAAGTCTATTCTTCTGTCTTTTTCTTTTCAATAATAAGTTATTGTCACTAATGTTGTGGATTATGTTTAAAGCAAAGCTGTGACAATAGTCTCCATTTTTGACAACAGGTGATGGACACAGCTCACACAACACCTCTGGGCAGGTCATAGATCATGCTCACAACACTGTTCTATAAAAGTTGCTAGTGAAGATTGATAGAATATAGAACAAATTAATTTGTTCTAAAATAGGTTAAAGGGGTTGTCTGGGATAAAACTATCTTTCTACACTAAGCTAAACACCCTTCCCCTGCCTAACTTCTAACTTACAAGAAATCTCGTTTTAGCTAGATTGCTAGAGCAGTCATGTGAAGTGGAAATGGAATGTCGCTAATACTAACACAACACACACAGACCCAATCATACTTGCCTGTCTTCCTGTCCTGATCTTTTGTGAACGGGAGATAACTTCCTTGTACGTGGCAAGCTTCTCCTCTTCATGACATCCGCTGATCTCCCACGGCTGCGCAATAGAACCGGGGTGCCAGCGTTGCGCAGACACCAGCAAACTTCAAAAGGAGAAGGAGACGGCCCCACAGAAGGATGTGTTCTCCTGTTCCCAGAAGATCCAGACAGGAATGTATGATGGGGTGGGGAGGTGGGTGGAGTTAGGAAGGGGTAATAGTGGGCAGCTAGCTAGGGAAACAGGGAGGGGAACTCAGTGTGAACTCGGGGTACATTTATTATCCCATTAATAGCACTAACAGACTTTTAAAAAAAAATTGCCTGGAAAACCCCTCTAATCTTACTTCATAGTTTATGTTGGCGTTCATGGTATCTAGCCGCTAAAGTTCTGTGGCAGCCTGAGATGACGACCTTCCATTGTGTGCGAGCTGGTGCTGTGCCCATTTTTAGTTTTGTTTTTAATCCTTTGAATGCATTTCCCATATTAGTCATGTCTTATTAACATAAACCATTGGACCTGTGCATTAGAAATTCCTGGTGGACTTTGTTGGAGGGGATACATGTGAATGAGAACAATTGTGTGACTACTCCCTTTGCTTGTGCCTTAGGAGTGTTTGGAGACTATATTTATTGGCACAAGACATTTCTTTGTTCACATAAATGTCTTCTGTTTTAAGTGTTCAGGAAAAGGAAAATTCTTTTGTGGGAACACAAAGTCTTGTAAAGCACCTTTTGAGACTTTTCTAAGGTCTCATGCAAGTGTGCAGGGAAAACTGGGTTCTGATACTCCAATATTTACACAGCAGGTGCTATAAAAGATCAGAACAGAGCCTTGGCTGCACAGTGTGTGTGTGTGTGTGTGTGTGTGTGTGTGTGTGTGTGTATAGGGCCTTAATTTAACTTTGGAAATCAGCAATGCTATTCGTGGTCTTCTCACAACCGAGACCCTGCCAGTAAGCAGAGTGAATGGTTTCTGTTGCGGGTTGCCATGGAGAGGTTCTCTAACAGGCCTGATCTTCACTCCATTATGTCATTGATGGGAAAAGCTGCCAAATGCTCTCACGCTCAGAGGATTTTGAACGTTACTGCTCATACTTCTGATATATGAGCATGTGACAAAAGTAACCACTCCTGCTCACCCATGTAATCATCAGTCATCTCTATTATCAAAGTATATAGGATCCATAGAAGTCCACAGTCGCAACGTGACACGGGTGGAGGCAGCTGCTTATGCGGTTCAGACACCACTTGCATCTCCAATCATGACAACATACATAATCACGGATATGCAATGATTAAGGACACAAGTGGTGTCTGAAACGTGTAGGAGGCTGCCACCACCCGTTTCACGTTGTCATTGTGGATGTCTGTGTATCTTGTATGCCTTGATAATACAGTGGACATGTTTTACTGCGCTGGAGACTCATGTAAGATACTAATATGTGGCCACTGAAATGAGTGAATTTCCTAAAATTGTCCCAATTGCCCTGAAAAGTCATTTATCAATCGAATAAATGCAGGGTTTAGAAAATTCATTATGTAAATGATATACTGTATTTTCTCAACCCCATCTTTGATTAATTTGAACAATTTGTGCCGGACAGATCCCAGAAGATTTGGACTCATTGGAATTCGAAACTTATGGAAAATTGATAACAAACTTGATTCTCACTGAAACGTTTTGTCCTTCTCTAGTGGAGTCATGTAAAATGGAAGTTGTCTTTCTAGTCCATGGACTCTTGTGTTGACACCACCCAGTCCAGTTTTGTGCCACTTGTTGTTATTTCTTCTAAATATGTATGAATTTGTAGGTCACCATTGACATACCTCTTTACCAAAAAATAAGCTAACGCCCAGTTGTCAATATATTCATATATTTTTAGGAGGTATAACCCCATAAATTACACTTATGTAGGTATAAACCATACACATTCTGATCTTTTGTTTAGGGGAACCTGTTAGTGTGCTGGCCTTGTTCCATTTATGTACAGTTATCACAATGTTCAAAGAATAGGTCAGAAGTTACCATATATACTCTAGTATAAGCTGAGCTTTTATGCACAGTTTTTGTGCTGAAAACCCCCCCCTTGGCTTATACTCAAGTCAAGAAAAAAAAAAATAATATATACATATATATATAATACATATATACATATATAATATATACAAATAAAAAAAAACAGTCCTCAAGCTCAGGGAAGGGGCAGACAGACAACCAAAACACCCCCTCCCCTTTCCCAGCACCCAGCATCTACTGCACCCAAAAACCATTTTAATTTTTGACATTTTCCAGTAGCTGCTGCATTTGCCCCCTAGGCTTATACTCGAGCCAGTTTTTTGTGGTAAAATTAGGGGGGTCGGCTTATACTCGAGTATATACGGTATGTTTCATGAGACCTGTTAAAAGAAAGCCAAATATACATACAGTCCTTCAGTTTTCTTTCAGGACTCTGTGTATGATGTCTGTGCCTCAAGCACTGGATTTCAGTGCCTCTGTGTAATTTTGTCCTGTTTCACTTTCATCAGGGATCTAAATTTATGGAGTGGTCATCTGCTGAAAATTGTAAGCGAACCTGGGTAAACTACGGGCTCACAAGGGACTGGGAAAACCCACAGCAAGGAGAAGGCGAAGAGTTCCTATATCATGCCACCCAGTGCAAAAACGTCTGGATACCCATGGGTGAAATATTTGCAAACTAACCTGGTTAAAGCCTTACTACAATCAGGGGACCGTATACATTCTGCTCATACCTCAGTGCATTTCCAAGGACCAGTGAACCCTTCAGAGATTATGTGCCTATTATTTCTTAAAAGGGTTTAATGAGAGTAAAAAACATGGCTGATTTCCTCCACATACAGTGTCACTTTTTTGTTGTTGTTTGCAGTCTAGCAGCTAACCTTGAAAAATATTTAGTCTCCGGCCTGTAAGGCAATGTTCACACTGAGTTTTTTGCAGGGAGAAAAAATCTGCTTCAGGAATTATAATTTTTTTATTTTTTTTTTTATAGGTTGCAGTTTATGACTTGGAAAATCAGCTAAAAAAATGCTAATAGCTTTTGCAAAAACACGTCAAAAAGCTGTTGCATTTTTTAGGGGGCCACATGGTGGCTCAGTGGTTAGCACTGCAGCGCTGGAGTCCTGGTGTTCAAATCCCACCAAGGGCAAAAAAAAAAAAAAAAAAAACATCTGCAAGGAGTTTGTATGTTCTCTCTGTGTTTGCATGGATTTCCATCCCATATTCCAAAGACATACTGCAATCTACATTTTATGCCTCCCCTTGATTTCAATAGGTTTTTCAAGGCGGAATACGCCAGAAGATAGGTCAAGTCATGTCCCAAGGAAAAAATTACTACTACTAATGGGAGGCATTTTTTTTCCCATGTCAAAATCCTCCTGCAAAACCTGTGTGTGAACTCACCCTTAGAAAGGTACATGGTGTAAATGATAGTGAAGGTAACCTTCTTACTGGTCACTGTATTTGAGAATTATTTACTCTCTTGGTCCCTAGTTGTGTTATGTGACTAACTCTCCTAGTGACACAGTGGGGGAAGTTTATCAAGACAAGCATTTGCTATGTTAGTCTTGATTCTCTGTGTTCTGGAGTAGAAATGTGCCTCATTTACTAAGACATGTGCCTGGGAATTGACTTAGATTTGAGCTATAACTTACATGAATCTTAATAATATCTGCCAGGCCATGCCCCTTCCTGCTTTTTAAGAAAAGTGGTGGATGGAATATAAAAAGCCACAATTTTTGACACAAAATCACCATGCGTCAAAAATTTCAGCCTTTTCCCCCAGTATCTGTGTGTGGATCAAAGTCCAGTTGCTCTTTTCATTCCCATGGGACTGGTATAAAGTCTCTCTAGGAATAAATATAGAAACTGTCTTCCCATCCATACATTAGATGCTGTCATTTGTAGAGTCATATTGATGCTCACATGACACAGTTGAACACCGGAAGGGATTCCGTGATGGTGAACCTATAGGTACACAGAGCCCTCTCTGCTGGCACGCATGCTGTCACTCACATCGCTCACTAACTGGGAATTCAGTTCAGTATGTGAAAATGCTACTGTAGCGCATATAATGTTGTTTGTGGTGGGGGCCTACTGTGGAGCATATAATACTGTTTGGGGGGCTATTGTGGAGTATATAATACTGTGGGGGGGGACTACTGTGGCACATATAATACTGTTTGTAGGTGGCCTGCTGTGGAGAATATAATACTGTATCGGGGCCCAAAATGGTGCATATAATACCGTGTGGGGGGCCTACTGTATACTATATAAAACATGTCTGGGGGCCCAAAGTGGAGTATAAAATACTGTCTGGGGGCCACTGTGGGGCAGATTGTACTGTGTGGGGGCCCCGTCACTATTTATATCGCACAGTATCTATTTTATAGCGGATGTGATATTAGTAAAGGCTGTAATAACATTGCACGGTCACTATAAACTAGATCTTGTGTGATATAGTGAACATCAATTGTTCAAAAGTACCAAATGCAGAGACCTTTACCTTTCAGTACAAAGTTGTGTGTATTATTGAAAGCCCTGTAAAGCCCTACTTAGACAATTGTAATTTCTGAATCCGCAGCGTATTCAGATTAAATTGGCGTGTTGGCACTTTAGATAATTTAGTGGGTTTTGGGTTGCAGTTTGGGCCCTTGGTCTCTAAAAGGTTAGCCATCGGTGGATTAGGTGATACAGCCACAATTAGGCCGAGGCCCCACATTGTGGAAACACAGCTTTTTTTGTAGTTGCAGATTTTGCTGCAACTTTTTGAGCCAAATCTAAGAGGCTCCAAAAGGAATGGGAAATATATAGGAAGTACCGTATTTTTCGGACTATAAGACGCACTTTTTTTCCTCCCAATATGGGAGGAAAATGTGTGTGCGTCTTATAGACCGAATGCAGCGTGTGCAGCGTCTGTGTCCTGTCTATGAGGAGCAGCACGGAGAGCAGCACGGTGCCTGCCTGCTCTGCCCCTCCTTCCCTGTCTGTGTCGCATGTTTGCAGGAGCGAGATCTGAGAGGCAGCGAAGTAAGGGCGGGCCAGACAGGTGAAGGAAGCCTGGTTTCAAGCTTGCCGAGAAAACCACGCCTCCTTCTCCCGTCTGGCCCGCCCCTCCTTCACTGCCTCTCAGATCTGGCTCTTGCAATGATGCCACACAGACAGGGAAGGAGGGGCGGGCCAAACGGGAGGAGGAGGCGTGGTTTTCTCGGCAAGCTTGAAACCACGCCTCCTCCACCCGTCTGGCCCGCCCCTACTTCCCTGCCTGTGTGGCTTCATTGCAAGAGCCAGATCTGAGAGGCAGTGAAGGAGGGGCAAGCCAGATGGGTGAAAGAGGTGTGTTTTCAAGTTTGCTTAGAAAACCACACCTCCTTCACCCGTCTGGCCCGCCCCTTTTTCTCTTCTTGCATAGCTTCACTTCCATGGATGAGATAGATTAGATATAGATGGATAGAAAGACAGACAGACACAGACAGATAGATGGATAGATAGGAGATAGATAGGTAGATAGATAGATAGATGGATAGATAGATAGAAAGACAGACAGACACAGACAGACAGATGGATAGATAGATGGATAGATAGATGGATAGATAGATGGATAGATAGATGGATAGATAGATGGATAGATAGATAGACAGATAGATATAGATATATGTTCAAATCACCCCCATATCCCTAGAATACATATAAAACAAAAACATTACTGTGAAACACATACACATTTGGTATCCCTGTGTCCGAAAGCCCCCGGTTCTATTTACATTGGTGAAATATTATATTATTAGGTTATTAAATATTTCACCAATTTTTTTTCCTTAAAATTTTTTTTTCCCTATTTTCCTCCTCTAAAACCTTAGTGCGTCTTATGGTCCGGTGCGTCTTATAGTCCGAAAAATACGGTACTTCTACTTCTACTCAATCCATTCTTGGCTTTTGTTCAAAAAAACATAATAGAATCTGCAAAAAGAAAAAAAAAACTGCCTTTCTTCAACATGGGGCCACAGCCTTAAGAAGATTACCTTCACAACATTGACATGTACCTTTCTAGCAGACTAGAAAATATATATTTTTTTTTATATTGAGGGCCACCAAAAAATTACTGTATGTGAGTTTATTAGCCCGTCAATGAAGAATTGTGACAGAAATGTTAGATTTACAATAAAATAACACATTTCAAATAACTTGGGCTAGTTGTGTGTTTTATATTTTCCTACATTCCCCTTATATGCATCTCAGCACCTCTCAACTGTCTGTCATTCTCCAGGCTTCTTTCATGTACACGGTCCTCATATCCCTGCAGTTCACCTCACCTCAGCTCCTGAGCAGACTCCATCAAATATAATTGACTGTAAGACTTCATGCACACATCCGAGTGTGTCTTACAAGGGTCAGTTCCGTTCCGATGAAAATAGAGCAAGTCCTGTTCTGCTCGCTTTCATCGGAACAGAATGGATTGGAAGCCCCCATATTGGTAAGAGCAAACGTGAGTGCACTCAGATGTCACTGCAAGGGTCATCCCACAGCTTTATACTGCAAAATCAGCCTCAACTAGGACGCTCAATTGGTTGTGTGCATGGGACCTAACAGATTGGAATGAGTTCTCCAATAATGTACTGTATGTTCTTTGTTACTGTGTATGTGTGCATTTATCCTTTAGTTTGAAACAGGGATACAGTTGCTGTCCCGTTGGTGGAGATAGGGTCCCACCCCGTCAAAACTGGTAAGTAATAGAGCTCCACACGAAAACTGTGTTCAAGATAATTTATTGTAGCGAATGAGTGAGTACTTTCGGTCTATTTTTCGACCTTCCTCAGACTCTACATAGAACATAAAGAGACATTCCGTCATAACAATGCAACATGTTGTAACAGCACATGCTGTAAAATGAAACAAAGGAACAAAATATAGACATTTATAACATAAACAAATCACGAACATAAAGCCATGTGTCAGCCAGAAGTGAGTATACATCAGCAGTAGAGTTAGGGCCTGGGTAGTAGTAGTATATAGTGATTAAGGAAAATTGTCAAGTCAGAACAAAAGCCAAAGCAGAAGTTAAAAATCTAACATTCCAGTAGAATGATCCATAGATAGAGGAAATGTTGAAGTATATTATATTAGAATGAAGCTGCATGTGTTAACCCATAAACAAGAACATATAGACATAGCAGAACAGAGGTAGTCACCTGTTGTTTCAGTAGTCCAGTATACATAGGGAATTAACTTAGTTCTGCCTATTTAAATTAAAAAGTGCATAACATAAGTACAGTTGCCCCCCATAAGAAGGAAGTATACATGTGATAGCAATGCTCGTTGCCAGGGGTTCTTACCTCCCGCCCGTCCGGGCCCGCACAGGGTTAATGAAAATGCCAAAGTTCTGCAGAGATGCGCAGCAGGGAAGTGCCTCTGGCGAAATGAAAATGCGCGCCTGTTAAATATAATATATATTTACAATATTCTCTAGCAGACATGGGGTTAACACTCTACTGACATCATATCTGTTGTATTTTGGGTACATGGGTGCGGTTAGAGTACACCATTTTAGAAATCTCCTCACATAGCTACAAGATGGAAGGTAACACCCACTCTCATGAATATAAATGAGTAAGAAATACACATGTCTGGGTCTGTCTTTGGGAAGACCAGGGGAAGACCAGGAGGTCTGTCTTTGGGAACACCAGGGTGGGTGGTCCAGGCAGATGGACATCCATGGACGTCGTAACCAGCCCAAGTCCACCAACCAGATGACAAGCATGAACCAAGCTGTAACTACAAGATATCCAGATGATTTAACTTCTCTGAAGATGTAAGCTATTGACAATTGACTGATATTTGTGTTATTTGGACATTTTCCCTGTTCCTGTGTTTTCCTTCAAGATATTAATAAACCTCTACACTGATTTATAACAAGCTGACTTCTTCCTATCGTGGACAAGGCCAGGTCCGGATATTTAACAGTGGACACAAGTCTCACCGGCAAATACAAGATATTTAACAGTGGCGAGCCAGCCTTCCTCCGTTACTTCATGGCTATTTAACAGTGGCGAGCCAGGCACGGTTGGTTTTTTTTTCCTGTTTTTCTTGTTCCGTTCACTTGCAATTAAGGGGGAAGAGAGGAGTATTTTGCAAGTTGTATGAATTGCAAGATTCAGGAAGACTTCGAAAAGAAACCTATATTGGTGAGATACAGATGACTGTTGCACGTGTTATATGATACGGAAGCCTGTGTGAGGAAAGCCAGTGAGGAAACACAGAAGGACCACAAGTGCCAGACGTACTGAGACGTTCTGATGACAGGGACCAACTGTTCCAAGGACAAGCTAAAGGTGAAGCTTTCTACAGTGGTGAGTAAAGATTTTACTTTTAAAGTATGGAAAAATTTGAGTCATTGTCTAAAAAATGTAACGTTGAGTTTAAAATTGTGGCTAGTGACAATTTAGCGAGTATATGGCAAGATTTGTATACACAATGTGAGCAGGCAAATTCTAAGATTGAAAATAGAATTTGTTCTACAAAGGAGAAGCAGGTATTTAGGAATATAGCTTCTTTGGTAAAGATTTTTAATGACATGGTAACAGAAAAGAAATTAAGTAATAGTATGCATAAATCTGTTCAGACAGATGAGAAATCTCAATATGTTGATAAAGAGCACCATGTGGCAGTAATGGCCATAGATGGTGAGGAACAAATGATACAAGAAACTAAATTGAAATTAAAATCTCAGGAATATTTGATCAATCTGAGTAAAGCCATTCCCACATATGATGTAAAGATCCATGTGTGTAGAAACTCAGAAATTTTTGAAAGCCATGCAGAGAAATTTGATCTAAATATTGAACAGAGAAATAAACTGTTTAAATTATGGCTTCCTATTGATTTTACAGAACGTTTGTCTGCAAAAATGTCTTATGATAATGAGTCAGATGAATGGTTAAAAGACAGTGATGTGGAGAGATTAAAGAAATTAATCTGGTGCACTAGAGGTGACAGCATGCCAACACCTGATATACTGAATGAGATAAAGATTGGCAGAAAAGAATGTACATTTGCATTCATGTCTAAATTTGAGAGAACATACAAAACTGTCATTCCAAAGGTGAACTCTTCATCTATGGTGAAAAGTTTTGTTAAAAAGTTCAAATTCTTGGATGCAGTCACCCTTGCCAGTGCGTCAGATAAGAAGACTTTATTTGAAGCTGCTAGTTTATTGGACATGGCCAGAAGACATCAGAAACATATGTCAAATGTAAATCGAGTATGTCCAAAGCAAAAAGCAAAGCCTATTAAGAGACATCTGTCAAATCATGTTAAAGTGTCCCCTATTTATAGGAGGGAAAGTGACAAAATCTATGAGAAACGTAGGAAATTACATGTTGCATATAAACCATATGCCATGCAAGAAAATCCACAAATTGAAATTCCATTATTAACTGAAATTAAAGAATTGCAGCCAGCCAAATCTATTGAGTATCTGCAAAAGAATGTATCTGGGAATGTACCAGTTGTCTCCAAAATGTCAGATCTTCCCAGTAACCAAGAGGAATTTGAGCTACCTAATATTTTTAGGAAAAGGGCAAGCTTGGCATTCTCTAATGACCTGGTGGAGTTATTGTGGGATGTGATTGACAGGAAGGTCAGGGGTCGAGTTTAAAAGTATCTCTGAAGGAATGACTGTCTATTGAGATTTACTTACGTACTATTTGGCTATGTAAAGAGAAATCCCTTTTATATGAGGAGAAGTCCAATGATCAGGTATAATCCACATTATTATGTGATGATGTTCATAAATAATCCTAATTATGCTATTGTGAATAATACTATGGATCATATCATTATATATATATTTACACACAGGAGGAGAGCCTGATGTGTGGTGAAGACTTTTTGTCATAGCCCACTCTCTGGAAGCAGGGAGAGGAGGAACATGTTATGTACAATATATGAAGATATGACATGTATATGAATATATGTACAATATATGATCAAATAGTATTAGGAATCCATAAAGTTATTAAACTGTCCATTGGTTAAAATCATTATTGTATTAATTTGGTTTTTGCTAAAGTTTATCTATTTTTCTCTTCAGATATAGATATATGGAAAAATGCAGCAGTTCAATCAGTGATGTCCATTCATCATTCTTTCTTCTAGCTAAAAGAATGCATGGAGTGTCTAACTATTAATGAGTAAAGAGATTAACATGGTGTGACTAATAACAATGCATGATAAGTGATAGAAGTTATAACTTACCTTAAGCATGTTTTTCAATAGTTTCATGTAAAGTCCATGTTTTTAAGATTTTCAAGTTATAATCCATTTTGTTTAAAGGCATGCAACTAGGCATGGAGCTCTTACTTACTGTGAGAATAAGTGTTCGTTCATGTGGTCAGTTGATTGACAGCAACACATTGTGACCTGTGACCCTGATGGGCTGGTCAGTATAAGTGTTATGTGTGTTATGTGTCCACTGGTGTATACAACAGATCTGTGACATCACAAATAGGCCTAAGAAAATCAGGATGCATCCAACAAGGAAAAAAGGAAAATATATCCAACAAAGAGACGTCTATTTTCTTTTTATTTTCTATTTCTTTCTATTTTCTATTTCTATTTTCTTTTTCTATTTCTTTCTATTTTTTATCTTATATGATCCTCTATATTAAATTGGGAAATTAGCAAATATATGTGAAATCCATCAAAAGGAACCTCATATGTTTATACCTACAGGAAAACCAAGTGTTTAAGTCACATGAGCTGAGAGAAAAGGTGACAGCTGCACTACAAAGCAAGGTTATTTTAGGTGAACATTCTGTAGGAAAAAGTAGCTTTTGAAAAGATACAGATAATCTTCAATATATTTGTTCAAACCTGACAAACAATAAAGGTTTATTGGGGTAATTGGATCATGGGATAATAAATATATTAGGTATGGTGGAAAATCTAGTTAGCTATAGCCAGTATTGATTTATTGTATTATTATTGATTATGTATTCTTACATGTACGCACACACTTGCATACACTTACACACATCAACATCCACAAACATTGGGAAAACAACATTGGGTAAACATAAATGTCTTATATGCAAATAAGATAAGCTAATCATCTTCATGAAAGGAGAAGCATAATATCATCAAAGGATATGGGATATCAAGAGAGATAGTCTCTGGTTTATTCTTCAAACTTCTGATTATAGGATGTGACATATTTTGAAAAGTTTATGTTTATATACTTATTTCATATGTATGGTGTTCACATACAGCCAGTACACAAGAATATATACAGTTAAGTTTAAGACAGAGACAAGAGTGTGTTGGCACAAGTGTTGTCTCTATTCTTGGTATTGGAGGTATCTGAAAGGTTAAAAAAGGACACAGGAGTCTGTGAAGAGACGAGGTGTTAAGAGGAAACTTTAGTCACATAAGTTTTTATGAATAAAGGGTTAATATTGTGTCTCAGATAAAGAACACAATGATATTTAATAAATGAATGTTTAAAATAAAATTATTTCTTATTAAAAAGGAAAATAAAGTGACTAAACTTTAGAAAATGTATGATAAGTATGATAACACAATCATATAGGAACATATGTTTAGTATAATTGGTGAAAAGTTCTAACTAAAGAATAAATATTGTGATTGTCTATAGAATGGTAATTAATAATCACATTATATTTCAAAGTCGTGTTGCAATTTGTCATCACAAGTAAAGTACACATACATATTCATACATATAGATATAAAGATATATATATGTTGATATATGATGTTTATATAGATTATTGTATCCAAAGTACTATTATCAGATAGTTTGATAAATGTATTGAATATCAATATTTTATAAGTCAAATATAAATATTGATACAATATAAAGAGAAGTATGATATATAAATGAGTGGTATGGTACACTGTGATATTATAGTTTAGTCAATTGCCTAATTTGGCTTAGTTATTAGGGAAAGAAAACTTATCTTCAATCAAGTCCAAGATTATGAGAAAGTTTGATATCAAATGTTAATAAAAAGACTTTAACAGTTACAAGAAGAAGATGTGCGGGAAAAGACAAAATCTGAAGGTATGATGCTATATGCTTAAGCTTATGCCAAGGACTGTGTTTAAAAATTATTACTGGAGGTTGGAACCTTTGATCAGCTGATGATTGGACAGATATAAAGACGTCCTCATCAATGTTTGGTGGAATCCTCTCTATTTCAAGACTTCAAGTTGTTTGGTGAGCAAAAGGGTTGTGAATGATAGAACCCGAACACAGATATTGTGTATCCAAGAGACTGAGATTCCAGGACTGAACCTTACTGACAAGCAGCAGGGATGATGTCAGAATTCACACTTGCCTTGCTTTTGCAGTATTGCTCCAGAAGTGTCACATGATTGTACAGTGACAGGTGGTCAAGGGAATTACCAAAGGAAACTCCTCTACAGTCTATGTCTTGGTGAAGTGAAACATATGGACTTTGTTGTTATATCAATATCTTCTCAATATGAACTTTAATGGACAATGTTATAATATCTGCACAACACGGAGGAAATCTAAAGGACTTTAAGTCAAGAACTACATTTGTGGTAATAAGCCTTCTATTATGACGGAAAAAGAGATGACCAGAAGACCAGACGATGAAAGAAGAGCCTTCATCAGGTGTAGGTTAGATAGTGGATCAAATTGTTTTCATCTTTGATCACAGTTTACCATAACATAACATAACATTTATTAATGTCAAAATGTATTGCAAATTGATGAAATTATTGTTACATGGACAATCAATGAAAATTAAGTTCCAGCAAAGAAGAAAGAAGATATAATCTAATTGTATGAATATTGTTGTATGGTATATCTTGAGAGTTCAAACAGATATTTCACTCTCAAAAGGGGGAAATGTTAAATATTATATATTTACAATATTCTCTAGCAGACATGGGGTTAACACTCTACTGACATCATATCTGTTGTATTTTGGGTACATGGGTGCGGTTAGAGTACACCATTTTAGAAATCTCCTCACATAGCTACAAGATGGAAGGTAACACCCACTCTCATGAATATAAATGAGTAAGAAATACACATGTCTGGGTCTGTCTTTGGGAAGACCAGGGGAAGACCAGGAGGTCTGTCTTTGGGAACACCAGGGTGGGTGGTCCAGGCAGATGGACATCCATGGACGTCGTAACCAGCCCAAGTCCACCAACCAGATGACAAGCATGAACCAAGCTGTAACTACAAGATATCCAGATGATTTAACTTCTCTGAAGATGTAAGCTATTGACAATTGACTGATATTTGTGT
This sequence comes from Leptodactylus fuscus, assembly GCF_031893055.1. NCBI lineage: Eukaryota > Metazoa > Chordata > Amphibia > Anura > Leptodactylidae > Leptodactylus > Leptodactylus fuscus. Next base: position 71,278,596 of record NC_134270.1, read on the forward strand.
TATTTGGACATTTTCCCTGTTCCTGTGTTTTCCTTCAAGATATTAATAAACCTCTACACTGATTTATAACAAGCTGACTTCTTCCTATCGTGGACAAGGCCAGGTCCGGATATTTAACAGTGGACACAAGTCTCACCGGCAAATACAAGATATTTAACAGCGCCATATCAGCGTCCCTGCCCGCCTTTTAAAAGGGAAGTTCCGGCCTCTTCCTATTGGGCCGACGCGCGCATGTCTATGGACGTTCAGACCTGATAGTAACTGCGCATGCGCGCGTGCCCGACAGGCAAAGAGACTGCCGGCCGCGGCAGAAAGTATCTGCCCAGAAGCGCATGCGCACTGGGGAAGTGCGATATAATAGAAGATCGCAACAACGTGCGTAGAGAAATGAGGAGAAGAGAGCAGGGCTGTCATGAAGGAGACAAAACCCGGTTCCAACATCATCTGTATCAACTAGATCGCAGGTAGGGAACGAATCCCTTGTTGTAAATATCTCCTCCAAAATATTAAGCCCTGCCCAAATCGAGCTCCTACAGCGAGGCCTATCCTTCTGCCCTACATATGGTTATAATTTATTTCAACTTGACCTAGACATGCAACGATTCTATCGGTTGCTTAGACTCAAAGCTCATTTCTCTAAGACATTTCCACCTACTGAGGTCATTGACAGACCAAGTCTGGTATCATGTAAAGACCTAGGTCTTAAAATTAAAAGCACTTTTTGTGCGCCCAAGAATTCACCAGGTATTGAAACAGTTATTTCACTCATACAGAATGAAGTCAATGACTTCAGAAAGACGGTGGAAAAAGATTCTTTTACATGCAGATCCAACCTCTCTACTAGCGATAGAATGGCCCTGGAGCAACTTGTCAAAGATAGCACTCTGGTTATTAAACCAGCTGACAAGGGTCATGTATACTTACTTACTTCCTTCTTATGGGGGGCAACTGTACTTATGTTATGCACTTTTTAATTTAAATAGGCAGAACTAAGTTAATTCCCTATGTATACTGGACTACTGAAACAACAGGTGACTACCTCTGTTCTGCTATGTCTATATGTTCTTGTTTATGGGTTAACACATGCAGCTTCATTCTAATATAATATACTTCAACATTTCCTCTATCTATGGATCATTCTGCTGGAATGTTAGATTTTTAACTTCTGCTTTGGCTTTTGTTCTGACTTGACAATTTTCCTTAATCACTATATACTACTACTACCCAGGCCCTAACTCTACTGCTGATGTATACTCACTTCTGGCTGACACATGGCTTTATGTTCGTGATTTGTTTATGTTATAAATGTCTATATTTTGTTCCTTTGTTTCATTTTACAGCATGTGCTGTTACAACATGTTGCATTGTTATGACGGAATGTCTCTTTATGTTCTATGTAGAGTCTGAGGAAGGTCGAAAAATAGACCGAAAGTACTCACTCATTCGCTACAATAAATTATCTTGAACACAGTTTTCGTGTGGAGCTCTATTACTTACCAGTTTTGACGGGGTGGGACCCTATCTCCACCAACGGGACAGCAACTGTATCCCTGTTTCAAACTAGAAGAACCCTTTACAGTGGAAATCCCTACAGCCATGGATCAACTTGTCTTTTCCTATAATCAGGTCGAGACAGCAGACATATTAGCTGGGGTTACCTTCAGCAGTGAGTTCCTGGAATCTGCTCCAGTTGAAATTAAAACACGGGACTTGGAACGTGATTGGAGAAAACTTATCAGTATGGAATTACATTGTGTTACCCTTGCCGAATATATAAAAAATCTGAGAATCCCAAGGGGTCTCAGGATGGGGGTTGTACCAACCTTATTTAAAGATAATAAGGAATATTGTCAACAATTTGAGTTTATTCTGAACAAATGTTCATTTGATTTAATGACTCTTACCGTTACTTTTTTACAGAAAAACATAGTGTCTTTACGGAAACAGGTAGAAGCGGCGGAACAACAACTCCGTAACTCATGCTCTAGCGATGAGTTTTCTACCCTTAAAGGGAAAATGGATACTAACCTGGCACAATTCAAGAAAGACTTACAGGCCCAAAAGAGGAAAAAGTTCCTGCGCGATCAGGAAGATTACAAAAATGATAGGGTATATAGATGGAAGGATGGGTACCCGAGTAATAGACCTACCTTTCGTCTACGACAAACATCACCAGAATCATCTGATTCAAGCGCTGCCAGCGACAGATCCTTTAGGGCCCCAACCTCTTTTCAATTTCAGAGAGGAACCAACAGGAGACGCGGGAGACAAAACCCGGTTCCAACATCATCTGTATCAACTAGATCGCAGGTAGGGAACGAATCCCTTGTTGTAAATATCTCCTCCAAAATATTAAGCCCTGCCCAAATCGAGCTCCTACAGCGAGGCCTATCCTTCTGCCCTACATATGGTTATAATTTATTTCAACTTGACCTAGACATGCAACGATTCTATCGGTTGCTTAGACTCAAAGCTCATTTCTCTAAGACATTTCCACCTACTGAGGTCATTGACAGACCAAGTCTGGTATCATGTAAAGACCTAGGTCTTAAAATTAAAAGCACTTTTTGTGCGCCCAAGAATTCACCAGGTATTGAAACAGTTATTTCACTCATACAGAATGAAGTCAATGACTTCAGAAAGACGGTGGAAAAAGATTCTTTTACATGCAGATCCAACCTCTCTACTAGCGATAGAATGGCCCTGGAGCAACTTGTCAAAGATAGCACTCTGGTTATTAAACCAGCTGACAAGGGTGGGGCCATAGTTGTCATGGACAAGTCTAAGTACACCAAAGAAATTAAAAGGCAACTTGCAGACCCTGAAGTATACACTTTACTTCCCAGGAATCCTGTCTATAGAATCACAGACAGGATCCAAACGGTTCTCCGTAAACACCTAGAATCCAAAACCATTGACACTTACACAGTGAATTTTTTAACTAAACAGGACCCCATTACGCCCGTAATTTACGTGTTACCCAAGATCCATAAAAATCTAATAGATCCACCTGGTCGTCCCATAGTGGCTTCCTGTGATTCTATTTTGTCACCATTATCCATTTTTGTAGAAAAACTCTTGACTCCTCATATCAAAAACACACAATCCTTTCTTTTGGACACTTCAGCCTTCCTTAAACTAATACATGAGACCACGAGACTACCCCCAGATACTCTCCTCGTAACTCTAGACGTGGTAAGCTTATATACCTGTATCGAGCACTCTAAGGGGCTGTTGGCCACAAAGACTTTACTGGAGCACAATGGGGTAAACCAATCAGTTATCAGTTTGGCATTGGATCTCCTCCAAATAATTTTGGAAGAAAATTATTTCTTGTTCCAGGATGATTTTTTCCTGCAGAAACGTGGAACCGCGATGGGGTCCAACGTCGCGCCTCCATATGCGAATGCCTACATGGCATTCTTTGAGGAGAGCTACATCTATACCAACTGTCTCTTCCAGGATCACGCAGTGACCTGGAAGAGATACATTGATGACATCTTCTGTATCTGGAAGGGATCAGCCTCAAGTCTCAATGATTTTACCCAATACATCAATAACGTTTGGCCTGAACTCAAATTTACGCTCCATTTCAGCACAGAAAAGATTAGTTTCCTGGACACCATGATCTCTAAAAAACAGGACGGCACACTTTGTCCAGACCTTTTCACAAAAAAGACAGATAGAAACAGTCTTTTGCATTACGAGAGCTGCCACCCGACATCAACAAAAAAATCCCTTCCTAAATCACAGTTTTGTAGAGTGAAACGGATAGTTCAGGATCCCGAGATCAGGGAAAAAAGATTCAAAGAGATGGAAAACAAATTCAGAGCCAGGGGTTATCCTCATAAATTGCTTTCGGATTCACTGCAACAAACTAGGCAGGATCGCCCACAAGAACAAATCTCTAATCGTGACAAGGATGACAGTAGAATCACACTAGTACACACTTACCATCCCTTTATCTACAAAATTCATGGCATCATTAGAAAACACTGGCCACTTTTAGCCAAAGCTCACCCCGAGATACCATCATTCCATAAAAACTTTCGCCCCTGTTACAGACGCCCACAGAACCTCAGAGATAGATTGGTTCGAGCCGATCTAGGCTCTGAGATTAAGATGTCACGTCAATCATTTCTTAGCACACCACGGAAAGGTACTTTTCCGTGTTTATCCTGTCATCAATGCTCTAATGTGTTAAAAGGGGAAAAGATTTATCACCCACAAACAGGGGAAACAATATTATCCAGGGACTACTTTACATGCAATTCAAGTTTTGTCGTGTACCTGATAAAATGTCCGTGCGGTCTCGCATACGTTGGGGAGACAACCCAACGTGTGCGAGACCGCATTAAGCAGCACAAGTCTAACATTCGTTGCCGCAACCTACTGCTGCCCTTACCAGCACACTTTGATAGAATGGGGCATAACATTTCGCAGTTAAGATTCCAGGTACTCGAGCAAGTGAGCATCCCTCGAAGGGGTGGCAATAGAATATTGATGTTAAAGAAAAAAGAGGCGTACTGGATTTATAGGCTCCAGACTATGGAGCCTAGGGGTCTTAATCGAGAATACGAAGTACAGGCATTCATTTAAGGTGTTCCTACTTGTTCTCGTAACACATTTTATTGAAAATCTCTTTATTTGCATGATGTTCCCATTATCTTGATAATCCATTCTTCTTCTTTCTTCACAGGCTCGTTAAGATTGCCCCCCGACTACCGCCTGGGCCCGCATGAAAAAATATATCCTTTTTACTAATTTTTATTTTTTATTTATTATTTTTTATTTTATATTTTTTATTTTTATTTTTATTATCTTTTTATTTTTTATTTTTTATTTTTTTCATTCATTCCTTTATTTTTTATTTTTATTTTTTCAATCTTTATTTTTCATTTTTGATTGCTTAAATCTCTTTAGTTTTTTACTACTTTTCTAATACTTGATAATATTCCTTCGTTCAGTCATTTCCCATCCCTGTCCTATAATCCTTCATGACAGCCCTGCTCTCTTCTCCTCATTTCTCTACGCACGTTGTTGCGATCTTCTATTATATCGCACTTCCCCAGTGCGCATGCGCTTCTGGGCAGATACTTTCTGCCGCGGCCGGCAGTCTCTTTGCCTGTCGGGCACGCGCGCATGCGCAGTTACTATCAGGTCTGAACGTCCATAGACATGCGCGCGTCGGCCCAATAGGAAGAGGCCGGAACTTCCCTTTTAAAAGGCGGGCAGGGACGCTGATATGGCGCGCATTTTCATTTCGCCAGAGGCACTTCCCTGCTGCGCATCTCTGCAGAACTTTGGCATTTTCATTAACCCTGTGCGGGCCCGGACGGGCGGGAGGTAAGAACCCCTGGCAACGAGCATTGCTATCACATGTATACTTCCTTCTTATGGGGGGCAACTGTACTTATGTTATGCACTTTTTAATTTAAATAGGCAGAACTAAGTTAATTCCCTATGTATACTGGACTACTGAAACAACAGGTGACTACCTCTGTTCTGCTATGTCTATATGTTCTTGTTTATGGGTTAACACATGCAGCTTCATTCTAATATAATATACTTCAACATTTCCTCTATCTATGGATCATTCTGCTGGAATGTTAGATTTTTAACTTCTGCTTTGGCTTTTGTTCTGACTTGACAATTTTCCTTAATCACTATATACTACTACTACCCAGGCCCTAACTCTACTGCTGATGTATACTCACTTCTGGCTGACACATGGCTTTATGTTCGTGATTTGTTTATGTTATAAATGTCTATATTTTGTTCCTTTGTTTCATTTTACAGCATGTGCTGTTACAACATGTTGCATTGTTATGACGGAATGTCTCTTTATGTTCTATGTAGAGTCTGAGGAAGGTCGAAAAATAGACCGAAAGTACTCACTCATTCGCTACAATAAATTATCTTGAACACAGTTTTCGTGTGGAGCTCTATTACTTACCTGTGCATTTATCCTGTGCCTCTGCATGGCAAAGTCTCTGTACACAGCCATCAGCATCATACAGCTCCTATCACATGTGAGCAAGCAGAGGCTTTTTTAACAAAGTTTGAACACAATAACATTTGCTATGAAATGTATCTATCATGCTAGAACAACTACAAGTGCATTCATAGAGATATCAGTTGTACGTAGAAGTCTATGGAGAGAAGTGAGCAGGAGCTAAGTGAGAGGCAGAGAGCCAAAGCTGCAGATAACAGTGAGTGTTTTGGGCACATTGGTACAGGCAAGTGCTTCTCTATAATGTACTATATCACCGGTTTTTCCTATACAATCCTGCTGACTCTCCAAGTTACAGAAAATGATAACACGTTTTCATCTTCTGTCTGTGTGTAGCAGCTAATCTTTACCTACCAGCTCAGGGAGAACTGAAAATTACAGAATGAGTCTATAGTGGGAAAAATTAAGAATATCAGAATGCAAGTCATGTAATAACCAGAAATGGCGTTCCTCATATACACACTGATCTATTGATGTATGCGAGTTTATTAAAGGGTTAGATACGATTTTATGGTATGTTCCTCATCCCAGACAATTTTTACGCATTTTTAAATTTATAAAATGAACATCAGTCAGACTAGGTTAAAGTCCCACGTTGCAAAAACGGGGCAGTTTTTGCTGGGGAGAAAAAGACTGTGTTTTACAGTACCTGAAAAGTATGGCTAATCCCAGCCACACATTGCAGAAAAAAAAATCAGTTGAGGAAAAAATACATCTAGAAAATCGCAGTATGTCAATTATACCAGCAGAGACGCTGGCGGCTTCCCAAAACACAATAAGAGCACAATGAAAAATGCTGCAGAAAAATAAATACTTAATGCGCTTCCACTTTTTTTTTTCCGTTTTTTTTTTGTTTGTTTTTTTTAAGCTGTGTCTCACTATGAGGGACCTTAGCCTCAAAGAGAGTCTGTCCTTGTCACCTATGTCAAATATTCACAGTGTAGTTTCCATTTCTCAGGAATGACAGCTGTGCTGCAGTTGCTATGTACCGTCCTTTCTATAAGTAACAAGGGCAGTTTCTCCTATAGACAGTTGTACAGATCTTCTGTTTCATCCACTGTAGGAGATTTTTAAGTAAAAGCATTGTCTTAAGATGAGAAAAACATGGACCCTTCTTTTCTTGTCTGACTTGTACATGTGTCATGTCTGATATTGCAGTTCAGCTTCATTGAAATGAAAGGAGCTAAATTGCAATACCACACATAACCTGAAAACAAGAGTAGTGCTCTTTTTGGAAAAAAGCACCAATATATTCTTATTCTGTACGACCACTATAAGCTCCGGCTCTGCTCTTTTGTGTTACATTCAGCAATTTTAGACCTAAAGTGATCTTCACAGTATGGGGCAGTGGAGGTAAGTAACCCCTCATTCACATCGGCGTTGGTATTCCGTCCGGGGGAGTCCGCATGGGGACCCCCCCCCCCCCCCAACGGAATACCAAATGCAATTGCAAGTGCTGTGCAGTAAAAGTACACAGATCCCCATAGACCATAATGGGGTCTGTGTGCTGGCCGCCAGATCTCCGCACCGAACATGCGGACAGGAAAGCAGTTCATAATCTACTTTCCTGTCCGCATGATTTGTGCGGGCAGCGCGCGGCAAGCACACAGACCCCATTTTAGTCTATGGGGATCCGTATGCTTTTACTGCACACTGCTTGCAATTGCGTTTGGTATTCTGTTTGCTTCTTGTTCCTAGCCATAGTGTGGTATCCTCATAACCTTATTAAATTTTGAGTTCACTGTGAGTTTCATAATAACAAAAACCACAGCAATTGGTCTGCTGCCAGACAAGTCTTGTGCGGAAGTTTGCTGAAACTGGTGCCAAGCCTGAGTGACACAGTAATCCTCATATAAATGAGCTTCTGTCTGTGCTAAGATCTTTTGTTATATTATTACTGACTTCAAGGGGTTTTCCAGGATTTGAGGATGGGTCATTATTTGAAAATCAGTGAGGGTCCAAGACCCGGGACCCCGAGGATAAGCTGTATGGAGTGAGCGCAGTTCTCCCTGAGTGCCGCTTCTCAGGCCACATGGCTTTCATTGAATGGGCTGAGCTGCAATACCAAGCACAGCCGAAGCACAAATGTACATTGCTGTGCTTGGTGAGTACTGAAGAGGCTGCAGTGCTCATGTGACACTCTACAAATAACTGACCGGGTCCTGGGTGTCGGACCCCTGCCAATTCTTAATAAATGACCTATCCTAAGGATAGCTCATGAGTTAATATGTCTTGGAAAACCCCTTTCATTCCTGTGTCAGCCAAGTATAGTTTGCAACTTGAAATGCTGGAGTCTTGGGTTTGAATCTGACAATATTTGGACTTTATATGTTCTAAAAACATATAAACTGATACTGGTAGTTTGGAAGTACTGATATAATTGATCATCAGATTGTACCCTGTCTCTTAGTGGAACATAAAACAGTAAAATATGTTTCTGGTGATCTTTTAATTTCCTGTCACAATGTTCACCTAATGTGCCCAATGTGGGTGAATGACACTTGTTCAATAGCTCAGTGTCATCGCTGAGATGCCAGGACATAGTTATTGGAGTGGTTCCTGCTGTCGTACAGGTCAGCCCATAATATTCATCAACCCAGAAGCCACAAACCTTCTTAAAGGGAATCAACGGAAGACCAGAGGGCATCACAACAAGCAATAGCAAAACAGAGTAGAATTTCTCATTTAAATGATTCCAATTGAAAAATTATATACTGCCGGAACTAATAAAGTAAAGTGTTAAAAATTTGGAGAACCCTCTTTTCTATCACTGCCAGAGGTTTTGGGACTTTTGCCTCTTTGGTACCACGAAAGCTTTCATACCCATATATTTTCTGAAGATATACACAAGGCACATTGTCAAAATGCCACTTAATGCTTTTTACACAAAGTTTAATTAAAAAATATTAGTGGCTAAAAGTGTGACGATGCAGAAAGTTTACACCGCAATATGGTCACCGAAAAGTGGCTGAAAAAATAATAAAAGATACAAACTTTATTGATATTCTTTAAAATAAAAAATTCGAGGTAAAATATAATATTGTAGACTTCTAATCCCACACTACTTTGTCTAGACCGCTGTCATGGGATAACATACAAAGGGAATGGGGAAGGGAAAGAAAATCTCAAGTAAGCAGTAAGGTAAGGAAATGTATGTTATCCCAGAATAGAGGTCTAGACAAGGTAGTGTGGGATTAGGTGTCTACAGTATTATATGTTATCTAGGATTTATTACAGCATATCAATAAAGTTTGTATCTTCTTTTTTCGGCCATTTTTCGGTGACCATATTGTCTGTGTATTGTAACAAGTTCCCAGTGATAAGAAAGTTACACCACACATCCTAAAAGTAGAACTTTAACATGCAGAGTTCATACCGTACATATCACCTGTGATTAGGGTTGAGCGATCGGGATCGGAAAAAATCGGATTTCGATCGGCGATCGAGTAAATTTCACAATCGCGATCGGAATTCTGACCCGATCTTTTCCAGCAGGATCGAGATCGGAGGTTATCTCAAGATCGGCTCAACCCTGAAAGTGACTTTTCCCATAGAGAAGCATTGAGAAGGGTTGAGGATCGGGTTCGGAACGGATCGGATTCCGATCAGTGATCGAGCAAATTTCAAGATCGCGATCAGGATCGAGATCAGCTGGAAAATGATCGGAAATCGGATTTTAAAATCGATCTTGAAATCTCAAGATCGGCTCAACCCTACCTGTGATCTGTTATTATATCTTCATAAAACCAGACCAAAAATCTGCTTTAATCTGGAACTGTTAAAGAAGAAACAACCTATAAAATATAGGGATTACACACCTTAACCACTTCAGTACCGGGCCAATTTGTGGTCCAGGACCAGACACATTTTCGGGTTTTTTTGTATGTGTGGTTTTGAGGGCTGTAACATTTTTCTCGTCTCATTCAACTAATTTTTGCATCTTTTTCAGGGACACATAGGGCTTTATTTTTATGTTGTTTTTATTTTCGAATGTGTTTTAATTTTTTTTATATCCAGGAAAATATAAACCTAATAGGAGGGTTATTGTGTCTGGTTTTCACTTTATTTTATTTTTTTTATTTAATAACACAGAGTGCTACTGAAATACTTTATAAAATAGTTTTTCCTCTCCATTACGGTAGTTTTTATTTTCTATGGTGTTGTCGGGGGTGGGGCTATAACCTTTAATAATGTCATTTTATTGCACAGTGTATTGTATTTTTATTTTTTATTTTATTTTTTTTTCAGTTTTTTTTTTAATTTTTATTATATTTTATTTTTATTTTTTTTTCAGATTGTGTCTCCATAAGGTCATAAGAGACTTTTTTTTCTTTTTTTTTGTTAGGGAGGCTGATTTCCCCTACAACTGTTCTTTACACTTACAGAGCTGATCTGGGTCTTGTAGGACCCAGCAGCTCTTGTAAGACACTGAGCCTGGCGGATCACGTGACCGCTGGGTCAGAGGGCGGCTGCATCATGGCGGCGCCCATAGCCATGTATACAGCGCTCATTGAGCGCTGTATACACAGCGATCGAGAAGGCAATGAAGGGAATAAACCTTCCCTGCCATCTCTCTGGGAGCTCCGGCTGAAGTTACAGGCGGCTCCCAGCTCCAGCCACTGCACGATCTCCGTGCAGCTGCTGTGTTCTGATTGGACGTCACGTACTGGTACGTCCTGTCAGAACTAGGCAACCACTTCCTGGACGTTTATAGTCTATGGGCGGTCCGGAAGTGGTTAAAAAGAAACTGAACCCCTAATCCCTATAGATGTCCTGCAAACAAACCGATGACTACTGTCTTAACCGGTTGTAAAATTGTAAACATTGTACAAAATGCATTAAAACATATATTTGTTTGTAAAATTTACATCCAAGCTGAAGGTTACACACAAAAACAATCTAAAAATCATAGATCAAGGTATACAAAGTGCATATATACAATTGTCTACAGCAATAAAATATGTGGCTATGCACCCTGGCGGATCCAGGGTTTGCGGGGCCCTACTTACTGGGGGGTCTCGCACTTCTAACCTGTACTTCCCAACTGTTGAAGACTAGAAAGAGGGAACAAAATGTGCGGCGCGCGCAGCGCCCACTTTTATGTTGACTCCACCCATTCTCATTCAATTTTCATGTGATTCCACACAGTATAATCCTCCTACAGTCACCCGTAAATTATATGTCCCCCCCATCTCTCCCCCATTTTCATATACACCCTTCATCTACCCCTAGTTTCATGTCCCCCCCTCTATCTCTGTCCCCAGTTTCATGCCATTCTCCCCCTTTATCTGCCCACAGTTTCATTTCCCCCGTCTCTGCCCCAGTGTCATGCCGTTCTCCCCCCTTCATCTGCCCCAATGTCATGCTGTTCTCCCCCCTTCATCTGCCCCAATGTCATGCCATTCTCCCCCCCTTCATCTGCCCCAGTGTCATGCCATCCCCCCTTCATCTGCTTCAGTGTCATGCCGTCCCCCCCTTCATTTGCCCCAGTGTCATGCCGTTCTCCCCCCTTCATCTGCCCCAGTGTCATGCCATTCTCCCCCCTTCATCTGCCCCAGTGTCATGCTGTTCTCTCCCCCTTCATTTGACCCAGTGTCATGCTGTTCTCACCCCCCTTCATCTGCCCCAGTGTCATGCCGTTCTCCCCGCTCCATCTGCCCCAGTGTCATGCTGTTCTCTCCCCCTCTATCTGTCCCAGTGCCATGCCGTTCTCCCCCTTCATCTGCCCCAGTGTCATGCTGTTCTCCCCCTTCATCTGCCCCAGTGTCATGCCGTTCTCCCCACTCTATCTGCCCCAGTGTCATGCTGTTCTCTCCCCCTTCATCTGCCCCAGTGTCATGCCGTTCTCCCCCTTCATCTGCCCCAGTGTCATGCCGTTCTTCCCCCCTTCATCTGCCCCAGTGTCATGCCATTCTCCCCCCTCCATCTGCCCCAGTGTCATGCCGTTCTCCCCCCTCCATCTGCCCCAGTGTCATGCCGTTCTCCCCCCCTCCATCTGCCCCAGTGTCATGCCATTCTCCCCCCTTCATCTGCCCCAGTGTCATGCCATTCTCCCCCCTCCATCTGCCCCAGTGTCATGCCGTTCTCCCCCCCTCCATCTGCCCCAGTGTCATGCTGTTCTCCCTCCTTCATCTGCCCCAGTGTCATGCCGTTCTCCCCCCTCCATCTGCCCCAGTGTCATGCCGCCGTTCTCTCCCCCTCCATCTGCCCCAGTGTCATGCTGTTCTCCCCCCCTTCATCTGCCCCAGTGTCATGCTGTTCTCCCCCCCTTCATCTGCCCCAGTGTCATGCCATTCTCCCCCCTCCATCTGCCCCAGTGTCATGCTGTTCTCACACACACACACACACTCACCATTCCTCGTTCTCCCGCAGCTCTCTCCCTCATACACATATTGTAGCCGCGATGTGATGACGTCATCACATCATGGCTACAAATGCCGGAGCTCAGGGTTAAAGCAGGAGCTGATCTGTGACAGCTCCTGCTTTAAACGGCTATGTATTCAGCTCATCGGCGTCCCACCTAGAGCTGTCAGCTCCTGCTTTAACGCTGAGCTCAGTTGAAATCGGGACATGCCGACCGGGACCATTTTGTTAGGTCCCAGCCGCGCCGTGGGGCCCCGGGCGGTTGCCCGGCTCGCCCAGCCCTGGATCCGCCCCTGATATTTGGCTGACGTGCATAAGTGTGTTACATAAATATACTGCACACAACTTCTACATTTGTTGAGAGTGCACAGCTTACTGTGTATAAAGATACAACTGTGGCGTCTATAGTATGGATAGAAAAACAGCCCCATTTAGACCAGTCTGACAGCGGCAAATCATTTTGTTATTAAAAAAACCCAAAACAATTGTTTATGGCCACATTTGGTGGGTGACGATGTCTTTTCTAACTGAAATTTGTATATTAGACATTACTCTCTAGTGATAATGACTGCTACGGTAGCGTCTATAGAAGCAGTCAGCATAAAGGCTGGGGATGGGAAAGGCAAGGCCAGCGTGAAATGTAAACTTTATTAGTATGTATGGGACAAGTGTCTGCTTGGAATTTGTTGGAGCCACAATCCTGACACCAGTAACAACTGCTTACCACACAAACACACACACACTGCTGAAGGCTATGTCGCTATGTTGAGAGTCTAAAGCTGGAAGTGGAATGGCTCTATTTCAGGGCTGTATACCACCTAGAAATAACTTTTGTACATACAGCTCCCAATCCTGACTCCTCTGTTGAACATTCTATATTTGTAGCTGTGTCTTGGCTCAATGAACCTCAGCTTCAATATGACACACAGCTGGAGTTTCCAGAGACAGAGTTGTTAGCAAGGATGTATTTCATATATACATCCTAATAAAGACTAAATGAATATTTCACTGTACTCTGCCTTCTTCGCAAGTGAAAAGATAAATCGACGACAGTTGGGAGATTGATAAATATAAAACCTGCTGTTACACGTTTCACCATATAATGGTCAGATACCAGTTATAATCATTGAAGAGTCTTTACAGTGCACTTATACAGTCCTATGAAAAAGTTTGGGCACCCCTATTAATCTTAATCATTTTTAGTTCTAAATATTTTGGTATTTGCAACAGCCATTTCAGTTTGATATATCTAATAACTGATGGACACAGTAATATTTCAGGATTGAAATGAGGTTTATTGTACTAACAGAAAATGTGCAATATGCATTAAACCAAAATTTGACCGGTGCAAAAGTATGGACACCTCAACAGAAAAGTGACATTAATATTTAGTACATCCTCCTTTTGCAAAGATAACAGCCTCTAGTCGCTTCCTGTAGCTTTTAATCAGTTCCTGGATCCTGGATAAAGGTATTTTGGACAAACAATTCAAGTTCAGTTAAGTTAGATGGTCGCCGAGCATGGACAGCCCGCTTCAAATCATCCCACAGATGTTCAATGATATTCAGGTCTGGGGACTGGGATGGCCATTCCAGAACATTGTAATTGTTCCTCTGCATGAATGCATGAGGATTTGGAGCGGTGTTTTGGATCATTGTCTTGCTGAAATATCCATCCCCGGCGTAACTTCAACTTCGTCACTGATTCTTGAACATTATTCTCAAGAATCTGCTGATACTGAGTGGAATCCATGCGACCCTCAACTTTAACAAGATTCCCGGTGCCGGCATTGGCCACACAGCCCCAAAGCATGATGGAACCTCCACCAAATTTTACAGTGGGTAGCAAGTGTTTTTCTTGGAATGCTGTTTCTTTTTGGATGCCATGCATAACGCCTTTTTTTTATAACCAAACAACTCAATCTTTGTTTCCAAAATGAAGCTGCCTTGTCCAAATGTGCTTTTTCATACCTCAGGCAACTCTATTTGTGGCGTACGTGCAGAAACGGCTTCTTTCTCATCACTCTCCCATACAGCTTCTATTTGTGCAAAGTGCGCTGTATAGTTGACCGATGCACAGTGACACCATCTGCAGCAAGATGATGCTGCAGCTCTTTGGAGGTGGTCTGTGGATTGTCCTTGACTGTTCTCACCATTCTTCTTCTCTGCCTTTCTGATATTTTTCTTGGCCTGCCACTTCTGGGCTTAACAAGAACTGTCCCTGTGGTCTTCCATTTCCTTACTATGTTCCTCACAGTGGAAACTGACAGGTTAAATCTCTGAGACAACGTTTTGTATCCTTCCCCTGAACAACTATGTTGAACAATCTTTGTTTTCAGATCATTTGAGGGCGGGCTGTCCATGTTCGGCGACCATCAAACTTAACTGAACTTGAATTGTTTTGTAGAAAGAAATGGTCCAAAATACCTTCATCCAGGATCCAGGAACTGATTAAAGGCTACAGGAAGCGACTAGAGGCTGTTATCTTTGCAAAAGGAGGATGTACTAAATATTAATGTCACTTTTCTGTTGAGGTGCCCATATTTTTGCACCGGTCAAATTTTGGTTTAATGCATATTGCGCATTTTCTGTTAGTACAATAAACCTCATTTCAATCCTGAAATATTACTGTGTCCATCAGTTATTAGATATATCAAACTGACATGGCTGCTGCAAACACCAAAATATTTAGAACTAAAAATGATTAAGATTAATAGGGGTGCCCAAACTTTTTCATAGGACTGTATATATGGCGATCTCTTCTCTGACTACAGTGGTGGGAATAGATAGAATCTCCTATAGCTCAGCAGTCTCTTCCATACAGACATCTGCTATGAGGACACTGCACTCCACCAGATTGTTAATGTGAACCTGCCAGGTGCTTTATACTGCTCTATATAAGAACAGACTGTAATAGAGGGAAAGAAGAATTATCAGTAGAGATGAGCGAGTAGTGAAATATTCAATATTCGTTTCGAGTAGACCCTCAATATTCGACTATTCAACCCAATATCAAATCCCATTATAGTCTAAGGGCAAAAAATGCTTGTTTCAGGGGAAACCCAAATTCGACTAAGGAGAGTCACCAAGTCCACAATTACACCCCAGGAAATGATGCCAACACCTCTGGAATGCAACTGGGACAGCAGGGGAAGCATGTCTGGGGGCATCTAACATGCCCAAGTCCCAGTATTACCCTACTATCATAGCCTATCAACTAGACACTTTCCACACTCAATATGAAAGTGAAAAAATACTTGGAAACCTTCTTTCCTCAACATTAATATGGACAGAAACACAAATTTTAAGCTAAAGAAACATTAGCAAGCACCCCTTTAAATCACGTTACCCATGACAACCACAGATGGCATAGGCAATGGGAAATCCAACAGCCCGCACCCTTAACTGTCATTGTTTATGTGTGTGTTCACGTGAGCCCTTCCAAATTAAGTTAGAGGCTCTTAAGCTGAGCTATACAAAAATTTACTTTTCAGGCCCTTGAGGTGAGCCCTCCCAAACTTAGCTTCAGGTCCATGGGGTGAGTTGAGCCTTGCACCAGCAGAGTATTAGGCCCTTAAAGTCAGGTGAACCTTAATTGGGTTATTTTAATTGCTTTTTAACGGTGATGATGGTGGTGTTGGAGGAGGATGAGGAACTTGTGAGCTGGCACAGAAACATGGAACTGTGTCTCGTCATTATCATTGAGGACGGGACATGCTGGTTGCAGGTCCACAGCCACTACATCGCCAGGAGAGGCAGACTGTTGTGTTACTACACGCCTGGAGGTAGTGGCTGACTGGCTGGTGCAAATGCCGCTAGAAGCAATATCTGCTATCCACTGTAACATCGGTTACTGGTGCTCGGGCCTCGTCAGCGGGGTACCCTGCACCCTGCTTGACGTTGTGGATGAGGGCACTGATGGCTGCCCCTCTCCAGTAGCCATTGGATCCGCAGTAGCTCGACTGCGGCCTGGATCCCCAGCTGGATTTCCACGTCCCCGTCCTTGTCCCTTTGTGATACCCTGATGCATCTTCAGATGTGTACAGGTAATGACAGTATGAAGCTTTCTTCTCACCCCTATGGGACAGGTATAGAGTGTATACCACTTGTAATCAATTTGAGCCCTAAAAAGGGCTTTTGTGAAATTTTGGCAGGTTGAGTGTATATACGTTTGAGTATATACAATCTTCTGCAGTGTAGCTCTGAAAAGAGCTGTTTGTTTTCAGTTTTCATGCCTAGCAGAAGCTAATCGCTATCTCACCCTCAGCAGTATGTCTCTCGCTATCTCACCAAACTGCGTCTGACAGGAATATGGCTGACACTATTCTTATAAATCCGAGGTCACCTGATTTAGCCAGCCAATGACTTTTTCCTATTTTTTTCGATGCCTACGTTTTCCTGCTTCCTGTCCCACCTTCCCTGCACAGTTATTGGTGCAAAAGGGGAAGGTGGGAGGGGATACGAATTTTGACTGCGTTTACCACGTGGTATTCAATCGAAATCGAATATGTTGAATACCTTAATATTCAATCGAATACCTAATAGATCGAACGGTATTCACTCATCTCTAATTACACTGGTCAACAGCCAAAATGTTTCGGCCATCAAACCAGTTGTTCTTAACTAATTTTGGGGTGCTGAGATTGAAATTGATGCTAAAATTTTAAAATTGGCTTTACTTTTCATGATATAGAAGTGCATTTTATATTTCTATTTATATTTGGTTAAGAAAGGCTACCACCTGTATTTTGGCTGCAAAATAGGCGACCAGGACAAGAGTTGGGCTCCACACATATGCTGTAATACATGTTCTTCAAATCTCAGACAGTGATTGAACCGGAAGAGACAGTCTATGCCGTTTGCAGTGCCAATGGTCTGGAGAGAGCCATCTGACCATAGTGACAATTGCTACTTCTGCAAGGTGCCTCCAATTGGGAAAGGAATTTCAAAAAGAAAGAAGTGGCCTTTACAGTATCCGAATATTCCATCTGCGATACGCCCAGTAGTTCATTCTGAAGAATTGCCAGTTCCAAATGCTCCAGAAACATTCTTGCTTGATTCCACTGACGAGGAAGAAGAAGGAGTTTGTCATGAACCATCTACCTCGTCAGATCCAGACTTTCCTGCATCACTCTCCACTGAACCGCACCTTATATTGCAGAGTGAACTTAACGATCTTGTTAGAGATCTAGACCTGCCCAAGAGTAAGGCCGAGCTCTTAGGTTCCAGACTTCAACAGTGGAATCTGTTGGCAGATGATGTTCGAATTTCTTTCTTTAGGAACCATCAACAGTCTCTTGTCCAATTCTTCTTCATGGAGGGTGATCTTGTTGTATGCAATAACGTTTGTGATTTAATGCATGCTCTCAAAATCAGCTATAACCCTGATGAGTGGAGGCTATTTATCGATTCATCAAAGCTAAGTCTTAAAGCTGTCTTACTTCACAATGGCAATGCACTACCATCAGTTCCAATTGGTTATGCTGTTCACATGAAGGAAACCTATAACAACATGAAAGAGCTCTTGAGATGCATAAACTATGATCAACATCTGTGGTGCTCTGTGGTGACTTGAAGGTGGTAGCGCTAGTGCTTGGTCTACAGGGAGGATACACCAAGTACTGCTGCTTCCTATGTGAGTGGGACAGTCGTGTAAGATCAGAACACTACAAGAAAAGAGACTGGCCACTCAGAAAGTCACTGCAGCCAGGGACTAAAAATGTTATGCATCCAGCACTTGTTCAAGCAGGAAAGATTCTGTTACCTCCTTTACATATCAAGCTTGGTCTTATGAAGAATTTTGTAAAGGCAATGGATAGAAATGAAGAGGCATTCAAATATCTCCTCTGTAAGTTTCCAAGGTTGAGTGAAGCGAAGCTAAAAGCAGGAGTCTTTATTGGTCCTCAGATTCGTATGCTTCTTCAAGATGACGAGTTTTACCATTTGCTGCGTGGCAAAGAAACGACTGCATGGGAAGCATTCAAGTTAGTCGTGACTAATTTCTTGGGAAACACCAAATTATGAAGAGTTGGTTGAAAATCTCCTGAAGGCATATAAAAACCTGGGATGTAACATGTCTTTAAAGATTCATTTCTTACACTCTCATCTAGACTTCTTTGCACCAAACAGTGGAGCGGTGAGCGATGAACATGGTGAACAATTTCATCAGGAAATTGCGACTATGGAAAAGAGATATCAGGGTAAATGGAACCCATCAATGCTTGCAGACTACTGCTGGACAATTATCAGAGACAATCCCATGTCTGAATACAACAGACGTGAGTAAAGGAGCCGAATAGCAATTCAATAAGGATCTACGTTCCAAAGTTCAATAAACATACTTCATTTGTAAAAAATTCTTAGATATGACTATAAATTATAGTTGATTTTAGATAGAACTAAGTTTCCTAAGAATATATTTCCAAAATTTTAAAAACAGTAAACTTGCACCTCTATTATTGCAGAAGTAATAAATATGTATCATATTCTATACAATTCACAAAACAGTAAAATGAGAACTCTTCGATATCATAGAAACTAGAGCCAATTGACAGTTTTCCTTGTGATATTTGAATTCAGCACATAAAAATCATTAGGGAATGACTCATTTCATTTCAGAAACAAACAACTTTTGAAAATTTGTTGACCAGTGTTATCAGCTCTGTGATATACAGGTTTATGTTATTCATAAATCCTGCTGCAAATAAGAAGTAAATACATCCTGGCCGGACTCTTAGTTGAGACTGTTACAGTCCTGCTATCCCTCCCACAGTGACTGAGACATAGAAAGCGGACACTGTGCATGCCACCTAATAACTGAGTATAAAGCTACATATCTGAAAATGAATCCACATATTATCTTGGATGCTTTTAGATTTATGAGACATTAAACATAGGTCTATTTGAATTGTTTCAGTGACATCCTGTATTCTTTCTTCACAAAGGGGCTCATTATTTTTTATCTGTACATATGTATATTTAAGTGAAGGTTATTTCCTGTGTGGGAGATCTTACCAAGAAGTAAGAGCACTGTGCTGCATAGTAAATACTGTATCTTTCAATGATGAGTGGTTTGTGGTCTGAATTAAAGAGCAGGAGCCTACAGCAATGTAATGTGTTGGAACAGTATGGTCAGTACTTTCCCCTATATGGCCTCCTATATGGTCAGTATTTTCCTGCTGTAGTGGAAATTCAGAGATGTTCCATTTCATACTGCATGAAACCTACAATCTACAGTCTAAGTATAACTCATTGCACGTATGATACTATTTATATTTTACCGAAAATTTTTTTTTTTAAATTGTCTACATAAAGAACAAAGGTGCAGACATTACACGGCTCCCCTGGGTATAATAAATAGTTGATTTTAAAAAGCTCATATGCTATACATATGGGCATACAGCACATATCAGGTTAAAAGCAGGACTAGTAATGCTACTCTGTGTGGTAACTAGCTGGTTAGGAAACAGGGGAAGACTACAGTGTAATTTTTCAGTTATTTTCTATTAAAAACGATATTGGGTCCCCCCAATTTTCATGACTGGCCAGATATAACCAGCAGCGGCCTAGTAATACCAGGGTAGAGGAATGCCTATGGTTTCTCCCCTCTCCAGCCTGATGTTTCATAACAATGAGGCTTCACAATGTGGGAACCTCCAGAGACTTCACTATTTGCCTATTTGGGTCTCAGGGGATTGACCTGATTTTATCACTGATGCAGAGTGTCAAGGTAATGTTAGAGTTTTTGGTTTTTTTATCCCTTGTGGGAAAAGGTATTGAAATTAGTTTTCTTAGTTGATAAAAAGAAAACTTGGGTATATTCGCGGCCTTAAGATTGTTGACACTTGTAAGTATTTGGGAATTCACATCTCGACTGATCATAAACAATTCCTGGGTCTCAATGTGTTCCTACTCCTTGGTCATTTTTAGAGCAAGTTTCAGGTGTGGCGAGCTTTACCTTTGTCAGTGGCTGGGCGGATTAACCTCATCAGAATGGTGGTTCTTCCGAAATGTCTGTACGTTTTAGAACACGCGGCTGTACCAGTGCCGTGGTGATTCTTTAAACAATTGGACTCCTTATTTATTCCCTTTATATGGGGTAATTCAAGATCTAAGGTACGCCTCTCCACTCTACAAAGGCCTAAAGCTATGGGAGGGATGGCTCTTCCTAACATATTTTTATATTACCTAGCCAGCCAGCTTCGCTATCGGAGGTCCTGGGTGTTAACGGATCCTTTACCTGACTTGGAGGCCCATTTAGCATCTTATCTGCATATTTCCAATTTATGGCCAGTATTGGAACACCCCCACTTATATAGAGGTAACTTATTGCCAATTCATGACTTGGCATCGCAGATTTGGCGGTGGGCTAAGCAAGTAGCAGCTTACACTGAGGTCCCTATTGAGACCCCGATGTGGGATAATCTGGGTCTGACAGAACTATTTGCCCTCCCAGAGGATCTTCTGTAGTCAGCACAGTTTGTTTCCCCTGCTGCTAATAATAAGCTGATACAAGTTTACATCCTGCATCAAAGCTATCTTACTCCTGCACGCTTACACAAAATGGGAAGGCTGAGACACCCTGAGTGCTTGCGATGTACTGGTATGTATGCTTATTTTTGGCACATGATCTGGGAGTGTGCGATCATTAAAGGTTTCTGGTCCAAGGTCGTAGGCCTGTTATCTGATATACTGGGCACTCCGATTCCACTCTTACCTGAAGTATGTCTGTTCGGAGTTTTAGTTGAAGAGGTATGGCCGCACCACTCAAGTATCCTTTTACGGGAATCGCTTTTCTTAGCCAGGAAGGCGATTGCCCTGCGATGGATGGCTCCCAGACCCCCCTCCCTCCCCATGTGGCGGAAGCTGGTGAACTCCATTCTCCCATATAATAAAGTGGTATATAAAGGCAGGGGCTGCCCTCAAAAATTTTGTAAGGTTTGGGGCCCGTGGTGCGACTCTCCCTTGATCCTGTATACTGACCATTCTTTTTGCTCTGCCCTGAATGCACTTGTGCCTTAGATGTTCCAGGGGTGACTCTGGGCCATGCTTATACTGCATTTGGAGTAATGTGTATGTTCCTGTGCATGTTTTTCTGTTGTCTCTTGTTTTCTACTCTCATACTCTGCAGGTTCGATGGAAATTGATACCTCTCTCGACTTTCTGTATTTGGACTTTCTACTGGATGATTTTTGCAAGCCTCCAATTACTAATATGGACTTTGCAGCATGGTTTGTGGTTCTTGTTCTGTTTGACAAGATTTTTTGGTCCAAGGTTGCTTTGGATTGTGTACCCTTTGCCATCTCTTATGTCTTGTTTTTTCTTGTACTGTTATTTTCTTATATAATTTCTCAATAAAATGAGTTTAAAAAAAAAAAAAAAAAAGAAAACTTGTTCTTCTAGTGCCCCATATTAGAAGGCATCTCTCAATAAATCAGCACTTAGTGTTCAAAGAAGCCTTGTGACATGACCTGGGCTATAAACCAAACCAGAAATTCTCTTCCAAAAAAAAAAAGACACCCATCCACAGAAGCTGCTTTGGGGTTCTTGCCCAATTATTAATGCAGAGCAGAGTACTGTTTGTCTAGGTGAGGCCTGGTTGACATCTGTGTTCAGTATTCCGTATAGGCATACCTCCCAACCGTCCCGATTTCCGCGGGACAGTCCCGATTTGGGTGACATGTCCCGCGGTCCCGGTTGGAGGGAGGTATGTCCCGATTTCAACTCAGATCTGCGTCCAGAGGACGCAGATCTGAGTTGAACACACATGTGGCTGAAGGAAGGAGCTGACACAGGTCAGCTCCTCGCTTCGCCGCTGCCCGCCTCTCTCCCTGACACACGCGGCTGAAGCTGCTCGCGTGCTCGCTTCGCCGCTGCGTCTCTCTCTCGCTGACACATGCGGCTGAAGCGAGGAGCTGACCTGTGTCAGCTCCTCGCTTCGCTGCTGCCGCCGGCTCCTGGCTTGTAGACGCGATGTACAAGCCAGGAGCCGGCGGCAGCAGCGAAGCGAAGAACTGACACAGGTCAGCTCCTCGCTTCAGCCGCATGTGTCAGCGAGAGAGAGAGACGCAGCGGCGAAGCGAGCACGCGAGCAGCTTCAGCCGCGTGTGTCAGGGAGAGAGGCGGGCAGCGGCGAAGCGAGGAGCTGACCTGTGTCAGCTCCTTCCTTCAGCCGCATGTGTCAGCGAGAGAGGCGGCGAGGGAGCGGAGGAGAAGGTAAGTTTAATGTGGAGGTGGAACGTGAATCTGGGGGCAGATGAAGGAGAGGACGGCATGACATTGGGGCAGAGATGGGGGACATGAATCTGGGGGCAGAGATGGGGGACATGAATCTGGGGGCAGAGATGGAGAGGACATGAATTTGGGGGCAGAGATGGAGGGACATGAATCTGGGGGCAGAGATGGAGGGACATGAATCTGGGGGCAGAGATGTGGGACATGAATCTGGGGGCAGAGATGGAGGGACAGGAATCTGGGGGCAGAGATGTGGGACATGAATCTGGGGGCAGAGATGTGGGGACATGAATCTGGGGGCAGAGATGGAGAGGACATGAATCTGGGGGCAGAGATGGAGGGACATGAATCTGGGGGCAGAGATGTGGGACATGAATCTGGGGGCAGAGATGGAGGGACATGAATCTGGGGCCAGAGATGGAGAGGACATGAATCTGGGGGCAGAGATGGAGGGACATGAATCTGGGGGCAGAGATGGAGGGACATGAATCTGGGGGCAGAGATGGAGGGACATGAATCTGGGGGCAGAGATGGAGGGACAGGAATCTGGGGGCAGAGATGTGGGACATGAATCTGGGGGCAGAGATGTGGGGACATGAATCTGGGGGCAGAGATGGAGAGGACATGAATCTGGGGGCAGAGATGGAGGGACATGAATCTGGGGGCAGAGATGGAGGGACATGAATCTGGGGGCAGAGATGGAGGGACATGAATCTGGGGGCAGAGATGTGGGGACATGAAACTGGGGGCAGAGATGGAGGGACAGGAATCTGGGGGCAGAGATGTGGGGACATGAAACTGGGGGCAGAGATGGAGGGACAGGAATCTGGGGGCAGAGATGTGGGGACATGAAACTGGGGGCAGAGATGGAGGGACATGAATCTGGGGGCAGAGATGGAGGGACATGAATCTGGGGGCAGAGATGTGGGACATGAATCTGGGGGCAGAGATGTGGGACATGAATCTGGGGGCAGAGATGGAAGAGGGACATGAAACTGGGGGCAGATGAAGGGTGTATATGAAACTGGGGGAGAGATAGAGGGGGGACATATAATTTACGGGTGACTGTAGGAGGATTATACTGTGTGCGGGCACATGAAAAATTAACGAGTGGGCGGAGTCAACACAAAAGTGGGTGGGGCTAAATTTGCCGCGCCGCGCTAAGCGCGCCGCTCATTTTGTCCCTCTTTCGGTTCTTCAAAAGTTGGGAGGTATGCGTATAGGGAGTCCACTTGGGGACCCCCTGAACAGAATATCAAACGCATTGACAAGCGGTGAGCAATGAAAGCACACGGACCCCATAGTCTATAATGGGGTCCATGTGTTTTCTGCTCAGTGTCCACACGAGTCATGTGGGGAGGAAAATAGTTCATGAAGTACTTTTCTCTCCACATGTTTCGTGCGGACACTGCGTGGAAAACACACACCCTATTATAGACTATGGGGTCCGTGTGCTTTCATTGTTCACAGCTTGTCAATGCGTTCGGTATTCCGTTCAGGGGGTCCCCAAGAGGACTCCCCAAACGGAATACCAAATGCAGATGTGAACCAGGCTTGAGAAGCTATGAAATTGGTCAGGAGGAGTACTTTGCCTCATTGAAGAGACTACTGTATCAGCATAGCAAGACTCTAATTTGGATATCTTTTCTCAGAATTCCAAGGGGAGCATTACTTCTAATTCTTCCTACACTGAAACAGCAGTCTCTTCATTGTGAATAAGATCTCTTCTGACCCATGTTAAGAGCCTCTCACCTAGTCAGTTACCCTCCACTGATTTATACAAAGTTGCCTTCCAATAGGTGGCAATAGAGGCATAGCTTTTCCTTTATCCGATTAGGAAAACGGAATTGTATGCTTTTTCCCAGAATTCCTAGGGGAGCAAACATGGCTTCTAAATTTCCCTACTCTGACACAGTGGTCTCTTCAGACCCAGGGCCCAATATAACATTTTTGAATACATAAATGTCTGCAGATTTTTTTTCTTCTCACAGTGAAATTATCTTTATTATATCTTGTAATAAATGTCATAGACACATCCCTGCATTTTGTACTCTATTTTCTTTGCTAGCACAGATTCTTTCCTATCTATATTACCAATGCGCTTCTCTGCTTCTTTTGGATAGTGTTTCTGCTGTAGTCAGGTAGTAGATCAACTAGAAATAGAAAAGGCATAACTTTAGACATGTCTGTAATAAGTAATAACCTAATGATACATGTGGCTTACTACAGAAGCACAAATTGGTGTCACCAGACTCATGGTTACAGGAAAGACTCAGGTACTTCCTTTTCCCCCAGGATCTGCCCTGCAGTGCAGGCTCTGTGACCTTTTATGGCCCAATAATGAGTCTATGATACACACCTGGGGATGAAACCTATACCTATTGCAGATCCGCACTGGACCACACATGAGTCAGGAATCTAGGACTGATATAGTGGGCCTCCAGCACTTTCACCTGTCACCTTCTCACACAAAAATATAAATACATATAAATATATATATCCTACTAATATTATAAAGGTGAAAGTATGTGTGTTTGGATGTTTGTGAGTTTGGATGTTTGTTCCTCAATCACAGCCAAATGGCTGAATGGATTTTCTTGAAATTTCACACACACACACACACACACACACACACACACACACACACACACACACACACACACACACACACACACACACACACACACACATTGGCCAGGTAAGAAGGATAGGCTACTTTAAATGTGGGTCGCTCACCCCAAATCGCCACCGTCACCCTCCAAGAACCCTCCGGCTCGGCTGTAGCAGCTGGCATTCTGCCAGCAATGGTCTGTCCATGTGTCTCCTATTGGTGCATGGCTGGGTGTGGGCGGGCTATGGAGCCAGGGCTGCGGCACCATGCGTTGGGGGCTGCATGTGGGCGTGCCGATTGAGCAGGTTCACAGTGAGGAAGATGGCGGCAGCCCACATGGTCCTGGCGCCGCAGTTATCCCACACCGCCTACACACTTTACGGACGGCTAAAATGGAGGCTGCTGCACCCGACACACCACATAACAGGTTAGTGCAACGGGTTGGGTGGTGGTGTCCCCAGGTCGATGTCCCAGCCGGTGTCCCCAGAGATCAAGCACATTTCCCCTGAACACGTCATCCATCGGCGCAGCCATGTCCCCTCTCCATGCCGGCACCCGGACGAGTCTCCGGGGCCGGCGTCAGGTTGATATGACAGCCGGAAGCCTTGCGCTGGCTCCCCGGCCTGTCAGTCTTGCGCTTCTATTGCAGCATTGGCTGCGTAGCCTGCAATAGTGGCGCCGGTATTATGCAGTGCATTGCATAACACCGGCGCTTCCATTGCAGTCTACCTGCCATAGTCTGCAATCGAAGCGAAACACTGACAGGCCGGGGAGCCAGTGCAAGGCTTACGGCTGTCATAGCAACCAAACGCCGGCCCCAGAGACTCCTCCGGGTGCCGGCATCAGTGGAGTGAGCGAGCGGCGAGGGAGCGTGAGAAGGTGAGTACAACTATTTATTTGTGTTACACATCCAAGGGGAACATAATCTAAGGGGCCTATGAAACTGAGGGCAGATAAACTGCAGGAAAGAGAACAGCATGACACTGGGGCACAAAACTGGAGGCAGAGATAGGGGACATGAAACTGGAAGCAGAGATGGGGGGACATGAAACTGGGGGCATGAAACTGGAAGCAGAGATGGGAGGACAAGAAACTGGAAGCAGACATGGAGGGACATGAAACTGGAAACAGACAGGGGGGACATGAAACTGGAGGCAGAGATAGGGGGACATGAAACTGGAGCAGCGATTGCGTGCATATAAGCAGTTCAGCGCCACCGCCAACCCGCAGATGAAGTCGCGGGTAACTGCTTTTATAAATATATATATATATATATTAGCAGTTACCCGCGACTTCGTCTGCGGGTTGTAATATTGTAATTACAAATGTGAAAGTTTGGATGTTTGTGTGTTTGTTCCTCAATCACGCAAAATACACTTAATGGATTTGAATGAAATTTGGCACATAGATAGATTGTAACCTCGATTAAAACATAGGCTACTTTTTATCCCGGTAAATGACATGGCTTCACAACTGTTATGAATTTATGTTCACATACTATATTACACTGCTCCTGCAGCAGCATTATCTCAGGTCCCAGGTCTGTTATCTCCCTGTGTAAACACACGCTAAAGCCTTCTGTGGATTGTGTACACATATTTGCTCCAGGCAGTGCAGACAAACTGATATGGGCAAACACCTTTAATACAAACGCTGGATCAGGTGGATCATCAACTCCAACAACACGATCATTATATAGCTTCCCAGCGAGCTGCTGAGATGCCGGAACAATCCCGGTCACAGCGTGAGGAACGCGTTCAGCGACAGGCCAGCTTGACAGCTGTCAAAACGCCGGAGCAGGTGGATCATCAACACCAACAATACACTCATTATATGGCATCCCAGCAAGCTGCTGAGATGCCAGAACAATCACAGGCACGCTGTGAGGAACAATTTCAGCAGCAGGACAGCTTAAGAACTGCCAAAACGCCGGAGCAGGCAAACCATCGATGGCAGCAATTTGCTGAATATAGGCGGATCATCCACTACAACCCGTAGACGAAGTCGCGGGCAGAGGCTAGTCTTATATATATATGCAGCACAGCAAACTTCAAGATACATCAGGAAGGACCCACTATTCCTGAAGATGGCAGAAAAGAATAAAAGGCAGATTGCAGTGCTTAAAAGATATTGGACACTGTCATTGAATGGCACCTTTGAACCAAATTTAGTTTTCGAAATTGCTCTGAGAATGTTCCCATTTTGATCTTATTTCCAGAGTAGACTGATATTAATGTTGCAGCATACAGTACGTTTTAGCTGTTTCCAATTTGAAATTTTGTGGCAACAGTTTGGGGAAAAGCCTAACTGTTCTCCCGTACACAAAGTAAGGTACATAAGGCATGGTGTGCAGGATTTTGTGTTTCGAACTGTTTTGTTGTGTTGTCCAGTTTCAGACCAATATTAAGTGACAAATGTTATTGTTGTATAATAAAAACAATATACTTTCTGTATCAATTCTTCATGGTTTTCTAGATCTCTGCTTGTTGTCCTTCATTCTATTACAACTACTGGATAAAAATCAGTCCTTAGTCATGTGACATACAGTCCATGGTCATGTGATGGACACACAGGTACACAGCTCATTACCAGGCAGATGGCAGATTACTGTGCTGTGATTGTAACAGATGAGGTAGGTCACTGGGTATTCAGAGCTGGTAACAGTACAAGCAGGGGCGTAACTACCAGGGTAGAAGTGGTAGCAGCTGCCACAGGGCCCGGGACACTAGGGGGCCCTGTGACAGCTGCTACCGCTGCAGATTTTTTTTTTAATAGGCCGTAGGAGGTGTAACTCCGGCACGTAACGGGCCCTATTTACTGCAGTGCCGGGGGCTGCCTGAAGATGGAGAGGAGCTGCCTCCTCCACAGTCCATCTTTTAACAGTAGTAAAGCTAGCAATTGCTGCCTTTACTAATGCACCAAAGCAGGGGCCGCCTGCTGTCCGGGCCCCTGCTGCCTCCCGGCACTTACATAGTGACAGCAGGCAGGAGAGACTTCTATCTCCTGCCCGCTGTCCCCAGGCCCTGTGCCGGCATTTATACTAGTAGATTGAAGGACCTGAGATATGACGTCATCAAAGGTCCTTTAATCTACTAACATAGACTCAGTGTATTTTGTGGGCGGAGCTACCCGGATTGTACAGGTCAGTGTAAAATGGGGGGGAATGGGTTATAGGCTGTGAGGAAGAGGGGTACATGGGTGTGCAGGCTGTGTGAGAAAGTGAGCACCCCCATTCCTTCCTTTCTCACATGCAGCCTGCACACCTATGTACCCCTCCTACTCACAGTCTGCTCCCCCCATTCTGCCCTATGTGAGCAACAGGGGTACATGGGCATGCAGGCTGTGTGTGAGCAAAGATGGTGACCTGGGTGTGCAGGCTGTGTGTGAGAAAGTAGGGGGAATGGGGGTGCAGGCTGTGGGTGAGCAAGAGTGTGGTGGAATGGGGGTTCCCCCCTCCAGATCACCCTCTTGCTCTCACACAGCTTGCACCCCCATTTCCCCTATTGCTTATACACACCCTGCACCCCACGTCACCCTCTTATTCACAAACAGCCTGCACGCCCATGTACCCCTCTTGGAGGGAGCCCCATGTCAAAAGTTCGCCACGGGGCCAACGCCATTCCTAGTTACACCACTGAGTACAAGGTCATGCTCCTCACCTTATCTATTGGAGTACTGTATCGTGCTGTGTCGGACAAATTGTTGCAAAAGTGGGAGTTTTCTTTTTGTACCTGCGCTAGAACATATTTGGGATTCCACAAGCCTGCCTGCTAATAACACTTAAACCATCATAAAGTCCATGTCACTTTATTAGACATTGGTGATAGACACTTTGTCATATCTTTATTATTTGCTTACATGGTTAAGCGTGCCAGCACTAGATCGCTGAGGGTAGCTAGATGCTATGTTGTAAGCCGTAATTGGCCGTGTGACAGCTGTTTATTTAATAGTCATCACATGGCCATATAACAGAGTTTGGCCACTTTCAGACAAATATTGGCAAACAAATGTACAATAAAAAGATATATAATTTTCCAATATACTTTCTGTATCAATTCCTCACGGTTTTCTAGATCTCTGCTTGCTGTCATTCATTCTGTTACTTCTAGTGGATAAAACTCTGACCGTGGTCATGTGATTTACGGTCCATGGTCATGTGATGTCACACAGGTGCACAGCTGATTACCAGGCAGATGTCTGATTACTGTGCTGTGACTGTAACGACTGTATCCTCTAGAAGTAACAGAATGAATGACAGCAGGCAGAGATCTAGAAAACCGTGAGGAATTCATACAGAAAGTATATTGGAAAATCATATATCTTTTTATTGTACATTTGTTTGTCAATATTGGTCTGAAAGTGGCCAATCCCTTTAATATTAAAGAATAGAAAGGCTATTCATCTCTTAGTTTTATCTTGAAGGTCCTCACCTCCATTTTTGAATTTCTCTTCTTTTCTTCTTTATGCTAATTAAACACAGGGGGCATTTCCTCTTTACTCTCAGCACAGCGTTGTCATCCATCCAGTGCCGCCTTTCTTCTGCTCCGTCGTCCATTCAACTCCTCTAACAGGAGACCAACGCAAAATGGGAGATGGAACAGCCGACTGCACATGTTCCATTGCCATGTTGTGGTGGTCTCCTGTTAGAATCCCTTTAAGGAATGATAGAATCCTTTTAAGGTCCCCTAGTAGTCATTTGAAGGAACACTCTAGACAAATTGGATAAACTGTATTAGGCCAGGGCCCCACGGGCAGTGATAAAGCACTGCAGAAAGAACCGCTGCGTGATCGCATTGCGGTTCTTTCCGCAGCGCTTTGAAGAGAAAGTTCACAGAGTTTTCCTCTGCGGACTTTCTCTTAACATTATATCTATGGGAAAGCCAGCAGCATTTCCGTAGATATAATTGACATGCTGCGATTTACAAAGCCGCAACGGCTTTGCAAATCGCAGCATGTCCGCACTGCATTTTTTTCCGCAAAGTGGGCATGGGATTTGCATGAATACCATCCTCTTTGCTTGCACTGTAAAAAGCAGCGATTTTTCCCCGCAGGCCGAGGGGTCCCGGCCTCATGCTTTGCTGGGTTGATGAAACCAGAATTCAAATAAACAACAGAGAGAGAATTTTACGCCAAAGGCAAAGGGCATATTAAGTAACCATAGAGTGACATTGCAAAACGTGAAAAGAGAACCCACTCTATCATAACCACTTTAAGCAGCAAGTTCGCAACTTGAAAAGTGTATCATTATTTTGTTCTTCTTTATATAAAAGGATAACAAATCTTATGGTTTTACAGGGATCATGCGCTCATTGTTGTCACAGTATAGAGATAATGTACACAAATATGATACAGAACAGGTGTAATACACACAGTGATGTCACAGTATAGGAATAATGCACACAGTGATGTCATAGTACAGGCACAATATACACAGTGATATTGTGGAATATTGCATGCAGTGATATTACAATATTGGGATAATGCTAGAGCTGGACAATTAATCGAAAAATAACCAAAACTTTAACCCGGATAACTAGAGATGAGCGAACAGTAAAATATTTGATATTTGATATTCATTTCGAATAGCCTCTCAATATTCGACTATTCAAACGAATATCAAATCCCATTATAGTCTATGGGAAAAAAATGTTCGTTTCAGGGGATCCCACCATTCGACTCAGGAGGGTCACCAAGTCCACTATGACACCTCATTAAATGATGACAACACCTCTGGAATGCAACTGGGACCAGGGGTGAACCTACCCTTTTCGCCGCCCGAGGTGGACGACAGAAAGCCCCCCCCCCCCCGGAGGAGGGGCGGAGTGGAGAAAAGGGGCGCGGAGAAAAGGGGGTGTGGCGGAGCAGCGTTAGCAGGTAGAGAGCAGGCAGGGAGAGGACCTGCTCTCTGCCTGAGCATGAGGGGAGGCCGCTGGAGTAGAGCTGCGTCCACAGGGCCTCCCCAATTCACCGCTCGGTGACGCTAAGCCAGTCCAGGACAGCTTGTCCTGGACTGGCTTAGGTAAGCAAAAATGCCGCCCTCCCTGGGGCCCTGGCATAGCGCCACCTGAAGCGGTCGCTTCAGGTCGCCTCATGAGAGGTGTGGCACTGACTGGGACAGCAGGGGAAGCATGCCTGGGGGCATCTAACACGCCCAAGTCATAGTTTTACCCCACCATCACAGCCTATCAACTACACACTTTCCACACTCTTTAAAACCTCTATGAAAGTGGGAAAATACCTGGAAACCTTCTTTCCGCCCCAATTGTATGGACAAAAACCCAAATTTTAAGCTAAAGAAACATTACCAAGCACAACTTTAAATCACGTTGCCCATGACAAACACAGATGGAATAGGCAATGGGAAATCCAACAGTACCCACCCTTAACTGTCATTGTGTATGTGTGTGTGTGTGTGTGTGTGTGATGTGGTAAGACCTTCAAAAATTCACTTTTCTGCCCTTAATGTGAGCTACCAGTTAGAGGCCCTTAAAGGGGTATTCCCACCTCACATACTCATCAGTCTTTACTGCTGTAAAATCTTCTTTCTTCCTGGTTTCTTGCATCATTTGGTGAGCGGGGTTTCACATGCAACCTGCCGTTTAGCTCCGCCCCAAATCCGTGTGTAGCTCCGCCCACCCATATTGGACTATGAAGTACAGGCAGCAGCAACTCCATTCTGTGTTACATACAGAGACTGTCTGTCTCTGCCATAATGAACACAATTGTATTAGCTAGCCTGATAACTGGGAGAACAGAAGAAATTAAAGCAGCTCCTCTCCCCTATCTGCTAACACGAAGCTAGGTCACGTGGTGTAGACACAGGAATAGCTAGATACACAGGCTTGCTCCCGTGCACTTAGCCCCTCCTCCCTCCCCCCTGAGAACAGCAGATACATCACTTGACTCATGAGCAGCTAAGTCAGGGCTGTGGCCACAAAGAATTGAATAAAGTAAGATAGTGGACAAACAAAGCAGTTTTGCTGAAGCAATGTATTTAGGAAAAGTCTTACATCCACATTAACAAGCAGTATAGATAGGATCCTAATGATGGGACAACCCCTTTAAGCTGAGCTACCAGCAGAGATTGAGGCCCTTTAGGTGACTTCAGCCTTGCACCAGCAGTCTTTATGGCCCTTGGGGTGAGTTGAGTCTTGCACCAGCACGTGTAACATCAGGCGGGCCCTAGGTTCTGCGCTTTGCACAAAGTTCCACTTGACCACCAACACGTGGACAAGTGCATGCGGCCAGGGATGCTACATCTCAATCACGGCACACTGACTGAATTTAGTTGAGGCTGGGACCGGGTCGCAAACTGTGGCGGCCTGCCTTGTCTCCCCGCCCAATATTCCTGGCAGGAGTGCTGAAACACCACCCTCCTCCGCTGCCGTTAAATCAACCCCAGCTACGAGCTGGATCATCAGCTTCGGGGGACAGACAGCACACTGCCTCCGAGGTGAGGGATGCCATCCTGGATGAGACGGCAATGTGGTTTTCGCTGCTGCACCTGGGCC
This sequence comes from Leptodactylus fuscus, assembly GCF_031893055.1. Taxonomy (NCBI): domain Eukaryota; kingdom Metazoa; phylum Chordata; class Amphibia; order Anura; family Leptodactylidae; genus Leptodactylus; species Leptodactylus fuscus. The sequence goes on from NC_134270.1 coordinate 71,311,326, forward strand.
CAGGCATTTTTTCGTGTGTGATAATGGCCAGAACCTGGTAGCAGCTCTGGAGCTTGCGAGCCTCCAACACGGTCCATGCCTGGCCCACATTTTTAACTTATTGGTGCAATGGTCTTTAAAAATGTACCACAATGTTACCACAATGTTCTCAAGCTACTGGTGAAAGTGCGGCTCTTGTGCATCCACTTTGGCAAGTCTACAGTAGTTGCTGCTAGCTTCAATACACTCCAGCAATGCCTACATCTGCCTGAAGCATCGGCTGTTGTGCGAGGTCACCACACGCTGAAACCCTAGATACCATATGTTGAGCAGGGTGTGTGAGCAGCAGAGACCTTTGATGGAGTTCCATCTCCAAAACCCAAGGGTTCCTCAAAGTCAGCTCCCTCAGTTTTTGCACCATGAGTGCCCATGGATGGCAGACTTATGTGAAATCCTATCCCATCCTTCTTTCCTCTACATTAATATGGACAGGAACATAACTTTAAACTGAAAGAAACATTAGCATGCACTCATCACAATTCCTGATATGACAGCTGCGTTAAGCAGGGTGCAGGGTACAACACAGACCAGGCCCGAGCACCAGGAACAGGTGTTACAATGGCTAGCGGATAATGCTTCCAGCTGCTTTTCCACCAGCCAGTCAGCCACTACCTGCAGTCGTGTTCATACCCAAGAGTCTGCCCACCTTACTCCCAACATGCCCAATATTACCAACAGAGTCATCCCACCCGTGCCCCCTCCCAGGATCTCTTTTCGGGTCATTTTACTGTCTCTCCCTCTGTTGAACCACTTCCCGAATCCCAGGAGCCACCAGACGACTTTGTGTGTCTTGATGCCCAAATACTGAAGCATCTGCCATTTCCTGCCAATTTTGTGGTTCTGGACCCGCAACCGGCATTTCTTGGCCTCAGTGATGATGATGAGACACAGTTGCCATCAGGGTAAGCTGTGGTTATATGCGGTTTGAAGTAATAGGAGAGTGAGCAATTGGAAGAGGAGTTGGTGCCACCGACCCGACATGGACAGGAGTGATGTCTAGCGGGGAAAGCAGTGTAGATGTGGAGGCAAGCGCAGCAAAAAAAGGTGGCTAGAGGCACAGAGGTATGTCCAGAGGCACAGAACAGCTGCTTCACAGAAGCAAGGCCAGAGGCAGCAAGGCCAAAGATTTTCCGTGTACTAGCCACTCGCCCAAAACTCGCCCATGTTGGCAACCTCCCTCGATGGTGTGGAGATTTTTTAACATATGCGTGGAGGACAAACTGAGTGTGTTTTACACACTGTGTAACTCTAAACTAAATAGCTCAGAGAAAAGCAACCTGACCACCTCAGCCATGCGCCGTCATTTTGAAGGCAAGCACTGGGCTCAGTGGGAGACAGCAAACGCAGAACAATTGTCGCCCCGTGTTGCCGACACTGCCTCTTTCACTGTTTATAGTGCTGGTGCTGCAGTCCAGACCACTAGCCTGGACACCAACACATCTGTCTCTGACACTTTGGGGAGTTCACCCTCATCCGCCCTTTTTGCCTGCACCATCATGCGCCTCTTCCCAGCCACTCCCCATCTCCCAGGCATTTCATTGCAGGCAGAAGTATAGCGCAAGCCACCCACATGCCCAAGCCTTCAACAGCCTCATCTAAAAACTGCTGGCCCTGGAGAAGTTGGCATTTATGCTTCTGGATACTCAGGCCTTCCGTCACCTGATGGCAGCTGTGGCACCTCGCTATGCTGGGCCTAGCCATTACTACTTCTCTTGGTGTGCTGTCCCCGCCTTGCGCCTGCACGTGTCTCATAGCATCAGTCGGGCCCAGAGTTCTGCGCTTTGCTGCAAGGTCCACTTGACCACTGACGCATGGACAAGCTCCTGCGGTCAGGGATGCTGCTTCTCTGTAATGACAGGCCAGGTGAATGTAGTGGAGGCTGGGCCCGGGGTGCAAACTGGGATGGCCTATCTCATCTCCCAGCCCAAAATTCATGGCAGGGGTTTTCTGAAAGCCTACTCCTCTGCTGCAACCTCGACCACACCAGTGACCTGTAAGTGCTTCAGCACTGGGGTGTGGAGACGTCAGAAGGTCGTGCTGAAGCTCATCAGGTAACACACTTCCCCCGAGGTTAGGGATGCCATCCTGCATCCTGCATGTGATGGCAATTTGGTTTTCCCCGCTGCACCTGCGCCCAGGGATCAGCAGTTTTGACCCTTTGCACTGTACACTATATAGAGAACGTGGAGAGTGGTGTAACTGTACTTGGACTGATTGTCACGTAGGGAGCATGACCAAGATTTGAGTGGTACACACCGTTAAAAATTGTATTGAGCATACAGTCCTATGAAAAAGTTTGGGCACCCCTATTAATCTTAATCATTTTTAGTTCTAAATATTTTGGTGTTTGCAACAGCCATTTCAGTTTGATACATCTAATAACTGATGGACACAGTAATATTTCAGGATTGAAATGAGGTTTATTGTACTAACAGAAAATGTGCAATATGCATTAAACCAAAATTTGACCTGTGCAAGAGTATGGGCACCTCAACAGAAAAGTGACATTAATATTTAGTAGATCCTCCTTTGGCAAAGATAACAGCCTCTAGTCGCTTCCTGTAGCTTTTAATCAGTTCCTGGATCCTGGATGAAGGTATTTTGGACCATTCCTCTTTACAAAACAATTCAAATTCAGTTAAGTTTGATGGTCGCCGAGCATGGACAGCCCGCTTCAAATCATCCCACAGATGTTCAATGATAATCAGGTTTGGGGACTGGGATGGCCATTCCAGAACATTGTAATTGTTCCTCTGCATGAATGCCTGAGTCGATTTGGAGCGGTATTTTGGATCATTGTCTTGCTGAAATATCCATCCCCGGCGTAACTTCAACTTCGTCACTGATTCTTGAACATTATTCTCAAGAATCTGCTGATACTGAGTGGAATCCATGTGACCCTCAACTTTAACAAGATTCCCGGTGCCGGCATTGGCCACACAGCCACAAAGCATGATGGAACCTCCACCAAATTTTACAGTGGGTAGCAAGTGTTTTTCTTGGAATGCTGTTTTTTTGGACGCCATGCATAATGCCTTTTTGTATGACCAAACAACTCAATCTTTGTTTCATCAGTCCACAGGACCTTCTTCCAAAATGAAGCTGGCTTGTCCAAATGTGCTTTTGCATACCTCAGGCGACTCTGTTTGTGGTGTGCTTGCAGAAACGGCTTCTTTCTCATCACTCTCCCATACAGCTTTTCCTTATGCAAAGTGCGCTGTATTGTTACCGATGCACAGTGACACCATCTGCAGCAAGATGATGCTGCAGCTCTTTGGAGGTGGTCTGTGGTTTGTCCTTGACTGTTCTCACCATTCTTCTTCTCTGCCTTTCTGATATTTTTCTTGGCCTGCCACTTCTGGGCTTAACAAGAACTGTCCCTGTGGTCTTCCATTTCCTTACTATGGTCCTCACAGTGGAAACTGACAGGTTAAATCTCTGAGACAACTTTTTGTATCCTTCCCCTGAACAACTATGTTGAACAATCTTTGTTTTCATATCATTTGAGAGCGGGCTGTCCATGCTCGGCGACCATCAAACTTAACTGAACTTGAATTGTTTTGTAAAGAGGAATGGTCCAAAATACCTTCATCCAGGATCCAGGGACTGATTAAAAGCTACAGGAAGCAACTAGAGGCTGTTATCTTTGCAAAAGGAGGATCTACTAAATATTAATGTCACTTTTCTGCTGAGGTGCCCATACTTTTGCACTGGGCAAATTTTGGTTTAATGCATATTGCACATTTTCTGTTAGTACAATAAACCTCATTTCAATTCTGAAATATTACTGTGTCCATCAGTTATTAGATATATCAAACTGAAATGGCTGTTGCAAACACCAACATATTTAGAACTAAAAATGATTAAGATTAATAGGGGTGCCCAAACTTTTTCATAGGACTGTATATAGCCTGACTTAATTGCTATGTATCCCACTTAGGTTTGGGGGGGTACACACCGTTAAAAACTGGATCAAAAACCTACATGTCAGGTTTTGCTGTCCGCTTGAAAAGTCGGACATCTTTGGGAACGGACAGTTAAGGACACCCACGGACACTAAAAGAACGCACCCGATGTCCATTTAAATCAATGAAAAATGTCACAGACACAGCTAGCGTCTGATGCTAATGTCCGCACAAGATTTTGAACGGACATTAGCAGCGGACACTAGCTGTCAGACACCGACGGTAGTGTGAACACTCCCTAACATGAAAATAGGGGCAAATGAAAGGGGCACATTAAACTGGAGGCTGAAGAAGGGGGAAATATGAAACTGGGGTCAGTCATATAGGGGACATGAAACTGGGGGCAGATGTAGGGGGGCATGAAACTGGTGGAAGATGGAGGGGGGACCATGAAACTGGTGGCAGATGGAGGGGGGGACAATGAAACTGATGGCAGATGGAGGGGGGACCATTAAGCTGATAGCAGATGAAGGGGGTTATTAAAATGGGGACAGATGAAGGGGGGCTATTAAGCTGGTGGCAGATGAAGAGGTGCATTAAACTGGTGGCAAATGGAGGGGGTGGGGACATTAAATAGGGGGAGATTAAGAGGGACATTAAACTGTGGACAGCTGGAGGGGGACATTAAAAAATAAGGGTCGTTGGACGGAGAGATTAAGCTAGGGTACTTGGAAAGGGACATTAAACTGGGGACAGTATGTCCGCCTCTAATTACGTCCAGTTCCAGTCTCACTTCCAACTACCTCAGTTTAATCTCCACCTCTAGTTGCCCTCAGTTTAATGTTCCACTCCATCTGCCACTAATTTGTCCCCTTCCAACTACCCCATTGTTTAATGTTCCCCTCCAGCTGCCCCAGTTTAATGTCCTCCACTTCCTATTTTCCCCCAGTTTAAACTGGGGCACGAGTAGAGGGACTTCATACTGTGGGGCAATTGGAGGGGAACATTATAATGTGGGGACATATACCATTAGGCTGACTGTAGGAGCATTATACTGTGTGAGGTCACATGGAAAAAAATGGATGAGAATGGGTGGAGTCAACATAGAAGTGGGTGGAGCTAAATTTGTAGCGGCGCGCATTGTGCTCTGCACATTTTTTCCTTTCTGTTCTTTGAAAGTTGGGAGGTATGCCATTAGTGTTCAGTAGTTGCAGTGTGTGTGACAGAAAAAAAAAATCACTGTAATTTTGCTGAATAGAACCATGTAGACTAGACGTCACCGAGTATGTTATAAAGAGATCTAAAATATAACAAAAAATAAAAACCCACGTTTTGAAATATCCGATGGTCCACTCGGTATGATATATCTGGAGAAAACGTGGCATTGTTCAGCTTGTGCATCAACATATTTATACTTTTACTTGAATGGTTGTAGTCATTGCATTAAACTTATGTGACAAGTTGTAGAGATGTGAGTGGTTTTCATCAATGTGGATAATTGTTAGAGCAAAGTCTGTTTGCTGAACACTGAACATTGGTCTTGATGTTGTATGCCCATGGAAATTGTCATGATGGGTAAACAACATCTAATGCCAAGCAATGAGATGTAACAGGATTTGTCAGACAGTGCGCAGGACTCTGCTTATGAGCATTGCCTGGAAGGTGGTAACTTTTACTACTATGTACCAATTCATAGATTATTTCCACAATTCAGCCACATGTAGGAGTGCAGGAAATGATACATATATTCTTCAAGGTGCACGGTATCCTGCTGTCACGCCTAAACTATAGTAAGTCATTTCCAAACAGAAAAATCTCCTACACTGGACATTATAAACCACCATGGTGTAGAAGAAACTTTTGAGGGTGTGAAGAAACTTTCGAGGGTGTGAAGTAAGGGGGTAAATAAGCTAAAAATAACATCATGTCTTTGCATCAGTTTGTGGTGCTCATAAGGGGATTTTATGGACCTTAGCCCACAGTGGTAAAGGATAAAATGACATCAAGGACTCACATTTAACCCTTGAAGTAATAGATTTATTTCCTTTGACTATAAATGTAACTTGAACTTTAAGGAATCCAAAGTAAAATCTGTATCAGGCCGAGTTGTCATGTCCTACCTACCATGTTTCCTTTATAAGCTCTCATCCACATTTCATGTATGTATGTCATATACATTTTTAGGAACAGCATATACAGTCCTATGAAAAAGTTTGGGCACCCCTATTAATCTTAATCATTTTTAATTCTAAATATTTCGGTGTTTGCAGCAGCCATTTCAGTTTGATATATCTAATAACTGATGGACACAGTAATATTTCAGGATTGAAATTAGGTTTATTGTACTAACAGAAAATGTGCAATATGCATTAAACCAAAATTTGACTGGAGCAAAAGTATGGGCATCTCAACAGAAAAATAATATTTAGTAGATCCTCCTTTTGCAAAGATAACAGCCTCTAGTCCCTCCTGTAGCTTTTAATCAGTTCCTGGATCCTGGATGGAGGTATTTTGGACCATTCCTCTTTACAAAACAATTCAAGATAGACGGACAAAGCGGCTACTTGTACCTTTAAGGTTGCTGGAGATGGCCCTTTGTCTAGGCCGTCCTGGAGGAACTCCAGTACTGATTCCACAGAGGGGTTGGGCACTCCTATCCCGCGGTCCGATCCCCAGGTTTTGAAGATGTTCCAGATTCTGTAGTAGTTCCTAATTGTGGATTCCACTCTGGCACAGGAGATAGTTCTCAGGACGGCCTCTGACAGTCCACTATGACTTAATAGGGACTGGTCAACCTCCAGGCTGTCAGGTTCAATCTCCTCAGATCCTGGCATCTCTGGCCTCCTTGAGTGACCAGGTCTGGGAGAGGGGGAAGCCTCCAATACACACCGCGACTCATGCCTATGAGCTGGGTGAACCAAGTCCTCTTGGGCCAGAATGGAATTATGGCAATCGCCTGGACTTGGTCCTGTCTCATTTTCATCAATACTCTGGGTATGATAGGTATTGGAGGGAATATGTAAACCAGCCTGAACCTCCATGGGATGGACAGGGAATCCACTGCCAAGGGATCATCCTCCTGGTACAGGGATCAGAACTTCTCCACCTTGGCATTGAGTCGGATTGCCATGGAAAATTTGTTGGAACACCTCTGGATTGAGGGACCCATTCTCCAGATATGGTAATACCTCGACTCAACCGATCTGCCGCTATGTTTAGGGAGCCCTTAATCTGAACAGCGGATAAATGGGTCATATTCTTATCTGCCCAGATTTGTTTCTTTCAGGAGATCTATGGACCTGGTTCCTCTCTGTTTTTTCAGGCACAACACTGTGGTTATGTTGTCCGACCGGCCTCTAACAACCTTCCCCTTGAGATATGGGGTGAAGTGCAGCAATGCTAGGTATACTACCTTGAGTTCCCTCTGGTTGGAAGATCCTACTTCGAGGCTGCTCCAACGACCTTGCACAGTTCTCTTGTCCACATGGGCTCCCCATCCCGACTGGGATGCATCTGTTGTGAACAAAGTTCAAACTGTTTGGACTAAGGACCTTCCGTCTTTCAGGAGTATGCACCTTCTGAGGGAAAGACAGTTACTGGGAGAAAAGCAGATCCTCTTGTGGAGTCCTACTAGAGACCTGTTCCAGGTCTTCAATACTTCCGTCTGGAGGGATGGGAATGCCATAAAGCCTAAGGGATCGCCCTGGCTGAGGATGACATTAGGCCTAGGACTCTCCTGGCGGTTCTGATGGATACACGCCACGTTTTGTATAGAAAACAGGCGGCCGCCTCTATTCTCAGCCTCCTTGGGGCGGATAATGAGATCTGCAGAGCCACTGAATCCAACCCTAGAACCTTCCTCTTGGTGGATGGTACTACCTCAGATTTCTCCCAAATGATTAGCCAGCCTCTGAAGGAAGGAGATGGCTATCTGTGGACGTTATTGGAACACTGGAGCTGACTGAGCTTTTATGAGACAGTCATCAAAATAGGGAACTATGAACAGACCTTGAAGTCGGTGGGCGGCAGTGTCGGGAGCCACCACCTTGGTGAAGGTGTGAGGAGCGGAAGAGGTGCCGAAGGGTAGGTCGGCAAACTGGTAATGCTTCTGTGACTGGAAACTTGGATGGCGATCCTGAGGTATTTTCTGTATGGTCGAAAGATGGGTACATGCAAGTATGATCATTCCCCAGTCTTTGAAATCCTACTGAAGGAGGAACTCTCTCCAGGGCTCCTTTCTGGATAGTGGCAGAAGGAGCTCTCCAGGATGAAATGATGAGCAACAGGCAGAGGATGAGTTGTGACAAGTCGTTTGATCGGAGGATGGGAAAACTCAACAATGTAGCCACGTTCTACTACTTGCACCAAGGGTCTTGAATAAGAGCACGCCGCACAGTCAGGAAATGGGAGAGATAACCCCCAACAGGGACTCCGGTCACAGGGAGTGAGACCCTGTCAAAAAATTTGATATCTTCCTTGGATCCCCCTAGGGCATCAACATCCAGGCCTCTCGGGCAAAATTTTGTGTGCCTCTGTGAATGGGATCTGGGGCCAGTAGATCCACGCCTTCTACCAGAGGCCTCCCGTATGCCTCTGAAGGCTTGGGGCAGGGACTTGTCCTTAATGTCCGCGAGAACCTCCATCAAATCGTTCAGTCCGCGTACAAGAGTCTTCCCGGCTCAAACGGTAGCGTGCATAGCATAAATTTTGATGAGGTGACAGCCCTCCAGGACTTAAGTCAGAGAGGTCTCCTTGTCGCGGTGGATAGGGCCATGTTCTTAGAGGCTATTTTCAATTGTTGTCGGGAGGCTTCATCCATGAAGTCAGAAGCCATAAACAGGGAGGACATTGAGGACAGTATGTCGTCCCTTGGGACCCTGGAATCAATAACCCGTTCTAGCTGGGCAAGACAGGGAACATAAGCTATCCGCTACATGAGTAGAGGCTATGGCCACAGAGACCGGAGCTGAGGCCGCGGAAATAGTATTCTCTCAGGGTCCCACATACGTCAGTCCAGAAGGTCTTGTAAGTTGGAACCATCATCCAGAGGGACCACCGTACATCGAGAAAGCTTTGCGACTGTCAAATCCACCTTAGGAGGCAGACCCAAAGGATCTAGCTGTGATGAGGCTATGGGGTACAGGGTCTTGACCTCTGACAGTCCTCTATTCACTCTATTCAGAAATAGGGACTAGTATTAAGATGAGCTCTCTCAGCATGTTTTCACTCGGTCTCCATCAGCTTGGCCAAAGCTGCATCCACTTGGAAAGGCCCTCTGCCCCCCAGAGGTGGACGGGGAGGCTTCCCCATCAACATCTTGGTCCTGGAGCTGGAGCTTCGTCATCAGATGAGATGGTCTGATCATTCACGTGTAGATGCTCCAGAGAAGGAAGGCATAATGAGTGCCTATGTGCACAATTTTTTATTTTTTGGAGATTTGGGATGTAGAACCCCTATATCCTTGAAAATCCTCCAAGAATTCTTTTACCTCAGGAGGTGGGCCTCAGCAGGAGCGGCAGCGGGATCAATACAACCTGAATATCAGACTAAATTGAACTCATCCTACCGTCAGGAAGAGGAACTTCGCAGACAGCGCAGCCATATGCCTCCTCTTGGAGGAAGACTTCCATCTTCTGTGGTCACCCGGAGGAGGGGTAGACAAACTACGTGGAGCTGCTAGCCCAATCAACTCTGGAAAAAAGACATTTAACCATCGGACCACAGGTAAACCAAAACCTTCTACTTACGGAACTGTGGCACTTCAGTGCTAATACACTTCTGTGAGAATACACAAGAACCTATTCTCACCACCTGGGGTGGTTACAAATGCAATTTTCCAGATACGTCTGTAAGCTACAGCCAGCTACAGGTACCCAATCTAGAGAAAAAACTGGGTAGCCCCAATGGAAACTAGTAAGGCAGTGCTTCCAGCGCAAATTGCCCCTTAAATAGGTTCAGGGCTGGAGGGGGCGTGGCCTGCTGCTGCATCAGGTCCTCAAACTTAAAAACAAACCCTCACTATCACGAATAGTCTTAGGGTGCATTCACACTGAGTAAACGCTAGCTTATTCTGAACGTAAAACACGTTCAGAATAAGCGGCGTCTAAAGCAGCTCCATTCATTTCTATGGGAGCGGGGATACGAGCGCTCCCCATAGAAATGAATGGGCTGCTTCTTTCACTCCGTGCAGTCCCATTGAAGTGAATGGGGAGTGCCGGCGTATACGGCAAGCTCTGCTCATGCCGGAGCGTACACGCCGGCACTCCCCATTCACTTCAATGGGACTGCACGGAGTGAAAGAAGCAGCCCATTCATTTCTATGGGGAACGCTCGTATCCCCGCTCCCATAGAAATGAATGGAGCTGCTTTAGACGCCGCTTATTCTGAACGTGTTTTACGTTCAGAATAAGCTAGCGTTTACTCAGTGTGAATTCACCCTTACTTTGAACACTTTCAGCATACCTCGCCTGGGGCTGTGAGAGTTGCTGGAAGTCAACGATCCTCAAACTCACTGTCATAAGATCGGCTGCTGTTCCCATTAGCTGCGATTAAAGGCAGTGGCAGAGGCTCCGCCTAACCGCTGAGCGAGACCACAGAGCCTGATGGGAGATGAGAAACTCCCCTCCACCCCAGCTGTATCTGCAGCCCGGGTAAGTGCACACAGGCGCTGACAAACAACACAGAATGGGAGTTGACCGACTGCCATAGCAATAGACATTTAGTGCTTTAGTTGACAGAACAACCACAGTAATAGATATTAGTGCAAGCTGCACCAAACAAAAGGAAAAGCTGAAAGAGGATTCAGCTTACCTTACTGCTTGGCAATGAATCAAACAGCAGCAGCTGAAAATACGATTGCAATATAAACCTCAATCTTTCTTCAGAAAGAAAGGAAAAGAAGAAGAAGGTTTGCAAACACCTTCTTCCAAACCATACAGGAGACCACACAGGCCTCCTCCACCTGTCCCACCATCACAGGACAGAAAAAAACACGCAGGTGGGAGGTCCTTGTGAACTCTTATAGGGCCAGGTTGTGCTGGTTAATGAATTAAAAATTCCATCTGTCCAACCAGCAAACAGGGGCAGAATACCCCACTTGTGCTGCTGGTATGACAACAGGGAAAATATGAATTGCATTTGAAAAATGCATTTTTAGGGCTAATTATTCCAAAAATCATGGGGGGGACCCCCAGACCTCCCATTCCACCGGGAGGTTTTCCATACCCCCCAGACCCCCCGGTAAGTAGGGCTCCGCCAAAGTCAATTGCCCAGGGCCCCGCAAAGCCTGGATCCGCCACTGGAAGCAAGGCCACAAAATAGGACAGGAATAGGGCCTGATCTATATTTTGCAGCCCAGACTGTCAGCCCACACACGTGACCATGTATTTCTCAGTCATGTGTACGGACCCATAAAAATGAAAGGGTTAGTATTCTATCTGGGAAAAATATAGATAGCACACTGATCTAGGCCACAGTCGTCGAGGCCTTAGAGCAGAGGCTAGGTGTCTTAAATGCCTAGAGGAAAGGGCTGAGTTTGGGTACGAGATATGGAACCTGATCCATAGGGTGTGAGACTGAAAAAGCATATTTGGGGCTGAGTAGAGGGCTTTGAGGGGACTCAGGGAATACAAGCCTCGATTTCTAAAATATTGTACTATATATGAAAATGGATAGCCAAACACTGGACACATCCTCCATGAGAGAAATAGTGAAAACTATAAATGGGACTATTGGTATAGAACAAAAAGTATATGTGAAAAGGAGAACGACTGAAAAAATTAAGAAACTGTGGGAAAAGTGGCTCAGTTATCCAGTATTGGCCTCACAAGATCTATTGTGGGGCATGATATTTAACTTGGAGTAACTATTATGGGATGTGGCTAATTTAACTTAATATGATGGGCTGTGTTTGGGGGGGGGGGCATAGTAATTGGGGTATTGGAAATTATTTAGCCATTTTTACTGTTGTCTATTACTCTACTATGTGACTCTGTTAGCTCAATGCTCCTGTTAGGATTGTGAATTCTGTTGTGGCCCCTTTAAGACCGCTGGGTCTGCAGGGAGAAATTCCCCTTTAAGATACAGTATTGTACATCAATCAATGTGCCGGTCCAGGTCTTTATAATCCTGTCAATCTTCTTCCTTTGTTCCCCTTCACACGGTGTAAGCGCTCAGCTCATTCCGAGCCATACACGCGAGCGCTTCTAAACATTTCCCATTCACTTCAATGGGAGCGCTCGTAAAGCCGGCTTTACACGCACTCCCATTGAAGTGAATGGGAAGTGTTTAGAAGCGCTCGCGTGTACGGCTTGGAATGATCCAAGCGCTTACGCCATGTGAAGGGGCCCTCACTCTCTGCTGGGTATTAGGTTTTTCTTTAGTTTTGGCTCCTGTTTCTACTTCATGTTTTGTTACTGACTACTAGGTTTGGACTTTTGGCTTGTTTCATGGACCTCCTGCTTGGATTGTGATTCTGCTACCTTGCTCCCGTTCGGCTTCTAACCTCTGGCTACGTTCCCTGGATTCATCTTTGTCTCTCGTTATTGTATCTTGCTGCCTGCTCCATTGCTGACCTGCTTGTCGACTATTCTCCCGGGTGAGTCGGGTGTAGATCTGGTGTCTGACTTCTGCTAGTGGTGTGCCAATTTGCAGTACATTTCTCTGTGGTGTCAATTCCAGTCAAAGGATTCTGCAAAGTAAAATTGCACCACTAGGAGCTCTGGTGAAGGCGACCCGAGGCTAGTTTTAACTCGCTCTGTTTGTGGTGCATTTTGGTTGCGGTTTTTATCACTGATAGTTGTAGGTTGGTCCTGCTATCTCTCTCTTGCATACTAACTATTCATCAAAACCATAACAGAATAGCTGAGCTCAAAAATATAAAAGAAGTATTGTGAAATAGTCCACATGGAACACTTCCAAACCCTTGTTGACCAGATGCAGGGAGTTACTCAGCTCGTGGAATGACCCCGCTCTTTGCTGTCACCTCCACAATGGTCTCTCGGAACTTGTAAAAGACCTGTTAGATAATTATCCTTAACCAGCCACATTGGATAAAAATATGAAGCTTGCTGTACACCTTTGTGAACGAAAGAAAGAACGGTCACTCATCTCCTTGCCTCTGTTCTCTCCTGATTTAGCTCTAGAACCTCGTTCCGAACCAACGCAGCTTGGTTTCACTATCACCATAAGATAGAAGGAATTTTTGGAGACGTTGAGGTTTATGTGTCTACTGTGGGGACTCGTGTCATACCATAAACACCTGTCCCGGACGTCCTGGAAAAGCCTCAGCACTCAGGCGGTCCTTGGAGTGACTGCATAGATAAACAGATGTTTCTGTCTATTTCCGAACAAAAGATTCTTATTCTGTTCCCTCCAGGATAACGCTTTTGTGGATCAGCTGCTAATTTCCTGGAATCACGAGTTGTTCAAGAGCTGTCAATTCCTCTGATTCCTCTGGTGAATCCCGTTTCTGTGATCGCAATAGACTCTACCCAGTGGCGTAACTACCACCATAGCAGCGGTAGCAGCTGCCACAGGGCCCGGGACATTAGGGGCCCGGTGACAGCTGCTACCGCTGCTATCATTATACTCGGAGGTCTTTTCGGACCCCCGAGTATAATGATCGGGGCCCCCTGTTGGTGGAATACTTTCCACCAACAGGGGGCCCCGAAGCTGCAGCAACGGCTGAGACACAGGAGCTGCAGCTCTGGCTCCTGTCAGCGCTTCAGGATGCTCCCCCTCTCTCCCCCCTCCCTTTCTCTGCTGTCCTCTGCCCACCAATGAGAGGAGGAGGCGGGGCTTATCCCTGCCGAGCTCCTGCCGTCTGCACTGGAGGAAGAAAGGAAGAAGGAAAATGAAACTAAAGCTACACAGGTACGTACTGGGGTTACTTATTAATGTCAGGCATATGGGGGGATTACTTGTGTTTTAGTAACTCCATGTGCCTCATATTAATAGCAGTTAACCCCATCATCTCCCTCACATTAACCCCTGTTTGCCTCACCATAAGAGTTACTGATATGTAAGACATATGGGGGTAATAATAATGAAGATACTTTATTATTACCTCCATGTCTCTCACATATCAGTAACTCTTATGGTGAGGCTTACAGGGGTTAATGTGAGGGAGATGATGAGGTTAACTGCTATTAATATGAGGCACATGGAGTTACTAAATTGTAATGCACAGGGCCAGATTTTTTTATCCACAATTTGTCCTGGTATAGCGGTCAGCGGTGACAGTATTTAGTCCTGTAGGGGCCACTAAGGGACATAATACTGTGTGCAGGGGCCACTATTGGGTATAATACTGTGTGCAGGGGCCACTATTGGGTATAATACTGTGTGCAGGGGCCACTATGGGACATAATACTGTGTGCAGGGGCCACTATTGGGTATAATACTGTGTGCAGGGGCCACTATGGGACATAATACTGTGTGCAGGGGCCACTATTGGGTATAATACTGTGTGCAGGGGCCACTATGGAACATAATAGAGCGCGCAGGAATGCGTAGGAGGGACTCGGTTGAGATCTTCAGTGTCGGGGGGCCCCATGTCAAAAGTTTGCCACGGGGCCCCGCCATTCCTAGTTACGCCACTGACTCTACCCCTCTGTCTCAGCAGTCAGTAAAGTTTATTACTCCTCAACTGACTGTCCTAGTTGGTTCCGTGCATTCTGTCTCTCTTTCCTTTTTTGTCTTAGACAATTTGCCACTGAAGTGGTATTAGGATTGCTTAATACTATAATTGACTGGAAACTAGGAGATGTCATTCTGTGGAGTTCAAGCGGTTTGGCTTCTGTGCTTCCTGCTCTGCCTGTTTATACTCAGGGTTTTAGAGATGTGTTTGCTAATTCTGGGTCGGACACTCCCACCTCATAGGTCCCACAATTGTGCAATCGAACTAATACCTGCTTCTAGGCTGCAATAAAGGTCGTTTGTACAATTTATCAGAACCTGAGAGATAGACTATGAAGAACTATGTAAGAGATTCTCTCTGTAAAGGTCATATTCGTCCCACTTCTCCAGCAGGGGCTGGATTCTTTTTTGTCAAAAAAAAAAAAAAAAAAAAAAGATTTAAACAAGATTTCTATTAAAAATCAGTACCCCTTTCCACTCATTACTAGAGATGAGCGAACAGTAAGATATTGATATTCGTTTCGTATAGCCACTCAATATTCGACTATTCGAACAAATATCCAACCCTATTATAGTCTATGGGGAAAAATGCTTCATTTCAGGGGTTCCCACATTCGACTCAGGAGAGTCACCAAGTCCACTATGACACCCCAGGAAATTATGCCAACACCCTGGAATGCAACTGGGACAGCAGGGGAAGCATTCCTGGGAGCATCTAACATGCCCAAGTCACTATATTACGTCGGGATCCCTATCAGCTTGCAATATGCGCAAGCTGACTTTTTCCCATAGTAATGCATTGACCAGCGTTGATTGGCCGAATGCCATACAGAGAACAGCATTCGGCTAATCAACGCTGGTTCTGCCGAAGGAGGCGGAGTCTTATATTGGAACAGAATGGAGACTGCTGTGGACCGATCTTAGACTCCGCCTCCACCGGCAGAACTAGCGTTGATTGGACGAATGCTGTATAGCATATACCTTGTCCAAGGCATTGCACTATTTGATGCTTTATGGTAGCAGAAAGATCATTTTTCTTTCTCATACTGCTTGATACCTGTGGCCTGCTTAATAATGTAGAACATTCTTCTTAGACTAAAGCCCCATAGCAGGCCTCAGCAAAAAAGTGCTGCTGCAAAAACTGGCAATGGTGGCAATTCATCACGTTTTTTTCCCACAGCCTTTTTCACAGAAAGTCCGCAGAGGTTTCCTCTGCAGAATTTCGGCTTCCATTTTACCTATAGGGAAACCACCAGTGTTTCTGTAGCTATAATTGACATGATGCAAGCTCTAAAACCGTAACATTTTTGGAAATTGCAGCAAGTCTGCTGTGCATATTTTCACACAATGTGTGATTGGGATTCACCAGAATCCCATCCACTTTGCAGGGACTATAAACCACCAGAGTTTTTTACACAGCACATCTGCCATGTGGTGGCTCAGTGGTTAGCACTGCAGCCTTGCAGCGCTGGAGTCTTCAGTTCAAATACTGCCAAAGGCAAAAAACCATCTGCAGGGAGTGTGTATGTTCTCCCTGTGTTTGTGTGGATTTCCATCCCATACTCCCAAAAAAGACAATCTCTCACTTCCGATTGTTTGATATATGAAAATGTGCACACACCTAGTATTTTGGTCAGGATTTTGAGGCCATATTCGCCTCAAAATCCTGACCAAAAAGACGGCTCCTGTGGAAATCAATAGTAGCCGCTCAGGAGCTTTTGCACTGACCCCACCAATGTGTTAAAATGACCCCGCTGGTAGTTTACTCCAACGTGCACTGAGCACCACATCACCCACCAGGCTTCCCCCCTTTTGCACAGCATCCCCTGCTCAGTTTCTCCTAAAAAGGATGCATGTTTGTATCCAATTTTTAGTATGTGAAAAAATTAATCCGTTAAACGGATCCACTAAACCCGCTCCAATAACATGATGTGAATGAACCCTAAAGCTAAGTTCACATCTGCGCTGGCGTTTCTGCAACTTATCAGTTTCTGGGATCCGTTGAAAGATCATAAAAACTGATTAGAATCTATGGGTTTCTAAGTCCCTCTGCAGGTGTGCGATTGGAGCATTTCCGCTGTGTATACGCTCTTTTGGATGGAGACAAAAGTTGGACTTGCAGCACTTTTGCCAAGAAATAAGGATACATGATGGACAGCAATCCATATCCATATTTTTTTAACATTGAGGTCTATGGAAGATCTGCTGCGTCCATTTTGCAATCTGTTTTCCCTCTCCTTTTCACTGCGCATATTCAGAATGAAGAATAAATTAGTGAGTAGTGGAAAAATTACGGATCTGCCAAAAACTGACACTTTTCTGATGGCTACCCATTAATGGATTGCTAAAAAATGGATTTGAGTATGTGCTGTGTAACTGTGTAAGTTTCTTTTTAACAAATTCATTGTTTTGTTTTTTTTTAGAAGGATTCACAACAGGTGGATAGGGGGAGCAGATGTGAATATAGACTAAGACATGAAATGGGAACATCTTCACTAATACAAAGGCACAATTCCTGGGAACAGCCCTTTTTTGGGGAGCGCTATGTGTCAAACACAAATCAGAAACCCCAAACCTATTAACCTCAATGAAGAATTCCCTAATACATAATTAAAATGGGGAAGAGATTTGGGGAGGAGTTCCCTTTGGACAGGGAATTTTCCAGCCGGGACTCTCCTATGAGAATGAATAGCTGGCAGCCTGATTACTGAAGAATGCACTAGCTTTCACTTTCACTACTAGCCGCTGCGTCTCGTCTCCAGCAGTCAGCAGCGTGGCCCGGGCGCTGGATACCTACATAGGGGCGCGGGGGGATTTCCACAACATCTATTCAGTCGTGGGTGTCGGCAGTCATTTGTTAGTCTGTGGATTTAAATACCATAAAAAACCAGCTCAGCTGCATAGGAAGGATGTGCAGCACACAAGACGCGGCGTGTGACCATTGACCTGCGCCTATACATCTAGTCAGGGTAAGTAGCGCCATTGTAGTACCCGGTATAAGCGGAGGTTGTGCGGGATTTTGTCCCGATTTTCGGGGCACGTGGACTTTACCCCCAGCGTGTGAGATCTCATGTCATGTACATGTTATGTCACTGGAGTAACATAGTGGCAGAGTAGTAGTGTGCTGACAGAGAGACAGATACATAGAGTATTAGTGCATTATTAAACATAGATATTAGTATGAATGCATTATGAGATCCATATTACAAAGTATTGGTGAATTATTAGATAGATCGTTATTGCAGAGTATTAGTGCATTATGAGATAGACAGATCAATATTGCAGAGTTTATTTGTTGTTTATGAGCTAGATAGATTGTGCAGAGTATTAGTGCATTGTCAGATAGATAGATAGATAGATAGATAGATAGATAGATAGATAGATAGATAATGATAGGTGGATAGATAGATGATAGATTGATAATAGATAGATAGATAGATAGATAGATAGATAGATAGATAGATAGATATTGCAGAGTAGTAATGCATTATGAGACCAATAGATAGATAGATAGAGTGTATCTGAGTCTTTATACAAGTAATGTTATATCCATTCTTCACATGAGTGGTTCATGTCTTCAGTAGTTGATACCTTTTTAATGGCTAACAAAAATGATGACAGATTGCAAGCTTTCGAGACTACTAGATCTGTTCATCAGGCATGGTATGACACCATTTCTGAATAAGGAAAATGTTTGTTGTTGTACCGTGTTAGCCAATGGGTTGGAAATATAAAAACAAGAAAACTTGATAATCTTCAGTAGTTGATACCTTTTTAATGGCTAACTCATAATGATGACAAATGGCTGACGTTTCGGAACGCTAGGCTCCTTTATCAAAGTAAATTTAAAACATTTCTGAAGGATGCATATATATATACAGAGCAGGCACAAGCGGTGTTAGAATTCAGGAGGAAGGGGGGGGGTTGTTAGTAATTGGTAGAGACAATGTAACCACTTACAGGTCCTTATCAGTTCACACGTTACTGTAAAAAGACATGAAACTCTGTGACTCATTAAGTCCACACTCGAGTGTTAGAAGCAGTGTCATGAATTTATACTCATGTATGCGTCTTTCTCTCTTTGATCTGAAATTCCCTCTCAAAACCAAAATTTTCATGTGATCGGTGATATTGTGGTCCCCACTACAAAAATGCTTTGACACGGGAAGGTCAATTCTTCATTCTTTAATTGTATGGCGATGTGAATTGATTCTCATTCTAAGTTGCTGTCCGGTCTCTCCAACATACAGATTATCAGTGGAGCATTTGGTGCACATTATTACATACACTACATTGGATGTGCTGCAGGTGAACGTACCTGGAATTTTATATTCCTTGTTCGAGTTCGGTATCTCTATCCTGTCAGTGGTCAGTATGTGAGGGCAGGTTTTGCACCTCTTATTTCCACATGGAAAGCCACCAGGATACCAAGATCGGAGTTATTAAAATACAATACTAAACAGGAGAACAATCGGGTGCCCCTGGTCGTCACATATAACCCCCACCTGGAGACGCTGAGAAGTATCACACGCAAATTACATCCACTACTACAAAAAGACAACCGTCTAACATCCATATTTCCGGACCCCCCTCTCCTGTGCTACAGACAGCCACCAAAACTCAGGAATATGGTGGTCAGTAGCTCACTATCACCCCCAACTAACACAGGAACATTTCCATGTGGACAGAAGAGGTGCAAGACCTGCCCTCACATACTGACCACTGGCAGGATAGTGATACCAAACTCGAACAAGGAATATAAAATTCCAGGTACGTTCACCTGCAGAACATCCAATGTAGTGTATGTAATAATGTGCACCAAATGCTCCACTGATAATCTGTATGTTGGAGAGACCGGACAGCAACTTAGAATGAGAATCAATTCACATCGCCATACAATTAAAGAACGAAGAATTGACCTTCCCGTGTCAAAGCATTTTTGTAATGGGGACCACAACATCACCGATCACAAGAAAATTTTGGTTTTGAGAGGGAATTTCAGATCAAAGAGAGAAAGACGCATACATGAGTATAAATTCATGACACTGCTTCTAACACTTGAGTGTGGACTTAATGAGTCACAGAGTTTCATGTCTTTTTACAGTAACCTGTGAACTGATAAGGACCTGTAAGTGTTTACATTGTCTCCACCAATTACTAACAACCCCCCTTCCTCCTGAATTCTAACACCGTTTGTGCCTGCTCTGTATATATATATATATATATATATATATATATATATATATATGCATCCTTCAGAAATGTTTTAAATTTACTTTGATAAAGGAGCCTAGCATTCCGAAACGTCAGCCATTTGTCATCATTATGAGTTAGCCATTAAAAAGGTATCAACTACTGAAGATTATCAAGTTTTCTTGTTTTTTATATTTCCAACCATTTCTGAAGGCATGCATACTTATACACAAAAAGTAATCAAGTGACAAGTGATTGAAAGCAGTACACACATAAATTATCAGTTCACAGGATAACTCTCTGAGTTTTATGGTCCCTTTTATTAGTGATGTGATGACTAGTTGTTGTAAAATGACATAAAACCCCGCAGAAGATTTAACCTCCTCTGGAATGTGTAAAGGTGGTCATGAGTTTATACTCCCATATACTGGCACAGGGAGGTCCATTCTCTGCTCTGTAATCGTGTGCCGGTGTGAGTTCATCTGCATCCTCAGTGTCTGCCCTGTCTCCCCTACATAAAGGTCCCCAGTGGGACACTTGGTACATATTATTAAATACACCACATTAGGTGGGCAGCAGGTGAAGGTACTTAGGATCCTGTAGTCCGATTAGAGTTAGGGATCTTTATCTTGTCGGTAGTATGTGCGGGCATGTTTTGCACTTTTTCTGTCTGCATGGAAATGTTCCGGTTGTAGTTGGAGGTGACATTGGGCTCCTAATGATCATATTTCTGTTACTAGGTGGCTGTCTATAGCACAGGAGAGGGAGGTCTAGAAATATCGATTTTAGACGGTCGTCTTTTTGCAGTAGTGGATGTAGTTTGCGTGTCCAGGTGTGGGTTGTATGTGATGACCAGGGGCACCCAATTGTTTTCCTGTTTGGTATTGTATTTTAATAAATCCAATCAGGTGACCCAGGTGTTTGTCCATATCTACAATGTTTATATTTATATGTATATAGTAATAAGACTCTTCCCCCTCCCTCCTGAAATCCTATCCCTGTGTCCAGTTGTACATAAATATGCAGCCTGCTGAAAGTGTTTTTAGATATATCTGAAGAAGAAGCTGAGAGCTTCGAAACGTCATATTCTGTCATCATTATGAGTTAGCCATTAAAAAAGGTATCACCTACTGAAGACTCGCAAGTTTTTTTTTATTTTTTTTTTTTTATATTTCATACCCACTGGCTAACACGGTACAAAAACAAACATTTTCCTTATACTAGATGTCAGTGGTTATTTCTAGGTACATACTGTTTGCACTTTCACGTTACACAAGTTAATCTATATTTATCTATGTGTCATTTATCTATGAGTTGCTGCCACCTCTCTTGGGTCTTATCTTTTTTACATCACTGTGGATTTGTGATTCTTGTTCCTTCAGCATTTTGGATGTTCTTTGATTTTCTAAACTTTGCCACCAAACGTGCAACAAATTGGTAATGTATTGACTCTTGTGAAAGTGATGAGAAATTCCAATAAGTTGTAGAATCTTCTGACAGTTGTTGGTATATCATTCTTTACACAAAGGAGTTAGTGTTAAAGAGGTTGCCCAGGATTAAAATGATTTCATAAATTAGGCTGGGGGAAGTTGAAAAAATAATAAACCTAATAAACCAAACCAAACATACCTGTCCCTGATGCTCTAGTGCCTCTCCGCGTAGTCTGGTCCTGCTGCTTTGCTGTCTTCTTTTGCTGGAAGTCCTTGTCAGCTGTGAGATCCCTTTCCTTAGACTGCTGTGTGTGGCAGGGATACCTGCCAGGAGAGAACAATGGAGCTGCAGGAGCGAACTGCGATGGGACAGACTAGAGCAGGGGTAGGGAACGTACGGCTCTCCAGCTGTTGCAAAACTACAACTCCCAGCATGCATACTGGCTCTGCTGTTCTTGGAACTCCCATAGAAGTAAATGGAGCATGTTGGGAGTTGTAGTGTCACAGCAGCTGGAGAGCCGAAGGTTCCCTATCCCTGGACTAGAGCATCGGGGACAGGTAAGGAAGATTTTTTTTTTTTTTTTTTTACCTTCCCCAGTGTAAAATTAAAAAAATTATCCCGGACAGCCCCTTAAGGTTTTAGCACACCCAGGAACTTCACCAGTTTCTTATAGAAAAACCGCAAAAGCAACACATTGCAGTTTTTCCCAAAGCGCTTTTCACATGCTGCAATTTCTAGCATGCTGTGATTTTACAAACTGCAACATTTTTGGATATCGCATGTCTCCTCTGCACATATTTTTTTACAATTTGTATATGGGATTCGCTAGATTCCCATCCACTTTGCAGCGACTGTAAAGAGGAACTTAAAAAGGTTGTCCAGGCTAAAATATAATTTTCTAAGTAGAGGTGAACAAACCCCCCAACATACTCATCTGTCCTTGGTGCTTCGGTGCCCCCCCAGGGTGGTTTGGTCCTGCTTTTCAGCTGTCTTCTTGCTGTGAAATTTCTCGCCAGCTGTGACGTCCCGTTGCCCTTCCACTGAGGCCAATCAGCAGCCTCAGAAAGAGAAACAGGGACTACCTGTCACTTGCAGCAAGTACTTCTGCCGGAAGACAGCAACGAAGCTGCAGGATCAGACCGCGTGAGGAAGCACTGGAGACAGATGAGTATGTTTAGTTTTTTCCTCTCCCCTGGCCTATTTAATAAATAAAATTTTAGCCTGGGCAACCCTATAGCTTTCCAGCACAACCTTCAGGCTGCAGAGGTTGTCAGTCACATAGCTGGTTGCTGAGTAATATTGTTGGGCATATTTACCACCCCCGGTGTAACATATGATATATGCACCTAGGGCTAAGGATTGTTTAAATGCTGTAGAAATTTACAACATGTGCTCAGCTTTGGACTTGTGCCAGTGTTCAGAACAAGGACAAGGTATTTTGGTGTCATAGGCAGACTAAGCAAATGATGCCCTCCGACAATTTCTATGTAAGATTCATTTCAATACTACTTAGTAACAAAAAAGATTTAGGGCATTTTTACAAGTTGTGTTCCACAAATATATCACAAAACATATTGCTATAAATAACTAGAATTGTATAAGGAAAATGTTTGTTCTCGTACCGTGTTAGCCAGTGGGTAGGAAATATAAAAAAACAAAAAACTTGATAGTCTTCAGTAGTTGATACCTTTTTAATGGCTAACTCATAATGATGACAGATTACAACGTTTCGGAACGTCTAGGCTCCTTTCTCAAGTAAATTTAAAACCATTTCTGTAGGATGCATATTTATATACAAAAAGGGCACATAGGGATAGAATTCCAGGTGGAAGGGGGGTAGAGGGTTGTTAGTAATTGGTAGGGACAATGTAAACACTTACAGGTCCTTATCAGTTCTCAGGGTCTCAGGTCAGTGATTTCTGTAAAATGACATAAAACCATGTGACAAATTTAGCCCCCTCTCCAGTGATTGAAGCAGGGTCATAAATTTACACTCATAAATGCGTCGTTCTCGACCTATACAGAAACTGCCAGCAATTCCGTAGGTATAAATGACATGCTGAGATTTACAAAAGCACCAGTGTTTTTGAAATAGCAGCATTTCCTGTGGATATTTTTCTGCCATGTGTGGACGGGATTAGCCAGAATCCCATCTTCTTTACAGGTCCTGTAAAACACACTGTTTTTTGCTGCTTGTTTTCACCAGGGGTGAACCTAGGCTTTCTGCCGCCTGAGGCAGACGTCAGAAAGCCGCCCCCCCCCCCCCCCGGAGGAGGGGGCGGAGCTGAGCGGAGGGGGCGTGGCCGAGTTAAGCGGAGCGAGTGGCCTTCGCAGGCAGAGAGAAGGCAGGGAGAGGACCTGCTTTCTGCCTGAGCGTGAGGGGCAGCCGCTGGAGCAGCGCTGTGTCCACAGGGCCACCCCAATCCACCGCTCGCTTCCTGTGGTGGGCTGCCAGGACGGTGACACTAAGCCAGTCCAGGACAGCTTGTCCTGGACTGGCTTAGGTCAGCAAATATTCCGCCTTCCCGGGGCCTCGGCATAGCGCCGCCTGAAGCAGTCGCTTCAGGTCGCCTCATGGGAGGTGCGGCGCTGGTTTCCACCATGGCCAAATTGCGGCCCTTATCATACGTGAGGCCTCGGCCTTAAACACATTGTTTTTTTCTGAAAAGAGTTATTCTCTTTCCTTTCCTTCTTCATTTTGCTCAGAACATTATGAAATTTTTAGAATTTTTTGAGTTTTTGAATTTGGGCCAAGGCGATTCAGGCTACATCTCTGACTTTGGCCCATGTGGCCACTGTACTGTACGTACAGTGACCAATGCCCATAATAGTATACCACCATAATGAACATGTTCAGGGACAAAAATGTAGAGACATAACACCCTTTTTAACACTTCTCAGGCCTCTGATGTGATGATGTCCCAATATGGATATGTGACCATTGGGATCAGTGTGGGGGTCAGTGAATGGCTGTAAGACATACAGAAACAAGATAGGGGGACCGTTAAAAAAACAGTTACGTCAGTATGTCTTTTTTAAAATTTGAAATTATTTTCAAACCTTCAAACTATTTTTTTTTTAATATTACATGCTGGATAACCCCTTTAATACAGACCCCAGATCAGACCCCAAATCAAAACAGACTCCAGGTCACCCTGCATAATTAAAAAAGACCCCACATGAGATCGTAAATTTAATGCACACTCCAGATCAGACCCCAAAATAAATCAGACTCTCTAAAATAATATAGAGACTCCAGATCAGACTCTAAACTAATATACCTACCATGGTCCAGACCTAAAACCTAAAAATGAATACAGAACTCAGATTGGACAGGAAAATTTTATACACCCCCTAGATTAGAATCCAAATGGTCAGAATCCAAATTATTATGGACCATCAGATCAGACTCCAAATTATTACAGACCCCCAGATCACACTCCAGATGAATGCAAACCACAAGATCAGATACCAAAGTAATACAGACCACCATATCAGATGCCAAATTTATACAGATGTTCCGCAAAAAAGCATCTACATATACAAATTAAAATGAGTGGAAACATATGGAGTCTGAAAACTGCAGACACCATATATATTGGAAATTTGGACGTATAAATAAGGCCTTAGGGCAAAAAAAATTAAAAAATGATCATGTTTCTTCAGTTATATGCATCACCTCCGCTTTCCTGAAGATAGTTGACCTCACTCCGGGCACCACACCTAATTCTACTGTACAATATATATGTCACGTCCTGCAAAATGTGAAAACCTATTGCAGCTCTGGCACCTGGAATAATGGAGGGAGTGGTGATACCCCTTGTCCCAGCCCTTTGGATATGGGATATTGTCATTTGTGACTCAATCTCTTTAGGTATTATGAATTCTTTCATTTGTATCTCAAGGATATCTGCATCTTACCCTATTTTAATGGGCACCATGGGCTTCACTCTCTTGTAAATAAGGAAATAATAACTTTAACACTATCTGTTCTCATGAAACGAATGGTAAAATGGCAATTATAAGCCATTGTAGAGCTCATGAACATCACAGGGGATTAATGCAGACAGATATTGGATATAGAATCATTTTGGTTAAGCACCTCCGATCAGCGGTTTGCAGATCCCAGGTGTTAGGAACAAGTGGCTGGCTTGTGAGTAACATTGGAGACGTCACATTATTCCACCGCAAGTGACGTAGAAAGTCTATGTGCCAGTCACTAATGGATTAGAGAAGAACACTTGCTGAAACCATAATATCCCTTTGGTGTGGTTTGATGGGCTGAATAAAGGCAGCCATACCCATTAGATTGATGGTTGAATAACTGTTGAACTTGTGAGCAAAGTCTGGTCCATTCTTCTTATCTTTTCTCCATTCACCTTGACCAATGTCTGCTGTAAGAGAGAAGGTGGTTAACAGAACGCAGAGTCTGAATATGTGGCTTATATCTTCACAATAGTTTTTAGGGGCTTTTTTTGGATGTAGCCAATAAAAATTGAAGATTTTCCAATATATACCAGATGCTGGATTCTTTTTCACATACAGTCCTATGAAAAAGTTTGGGCACCCCTATTAATCTTAATCATTTTTAGTTCTAAATATTTTGGTGTTTGCAACAGCCATTTCAGTTTGATATATCTAATAACTGATGGACACAGTAATATTTCAGGATTGAAATGAAGTTTATTGTACTAACAGAAAATGCGCAATATGCATTAAACCAAAATTTGACCGGTGCAAAAGTATGGGCACCCTTATCATTTTATTGATTTGAATACTCCTAACTACTTTTTACTGACTTACTGAAGCACAAAATTGGTTTTGTAACCTCAGTGAGCTTTGAACTTCATAGCCAGGTGTATCCAATCATGAGAAAAGGTATTTAAGGTGGCCAATTGCAAGTTGTTCTACTATTTGAATCTCCTCTGAAGAGTGGCATCATGGGCTACTCAAAACAACTCTCAAATGATCTGAAAACAAAGATTGTTCAACATAGTTGTTCAGCGGAAGGATACAAAAAGCTGTCTCAGAGATTTAACCTGTCAGTTTCCACTGTGAGGAACATAGTAAGGAAATGGAAGACCACAGGGACAGTTCTTGTTAAGCCCAGAAGTGGCAGGCCAAGAAAAATATCAGAAAGGCAGAGAAGAAGAATGGTGAGAACAGTCAAGGACAATCCACAGACCACCTCCAAAGAGCTGCAGCATCATCTTGCTGCAGATGGTGTCACTGTGCATCGGTCAACTATACAGCGCACTTTGCACAAATAGAAGCTGTATGGGAGAGTGATGAGAAAGAAGCCGTTTCTGCACGTACGCCACAAATAGAGTTGCCTGAGGTATGAAAAAGCACATTTGGACAAGGCAGCTTCATTTTGGAAACAAAAATTGAGTTGTTTGGTTATAAAAAAAAAGGCGTTATGCATGGCGTCCAAAAAGAAACAGCATTCCAAGAAAAACATATGCTACCCACTGTAAAATTTGGTGGAGGTTCCATCATGCTTTGGGGCTGTGTGGCCAATGCCGGCATCGGGAATCTTGTTAAAGTTGAGGGTCGCATGGATTCCATTCAGTATCAGCAGATTCTTGAGAATAATGTTCAAGAATCAGTGACGAAGTTGAAGTTACGCCGGGGATGGATATTTCAGCAAGACAATGATCCAAAACACCGCTCCAAATCCTCAGGCATTCATGCAGAGGAACAATTACAATGTTCTGGAATGGCCATCCCAGTCCCCAGACCTGAATATCATTGAACATCTGTGGGATGATTTGAAGCGGGCTGTCCATGCTCGGCGACCATCAAACTTAACTGAACTTTAATTGTTTGTCCAAAATACCTTTATCCAGGAACTGATTAAAAGCTACAGGAAGCGACTAGAGGCTGTTATCTTTGCAAAAGGAGGATGTACTAAATATTAATGTCACTTTTCTGTTGAGGTGCCCATATTTTTGCACCGGTCAAATTTTGGTTTAATGCATATTGCGCATTTTCTGTTAGTACAATAAACCTCATTTCAATCCTGAAATATTACTGTGTCCATCAGTTATTAGATATATCAAACTGAAATGGCTGTTGCAAATACCAAAATATTTAGAACTAAAAATGATTAAGATTAATAGGGGTGCCCAAACTTTTTCATAGGACTGTATATTTAATGCTTAGAGAGTCCAGTTAGATAGTACATACGACAATGTTGTGGAATACAGCATGCAGACAGTATATACAGCTACCAGGTAAATAGTTTCATGTTTTTACCATAAATATAAATAGCACATATAGCATCTAGAGAAATAGTACATATAGATGTCACATATTCATAATTAATACTACTGGTAATAGGACTCTGCAGATCACATTATTTCTTTACTCTATGGGTCAGATTGGGTCAGTTTGAGCACCAGACATTTTCAGATGCAGAGGTATGTGATGTATTTTAATCTTTTTATAATACATATATTTTTTAGTTTTGCTTTTCACTTTTATTTTTAGATCCCCTAGGGCAGCCTGTAATAGCAGCAATGTAATGACAAGCCTGGGGTCCTAAAATGGGCTCCCAGCTGTCATGGTAATGGTTCAAGGCCCCTGGATGTCGTTCTGGGAGATGGTGTTCCATGACAAAGAGGGTAAATGGCCACGATCAGTGGAAATCTGGCACTCAGCTCATCTGCCATATTCAAACATCTAAAATCCACTGTAATAGTATGATGGATGTCAGGGGAAGAAATCCGTATGTGGGATTGGGTTAATATGCTGGGCTGTGGCTTCAGACTCACTTTAACTCTTATGTAAAGTAAGCATTTTTTTGTTTGTTTTAATTTTTTACTCCCTTCATTCCAAAAGCCAGAATTTTCTTATTTTTCTGTTTACATAGAAGGGTTTTATTTTTGTGTGACAAGTTGTAGTTCAAAATGGCGTTATTTATTATTCATTTATACAATGTACTGGGCAGCGGCTTATCTCAATATCTCAAGGATATCTGCATCTTACCCTATTTTAATGGGCACCATGGGCTTCACTCTCATGTAAATAAGGAAATAATAACTTTAACACTATCTGTTCTCATGAAACGAATGGTAAAATAGCAAATATAAGCCATATGTCAGTCCTAGAAAGCACACGGCCTTGCTGCATTTCTAGGCTCATGGCTGATGCTCAAAACATGACTCAAAGGGTCATAAAAGCTATATATTGTTCCTGTCCATAATCACTGTTCCATGTGTTGATTGTGGCAGGTACCTTTTCACACATGGACATTTATAAACAGAGACCCACATGGCGATACCAAGCAGGGACAGCTTTTCTAAAGAAATAATAGAGAAATACTCCAGTGAGTATGTATGCTATCAATTGGCATATGCGACTTAAAGTTACAGTTCAGCCGGATGACTGAGTGCAGACTGCTCTTTACAGGGCACACATTACTTTATGATGATAACTAATGTTGGTATGCAGGAGGAGAAGACGCAGATAAAGTTGATAATTATAAACATGATGTCCATGTGCTAGGTGTGGATGTGGCTTGTCAACAAAGAAGATCAGGGGAGAAGGAGTAGAATGGTCTTGCTCACGGTGCCACTGCCAATTCTATTTTGCCAAATGACACTCATGTAAGTACGGAGAGACTTAGTTCCTACATGTGTGCCTTCAAACCAATAGCTAATTACCTTCTTGCAGATCTTACACATTGCCATCAATTTTTCATTTGGTAATGCACAAAAATTTTCCATATGAAAAATGACCACACATGGCTGCTGCCAAAACTAGCAGCAGCGGAAACGTGGCTGCCAGTGCCACCACCACCCAAGCTTGCATTATACCTACCCCAGGCAGGTCTTTTGAATATTTAGGGCAGCAATCGGATGTAATTCTTACTGTTGCAGATGCCACCACTCTCTTTCTTTGATGTCACCTATATCAAGTTACCAGATATTATCTGTAATAGAATCATCTTCAGATTCAATAATTTTATCACCTTCCCCAATTTTTTCCCACTGATTATGAAATTGGGATTTCTCTATGCTTCCCCTAGTGCACCTACCAGCATGACTACCAGCTCTTGTCTGCCACTACTTCCTTCACCAACACTAATGTCTTCCACCTCTACATACAAAGAAATACTTGCTGGTCTCATCTAGCTTATCCAGAAGAGATAGTCTTGGAGTATGAGAAATATCATTCTCACAGCAGATGCCATATGACTACTAGAAAATGGGATATGTGTCAGTTAAGAGAAAAAGACATGGTTGACAGTAAAGAAAGACAGTGTGGTAAATTACTTGTTCCAACATAGGAGCATGGGGAACAAACAAAACCCTGCCTAAACATTTGTGTTTCACTGGTTTCCAAAACATCTTTATTCTCAGAAAGTACAACAACACTGCGACTACTGTCGAGGCTATCAAGACCAAAAGTAGTGTTGCTGTTGCTAACCACATTATTATTGTTAGTACTTGCACAATAGTGCTTTGTGCTATTCATAAGGGTTACTGACATTAGATTCACACCTGCATTCGGGTTTCCATTCTAACGAATGTAAACCTAATCCACTTAAAAAGCGGTTACCTGCTGGGTTTCCACCTGAAAAAGGCATAAAAATGTGGAGAGAAAAGTCCTGCTTGTAGGACTTTTGTCTACACATTTTTAAGCCGATTCAGGGATGAAAAACATTGAACGGAGACCAGGTTTGAACCTAGCCTGATATGTGAGGGATTTGGAGGTACTAATTAAGTAAATATCTTCCTAATTGAGGCCCTTAATTAGTACCCTTATTTGTCTCACATATTAGTAACCCTTATGTGAGGTACACACGGGGTTAATGTAAGGAGCATTATGGGGTTAATTGCTATTAATGTGAGGCACATCGAGTTAATAAAACTAAATTAATAACCCCAAATGCCTGATATTACTAGAAATTGTAACCCAGCAGGTACCTGTTTTTTTTTTTTTTTTTAATTTTAGCTTCACTTTACAGCCTTTGCAGGGATGCACATGGCAGAAACACAACACTGTAGCAGATGAGAGGATGTTTTTTGTCCTCTCATGATCCAGCACCTTTAATGTTTCCTGGTGAAACTTATAAGGATTAGTTTATTTTAACCACTTCGTGTGAGGGCGAGTTTATCTATATAGCTAGGTATCAGTGTGAGGTGCTATCAGGAGACTTTGGAGCGTGACTGACGTCTTATAAGGGCGTACTCCATAGGGGGAACTTGTGCTTTCTGCCTTGTAGTCCTTATTATAAAGAAGCATGCTGTACAACTGACTGCGTGTCAAAGAATTTTCTCTGGACTGGTAAAAGTCACTTTTGGGTGAATTCAGAGCATTGGACTCAATAAGGACTATCTATCTAGTCTAGAGATGAGCGAACACTATTCAAAACAACTGTTTCGAATAGCACGCTCCCATAGAAATTAACGGACGTAGCCAGCATGCGGGGGGTTTAAGTGGCCGGCCGCCAGCAAAGTCTGTGTGCTGGCCGCTTCCATTCATTTCTATGGGAACGTGCTATTCGAAATGGTTGTTTCGAATAGTGTTCACTCATCTCTAATCAAGTCAAGTCTATTATATATAGCTAGAGGCGATTTGAGCTCTCCTGACCCTGCCTAGACTTAGCCTAACTCTCTGACAGCTGAACACTATGCAAGCTATATTCTCTAGGTTTAGCTCAACACCTATATGCTTAAAGAGGACCTTTCATCAGATCGGGCACATGCAGTCTTATATACTGCTGGAAAGCTATCGGGCTATCCCGATCTGTGCCCGGTGTAAAGCGATATCGGTCCCGGTACAGTAGGGCTTTACAGTCAGAAGGGCGTTTCTGACACTTAGCCAGGAACGTCCTTCTGCCTCGCAGCGCCTATCGCGCTGTACTGTGGAGCGGGGAGGAACTCCCCCCTCCCCTCCTGATAATACTCGTCTATGGACGAGCTGTGTGAGCAGAGGGAGGGAGCTCTCCTGACCCTGCCTAGACTTAGCCTAACTCTCTGACAGCTGAACACTATGCAAGCTATATTCTCTAGGTTTAGCTCAACACCTATATGCTTAAAGAGGACCTTTCATCAGATCGGGCACATGCAGTCTTATATACTGCTGGAAAGCTATCGGGCTATCCCGATCTGTGCCCGGTGTAAAGCGATATCGGTCCCGGTACAGTAGGGCTTTACAGTCAGAAGGGCGTTTCTGACACTTAGCCAGGAACGTCCTTCTGCCTCGCAGCGCCTATCGCGCTGTACTGTGGAGCGGGGAGGAACTCCCCCCTCCCCTCCTGATAATACTCGTCTATGGACGAGCTGTGTGAGCAGAGGGAGGGGGCGTTCCTCCCCGCTCACACAGTACAGCGCGATAGGCGCCGCGAGGCAGAAGGACGTTCCTGGCTAACTGTCAGAAACGCCCTTCTGACACTAAAGCGCTACGGTCCCGGGACCGATAGCGCTTTACACCGGGCACAGATCGGGAAAGCCTACAGTGTGCTGAATTCAGCGCACTGTCATCTTTCCAGCAGTATATAAAACTGCATGTGCCCGATCTGATGAAAGGTCCTCTTTAAATACTGCACATATATCTGATCCCTGGTTTAGGTGATCTAATACGCCCTGGACTATGTATTTTTGAGCTATATTTTTTCATGCTTTAATGCAGCTGGGTATGTAAAATGGATCACTGACTTATATGACTGTGAATAATACTGACACACGTGTTACACCTGATACACATGATATATGTTCTTATCTCTGATCTTTACTCTCACAATTTAGATATATGTAGTGGTATTTAATATTATAAAGGTGAAAGTATGTGTTTGGATGTTTGTGTGTATGGATGTTTGTTCCTCAATCACAGCCAAACGGCTGAATGGATTTTCTTGAATTTTCACACACACACACACACACACACATTGGCCAGGAAGGAAGGATAGGCTACTTCAAATGTGGGTCACTCACCCCAAATCGCCACCGTCACCCTCCAAAGAATACTCCGGCTCGGCTGTAGAAGCTGGCATTCCGCCATCGCTGGTCTGTCCACGCACCTCCTATTGGTGCATAGCTGGGTGTGGGCGGGCTATGGAGCCAGGGCTGCGGCATCATACGTTGGGGGCTGCATGTGGGCGTGCTGATTGAGCAGGGACACAGTGAGGAAGATGGTGGCAGACCACATGATCCCTGCACTGCAGCTATCCCACACCGCCTACACACTTCACGGATGCCTAAAGAGGAGGCTGCTGCACCCGACACACCACATAACAGGTCGATGCAGCGGGTTGGGGGGGTTTCCCGGGGGGGGGGGGGGGGGGTGTCCCCAGGTCGATGTCCCAGCCGGTGTCCCCAGGGATCAACCACATTCCCCCTGAACATGTCATCCGTCGGCGCAGCCATGTCCCCTCTAAATGCCGGTACCCGGACGAGTCTCCAGGGCCAGCGTCTGGTTGCTATGACAGCTGGAAGCCTTGCGCTGACTCCCCGGCCTGTCAGTCTTGCGCTTCTATTGCAGCATTGGCTGTGTAGCCTGTAATAGAGGCGCCGGTATTATGCAGCGCATTGCATAAAACCGGAGCTTTCATTGCAGTCTACCTGCCATAGTCTGCAATCGAAGCAAAACACTGACAGGCCGGGGAGCCAGCGCAAGGCTTCCGGCTGTCATAGCAACCAGACCCCGGCCCCGGAGACTCCTCTGGGTGACAGCGTCAGTGGAGAGAGCGGCGAGGGAGCGTGGGAAGGTGAGTCCAACTATTTATTTGTGTTACACATCCAAGGGGGACATAATCTAAGGGGCCTATGAAACTGAGGGCAGATAAACTGCAGGAAAGAGAACAGCATGACACTGGGGCACAAAACTGGAGGCAGAGATGGGGGACATGAAACTGGAAGCAGAGATGGGGGACATGAAACTGGGGGCAGAGATTGGGGGTATGAAACTTGAAGCAGAGATGGGTGGACAAGAAACTGGGAGCAGACATGGGGGAACAAGAAACTGGAAGCAGAGATAGGGGAACATGAAACTGGAAGCAGAGATAGGGGGACATGAAACTGGAAGCAAACATGGGGGGACATGAAACTGGAAGCAGACATGGGGGGACATGAAACTGGAAGCAAACATGGGGGGACATGAAACTGGAAGCAGATAGGGGGACATGAAACTGGAGGCAGAGATGGGGGACAAGAAACAGGAAGCAGAGATAGGGGGATATGAAACTGGAAGCAGACATGGGGGGACAAGAAACTGGAAGCAGAGATAGGAGGACATGAAACTGGAAGCGAAGATAGGGGGACATGAAACTGGAAGTGAAGATAGGGGGACATGAAACTGGAAGCAGACATGGGGGGACATGACACTGGGAGCAGACATCGGGGGACATGAAACTGGAAGCAGACATGGAGGGACATGAAACTAGAAGCAGACATGGAGGGACATGAAACTAGAAGCAGATAGGGGGACATGAAACTGGAGGCAGAGATGGGGGGACAAGAAACAGGAAGCAGAGATAGGGGGATATGAAACTGGAAGCAGACATGGGGGGGACAAGAAACTGGAAGCAGAGATAGGAGGACATGAAACTGGAAGCGAAGATAGGGGGACATGAAACTGGAAGCGAAGATAGGGGGACATGAAACTGGAAGCAGACATGGGGGGACATGACACTGGGAGCAGACATCGGGGGACATGAAACTGGAAGCAGACATGGAGGGACATGAAACTGGAAGCAGACATGGAGGGACATGAAACTGGAAGCAGACATGGAGGGACATGAAACTGGAAGCAGACATGGAGGGACATGAAACTGGAAGCAGAGATAGGCGGACATTAAACTGGAGCAGCGATTGCGTGCCTATAAGCAGTTCAGCGCCACCGCCAACCCGCAGATGAAGTCGCGGGTAACTGCTAGAATAAAATAAAAGTGAAGTTTTATAATTGCAGTATCTTAACACAGTATCCTATTTTCTTATACCAAAATATAATTTACAACTTTTACAAAAATGAATAAAGGATTTACGATCTTCAGAACATCTGTCAGGAAAACTTACCCCATGTTCAGCAGGGATGACAGCTTTCTGGTTTTGTGTTCTTTCTTGCTGTTGAACCCTCTCTGCTAGTTAATGAATCAGCTGATCATGCATGTGGTCCACAATTCTTTTTTTTTTTGGCAAATCTGTTTTTATTAGCTTTTATGACATTTTATATTTTTTGATTTTCGTTTTCGACTCCGCTTCAGGTTCCGGTCCAAAAAACCCCCATCTGAACTTACCCTAAAAATGTTCACTGATCCCCTGGATAATTTCCATCATGGGTGTAGTTTACAAAATGTGGTAACGTGTCATTTGTAGGGTTATAGGTTGGACTTGATGGACTAATGTCTTTATCCAACCTCATCTACTATGTAACTATATGTAACTATGTAATTTTACTGGCATCTCAGGGCTTTGCAAAAGTATCATGGTATCCAAAAACCAAACCGTCCAGGAGTGCTGGTATGCGCTGTAGCGCACACTCCAGCTCCACTGCGCAGGCACTAGCCGACGTCAAGAAGAGGAGGAGCTGGCCCCCAGTGAAGGAAGTGACCTCCTGTGACCAGAAGATCCAGACAGGAAGAAAGGTAATTATGATGGGGGGATGGGGGGTGGGGAGGTTACTATAGGTGAAGTTCTGTTTCTAGAAACAGGGAAATGGAATGTCACCAGAAAACCTGAACATGTGCTTGGGGGAGTCACATGATCTGGGTACATATACATTTCTTGTAAACGAAGTTAGAAGGTAGGCGGGGGGAGGGGTGTGTTTAGCTTAGTGTAGAATTATCATTTTATCATGGACAACCCCTTTAAGGAAAATGCTCGGCTGGTCATGGCTTCCCCTAAAAATAAAATCAGTTGTTTGTTGTAAGTGCCGGCAGCTGGATCAAGGGTGACAGCTAATTTCCCAAGCAGTGGGGATGGTTCACTGTTTAGGATAAAGGAAAGATCAAGAATGATAAAGTTCATACTGCAAATACTTTCAGATAAAGGAAATAGACAGTATCAAATATTTGGAAGTCTCACTTGGCATCACTGAATGGATTATTAGGAAGTGAAAGCTACTTCATACAAATCAGACTCTGACTAGAAAAGGTCATCCCTCAAAAATCCTTGTGCAAGCAACAACTAGTGTTGCGAGAAAAACCACAACTATCATGTGGTAGGCGTTCCAGATTTTAGCAGCTAGAGACTGGAGTAAAGTGCAGAGGTTAGCTATATTAAGAGCTATAAGTGAAAGTGGCCTTTATAGAAAAATACCTGAGATATGCATGACATGGGAAATCAGCCTGCAATCGATAGATCTTATCTCATCCACAATCTTACTCACCTTAAACTGGTTCAATTAGTTTAAACTTCTCAGGGTGTATTCACAAAACATAGGTTACTGGCTGAAAAATATGGAGATGATTTTAGAAGAAATCAGCCTCTCAAATGTAACCACTTTTTAGATGTGTGTCTTTTTTAGCTAAACCCCATATTGCGGAAATGCAGCGTTTTTTGTTGCAGATTTTGTTGTGGTATTTTGAGTCAAAGCCAAAAATGGCTGCAAAAGAAACGGGTAATATATAGGAAGCTGTTATACTTCTACTTTATGCGCAATCCACTTCTGACTTTGGGTCAAACAAATGCAGCAAAATTTGCATTTCTGCAACGTGGGTTCTTAGCCTACAGCAACTTTTTCATTCGATGAATATCTATAGAAACTTGTAAAGACCACACAAAATGGAAACCAAGACTATTTTTTGTTGCAGATTTTGTTGCGGTTTTTTAAGCCAAAGCCAGGAGTGGATTGAGCAGAAAGCAGAAGAATAAGAACTTCCTATATATTTCCCATTCCTTTTGTAGCCATTCTTTGCTTTGGCTCAAAAACCGCAACAAAATCTGCAACAAAAAAAGCTGCATTTCCGCAATGTGGGGCTGCAGCCTAAAAGGGGTTTGCCAAGCAAAAATCTATTTTTCTTTTAAAAAAAAAGGTCTGTGAGTTTCGAATAATGGGTTAATAAGTGCATCCATATACCTTAAGGGTAAGTTCACACTGGGTTTTTTGGACTGGAACCTGAGGCAAAGGCCGCCTCAGGTTCTGGTCCGAAATACGGGTAGCCGCGACTGGATGCCGATGCAGTGAACCGGCAACCAGTTGCGCACTCCGCTCCGGATTAGGCCCAAATGAATGGGCCTAATTGGGAGGGAGAGTCTTCAGTCGGATTTCGCGAGGCGAATCCACCTGAAAGAATGAGCATCTCGCTTTTTTTTTTTTCCAGAGAACTGACCAGCTCCTATTGATTTCAATGGGAGCTGTCTTTTTGGTCAGGATTTAGAGGCAGATATGGGCTCAAAATCCTGACCAAAAACTGTGTGAACTTACTCTTAGAAGTATTATGAGTGATTTCTGGATTTCTCTAGGAGCACCTGGCATCTTCTGCATTTGTTTACAAGGTATAGCTTCCTGCTGCCTTAGCTGATGCAATGCTTTCTGGTAGTTGTAGGCTCTCACACTATTTCCCTCTCACTCCTTACTGGATCATCATAAATTGCCCCTGGGGCGGTCACATGACCACCCCAGGGATATGGGTAAATATAGATTTTTGATTAATTATATCATTTAGAAAGTTGGTTGGGGTGGGTGTTTAGATTAGTGTAGGGATTTATATTTATCCCAGTCAACCTATTTAAGGGTGCAAGTAGCATGGAGGGTCCACTATGGATCATTATACTGTGTGCAGGGGCCACTATGGGACATTACTCTGTATAGTGGTGTTTTTTGCACAAAAAACAGGCAGTTTTCCAATAAAAATGCAAGCATTTTTGTGCAAAAATTAACCATGTGAATGCAGCTTAACATTGAAGTGAAAGTAGCAGTGGCTAGCTATAGCTGCATCCAGATACATAGCATCTCACCACCCTAAGGGTCCTGCCATACGGTGCTCCTGCAAACAGTTACCACTAATTATGGGGCTGTGCATGTACTTTGCAGGCTTTTTCTCTTCACCTCTTCCCCTTGCTGTTGGGGTTCTTTCTCTCTCTTTACAAAGCCCCCATTGGACAAACCATCACCAGATTTGGCTTCCTGTACCATCTTTATGCTGATGATAACCAACTATATACTTCATCCTGTGACATCACCCGTCCACTAATACAGAACACCAGTGGCTGTATCTATTTTGTCTTCAATATCATGTCTTCAATTTATCTGAAACTGAATCTCTCAAAGACTGAACTAGTGATATTTCCACCATCTAACAGACCTAACCCTGATCTCTCCATTTCAATCTCCGGCCTTACCATAACCCCTAGGAAGCATGCCCTATATTTGACTCAGACCTTTCCATCACCCCCATATAGTTTCACTCGCATGATCGTGTCATCTCCACCCCAAAAACATCTCCAGAATTCACCCTTTCCTTACCAGAGATACATTAAAGACCCTTATTGTCACCCTGATTCACTCTCCACTTGACTACTGTAACTCCTTACTAATTGGTCTTCCCCTTACTAGATTCTTTCTTATCACCCTCATCCACAAGGCTCTCTTTAATGTTAGATCTCCCTACATTTCCTTCCACATCTCTGTATATCGCCCAACCTCGTCCTCGTCCACGTCCCTTTGCGCTAGCCTTACGTATTTTGAGATGTACAGTATACAAGTGTTTTTTGTTTAAAGTATACACGGAAGGTAGATAGATTGAGTGTTTATCTACTACCGTATACACCGGATGAAAGTATACAGCTTGCTTCTCAACCAATGTGACAGGTAGAATGAGTGAGTGCGCAAACTGATGTATACAATTTTTTTTTTTTTTGGTATACATAGAGGGTAGATATATTGAACGTTTATCTACTACAGTATATACCCAATGAAAGTATACAGCTTGCTTCTCACCCAATGGGACAGGTACGGACATTGTGACGGAGTGTCCTATATACTCGGAGGGTCCTATATACTCTGGCGCAAATATGATTGTAGTCTTTCACTCAAAACATTATTATTTACTTGCAGTAAATCAGTGAATAAAAATCTCACTGGGAGGAAGACTACGACATCACTTATCATCTTTTTTGATAGCAGAAAAAGGAACCCATTGAAGTCAATGGGAGGCTTTTTTTCAGCGCTGAAATTCCACGCCAAATTCCTCACCATTTTCTTCTGTGGGAATGTACCCTGGGCACCCCACCATCCCTCCCTATCTAATGATACTAGGCGGCCCCTGGCTAGTATATAAAGCTATATATCTTAGAGTAGAGCCACTGGTTGATGTATAGAGATACATACAGTATGTTATAGTAGAGCCTGTTGCTAGTGTGTAGAGGGCCTTTGTCTGATGTATGGATGTTATTGTACTATGACTTCTGATTTCACATTACTGTCACTGCCTCCTGTGCCATTTGCTCCAGTATCCTAATTTAATAGGGAGTTGGAATTCCCCAAACTTTTCTGTATTAGCTTGGCCTTTGTAATTTGTGTCATTTCGCAGATGTTTGCGCTTGTAACTGATAATTATTGTTTAATGAATAATCATTCATCACATACTGAACTAACACAGCAGACAGGAACACAGGGAATGTGCTGAGCGGTAAGTCACTGCATAATGTCACCTGTATTGAAATTCAAAGGGATTATTCCTTATGTGGTTTGTGGATCAGATTTTGATATGGATTAAAGGGGTTTTCCAATCTAGAAATATTGATTGCTTATCTTAAGGATACGTGGCATTGAATAGAGGTGACACCTAGGTATATAGCGATCCATCAGGGTGATAAACCAAAGTCTCTCGGTTTTGTCAGGATTCTTAATCCGGCTGCTTTACTTTTAATTTTACCATGTTAATTTGGGAAGCTTTTGCAGTTTCAGAATTTTCCTTGGTTGGTACCATTAGCAGCTGAGGAGTCCTATACAAGACCCGTCCCTGGAGTTGGCCGATCCAAGTCAGAGGATTTTCTATTACTAAACTTCAATATGAAAGAAATTTTCTGAGAGAAGTCCTCAATAGTTGATACCTTTTTTAATGGCTAACTCAAAAAGTTTTTTGATGACATATTTCGAGCTTTCGGGACTACTATAAAGGTCCCTTCATCAGGATGGTATAACACAATGTCTGAAGGTAGGCATATATATACAGAGAAATGGAGTGTTAGATGCAAAATAGATGGAAAACAGAACATAAACAGTTTAAAAAAAAACACATATATATCAGTTCACAGGAAAGTTCTCTGGGTTTATGGCTTCTTTGATCAGTGATGTGGTGTCTAGTGGTTATAAAAGGCCATAAAACCCTGGGCCCTGTTTAAACCTTGTTGGAGAGTGCGAAAGGTCTTCATAAGTTTAAATTCCCATATGAGGCGATCTCTTCTGTCTCTGAAATTCCCCCTTAGTACCAGGATCTTCATATCCTGGGTCATATTATGATTTTGATTACAGAAGTGTTTTGGCACCGGGAGGTCCATTCTTTGCTCTCTAATCGTATGTCTGTGTGAGTTCATCCTCATCCTAAGTGACTGTCCTGTCTCACCTACATACAGGCCCTCAGGACACTTAGTACACAATATCAAATACACTACATTAGGTGTGCTGCAGGTGAAGTTACCTGGGATCTTGTAGTGTCGATCAGAGTTCGGGATCTTTATTTTCTCCGTAGTCAGTATGTGCGGGCAGGTTTTGCACCTCTTCTGTCCACATGGAAATGTTCCTTTGTTAGTTGGAGGTGACAGTGAGCTGCTAATAACCATATTCCTGAGGTTTGGTGGCTGTCTGTAACACAGGAGAGGGGGTTCTGGAAATATGGATTTTAGATGGTTGTCTTTTTGCAGTAGTGGATGTAATTTGCGTGTAATTCCTCTCAGCGTCTCCAGGTGGGGGTTATATGTGACAACCAGGGGCACCCGAGTGTTCTCCTGTTTAGTATTGTATTTTAATAACTCTGATCTTGGTGTTCTGGTGGCCCTGGTGATTTGGTTATCAATTGTTCTTGGATGGTAGCCCTTCCTCAAGAATGTGTTTTTGAGGCCCCCAATGTGCTTGTCTCTGTCCATCGGGTCTGAACATATGCGATGGTATCTGATGGCTTGGCTGTAGACAATGGATTTCTTTATGTGTTTCGGATGAAAGCTATCCCATCTTAGGTAGGTAGGGCGGTCAATCGGCTTCCGATACAGTGATGTCTCAATTTTGTTGTCCTGTATCTTGATGACTGTGTCTAGGAAGTTTATTTCTGAGAAGGAGTGATTGAGCGTCAGGTTGATGGTGGGATGGAACTGGTTGAATTGTTCATGGAAGGTTTTCAGCTGTTGTTCAGACCCAGTCCAAATGATTAGGATATCATCAATGAAACGGTAGTAGGCCAGAGGCCTGGTGGTGCAGGTGGAGAGGAAGTCACTCTCAAGCTTGGCCATGAAGAGATTAGAGTACTGTGGCGCCATTCTGCTCCCCATTGCGGTGCCAGTCTGCTGTAGGTAGATGCAGTCACCAAAAGAGAAGTAATTGTGGGTGAGGATGAATTTTGTGAGTTTCACCACAGCTTCAGCATTCATACCTTGTCTTTCCATGAAAAATTGGCAGGCGTTTACACCATCCTGGTGTGGGATGTTGGAGTACAAGGATTCTACATCCATGGTGGCTAGGATGGTTCCATCTGGAAGGGGACCTATATTGGATAGTTTATTTAATAGGTCTGTAGTATCCTGTAGGTAGCTGGCTGTATCTTTCACTAAAGGTTTGAGGATGCCCTCCACCCATCCAGAGATCTGTTCAGTAAGAGTCCCAACACATGAGATGATCGGTCTCCCTGGGTTCCCAGGTTTGTGCAGTTTTGGAAGCATATAAAAAGTCCCTGTCCTTGGACTTGCTGGTATGAGGCTGCTTAGGCCTTTGGCTCCATCAGATAGACCGGAGATCACCGTTTTTAGTTTTTTGGAGTATTCCAATGTGGGGTCTGAATCCAACTTGGAGTAGTAGTGTGTGTCATTCAGTTGTCTGTGTGTCTCCTGTATGTAGTCTGATGTGTTCATCATGACTATAGCACCACCCTTGTCCGCTGGTTTAATGATGATGTCGTTATTATTTCTCAGAGATTTTATGGCCCTTCTTTCCTGGGCACTGATGTTAGATGGCAGTGCTTTATTTGTATCCAGTATAGTTGATTTGACCATGTGTCTAAAACAGTCTATGTAATTATCAAGATGGATATTGCGTCCATTGAGAGGAGTCCAATCAGATGTCTCCTTTTTTACAAAGGTTGGGCCCTCTGTATGAGTAGATTGGGTTCCCTCTGTGTCATCCGTGTCATGAAAATATTCCCTCAGGCGCAGTCTCCTGAAAAAATCCTCCATGTCACTGCACAGTTCTATTTTGTCCACGGTTTTTGACGGACAAAATGAGAGTCCCCTGGAGAGTACCCCAAATTCTGCTTCAGTGGGTTCATAAGTAGAGAGATTGATCACACAGTTCGGTGTTTCCAAATCTGAGTGTGAGTGATGGTCCCGTTTGTTAGGTATAGCTTTTGCTCTGTGTGTATTCTTATAGACTCCTGCCCGCACATACTGACTACGGAGAAAATAAAGATCCCGAACTCTGATCGACACTACAAGATCCCAGGTAACTTCACCTGCAGCACACCTAATGTAGTGTATTTGATATTGTGTGCTAAGTGTCCTGAGGGCCTGTATGTAGGTGAGACAGGACAGTCACTTAGGATGAGGATGAACTCACACAGACATACGATTAGAGAGCAAAGAATGGACCTCCCGGTGCCAAAACACTTCTGTAATCAAAATCATAATATGACCCAGGATATGAAGATCCTGGTACTAAGGGGGAATTTCAGAGACAGAAGAGATCGCCTCATATGGGAATTTAAACTTATGAAGACCTTTCGCACTCTCCAACAAGGTTTAAACAGGGCCCAGGGTTTTATGGCCTTTTATAACCACTAGACACCACATCACTGATCAAAGAAGCCATAAACCCAGAGAACTTTCCTGTGAACTGATATATATGTGGGTTTTTTTTAAACTGTTTATGTTCTGTTTTCCATCTATTTTGCATCTAACACTCCATTTCTCTGTATATATATGCCTACCTTCAGACATTGTGTTATACCATCCTGATGAAGGGACCTTTATAGTAGTCCCGAAAGCTCGAAATATGTCATCAAAAAACTTTTTGAGTTAGCCATTAAAAAAGGTATCAACTACTGAGGACTTCTCTCAGAAAATTTCTTTCATTTCATATCCACTGGCTAACACGGTACAAGGATATATATTTTTTCTTTTACATAAACTTCAATAGTAAGCATATAGTGTTGCAGTTTGGTAAGATAAAAGCTCCCTTTGAGACTAATGGAAGTCAGTGGCACAAGCACTGGCATATATCATAATTAGGTGTGAAAGAGGTGAAAAACTTGGATCACATCTAAGGAAAAAAAATATTAGAATAGATTTAGGGTTCTCTTTGCAATCTACTTTAAGTAGTAATTTGTTTTAAAACAAAATGTAATGAATCTAGTTATTTAATAAATATATATATATATATATATATATATATATATATATATATATATATATCCTATTAATATTATAAATGTGAAAGTTTGTGAGTTTGGATGTTTGTGGGTTTGTGTGTTTGGATGTTTGGATGTTTGTTCCTCAATCACGCAAAACCCGCTCGACCGATTTGGCTGAAAGTTTCCACAGACATGGTTAATACACCCGATTGCGCAATAGGCTACTTTTCATCACAATAGCGCACATACGTTTGTGCCAGGACCCCCACAAAACCCAAACTCACACCACCATCTCTGCAATATCACACACTTTGGACCATAGCAAGCCACAAAATTCATATTGCCCTCTGCAGCCTCGCCCCTAACCCCACACAATCTCATATACATATACTTTACCACTTTGCCCCTCACCTTAACGATACTCCAGGAGGCTACCTCTTTAATGCTCCGGAGCAGCCATGTTTGCCGACCCACACCGCTCTGACAGTCCGCAACACCGCCCACCCATGTCAATACCCCTAGGCGGTCTAATAAATGCAAAAAAAAAAGTTAAAAAAAAGTAAAAAAAATATAACAACAAATAAAAAGGTTTAAAAATTCAAATCACCCCCCTTTCCCTAGAACACATATAAAAGTAGTTAAAAACTGTGAAACACATACATGTTAGGTATCCCTGCATCCGAAATCGCCCGCTCTACAAAGCTATACAAATATTTTTCCTGTTCGGTAAACGCCGTAGCGGGAAAAATGGTCAAAAGTTCCAAACCGCCGTTTTTTCACTGTTTTGATTCTGATAAAAATTTGAATAGAAAGTGATCAAAGCAATAACATTTCCCGAAAATGGTAGAACTAAAAAGTACACCCGACCCCGCAAAAAAAGACGCCCTATACATCCCTGTACACGCACGTATAAAAAAGTTACGGCTGTCGGAATATGACGACTTTTCAAAAAAAAATTTTTTAACACAGTTTTGAATTTTTTTAAGGGGTCAAAATGTAAATAAAACCATATAAATTTGGTATCCCCGGAATCGTAACAAAACACAGAATACAGGGGACAGGTCATTTTGGCTGTACAGCGAACGCTGTAAAACCAAAGACCATAGAAAGTCGCAGAAATGCATTTTTTCATCAAATCCACCCCATTCAGAATTTTTTCCCTGCTTCCCAGTACAAATCAAATCAAAATCAAACCAGTACATTATATAGAATAAATAATGGTGGCATCATGAAGAAAAATTTGTCCCAGGAAAAATTAAGACCTCATATGACTCTGGGAGCGGAGAAATAAAAAAGTTATGGGGTTTAGAAGGAGGGGAGTCAAAAATGAAAAACGAAAATCAAAAAATGCCATCGACGGGAAAGGGTTAACTTCAAATACCTCTGTCCCAATGTCACTATGTAAAGTTTCTCACAACACAGTATATATAGCAGCTCAAATACAAATTAACTTCAACACAAAAGTCTCACGTATTCTCTGAATTACAGCAAAAACAAGATACAAAGTTACATTTCATATCCCATCCCTTATACACAGTACGAAAACCTTACCCGCACCTGTATATACCCACTGCTACAATCACCGCAGACGAAGTCGCGGGTATCAGCTAGTATATATATATATATATATATATATATATATATATATATATTTCAGAAATGACATACTTTATATTAGGAATTATAATTATAAGTGAATTATAATAAACTCATATAATAAAAGCTCATTATACATTTTATTAAAAACATACAAAGTAACATAAAAATATTTGGTATTGCAATAACAATGGCAAAATACACTATACAATGAACGCAGTGTTAAATGTGATCAACAAGGCTTGGTTCACATCTGCACCAGAGTG
Source organism: Leptodactylus fuscus (assembly GCF_031893055.1). Lineage (NCBI taxonomy): Eukaryota > Metazoa > Chordata > Amphibia > Anura > Leptodactylidae > Leptodactylus > Leptodactylus fuscus. The sequence goes on from NC_134270.1 coordinate 71,355,896, forward strand.
TTTGTTGGAGACTCTGCCATACAAACCTCTGAAAATCAGAAGAGAAAAATCCTGCATTATAGTCTAAGGGGTCCGTCGCTGTCCACGAGCAAATGCTGTTTTAGTGGGCGGGCAGATGTAAACCTAGCCTAAGTGGCATAAATAAAAATGCAATTGTTTATTTTATTTAACTAGTAATAATCTGTGGTGCACAAATCCTTTTCTCATGATCCGCTGCACAGGTATCACCCTGTAAATGGGGGGGAGGGGGATCACAGATTAACATCTCCTTGTGCATGTGCAATAGACATTAGTGATTACTACAAGTCTACAAGTACGTGTTGAGGGGGCGCAAGCTCTCATTGTGACAAAATCAGTGATTTCAGAATGTCCACCCCTCCAGCCCCAAATTTGATTATAATTGAATTTGTTCATACATATGACGCACAAAGTCAGAAGCAGATATTTTCATATACTGTGTGGTGCCCTTGGACCATTACTGCAGCTCAGCTGTCATTGACATCAATGGTATCTGAGCTTCAGTTACTTAATTTGATGCCTTATTTGGTTATTTACACTGCATTGGTGGGCAAGGGCAGAGGATCTGAGGTAAAATAAAAAAGTACCCCAATATGACCCCGCTTTGGAAATTAAACACTTAAGGAAATTATCAAGGGTTATATTAGGGAGTATTGTGAACCCAAGTGTGTGTCCCAAAAAATTATATGCAAAGTGAAAATTTTAATTTTTCAAGAAATATATAATTTCAGTACCCAATATGTTGTTCCCATTTTGTGTCAATAGGGAACACACTATTAAACTATTAAAATTTTAAACAGGTTATCCAAGATGCCAATAAAGTGAAATACCCCAAGAAGTGACCCTGTGTTATAAAGTATGAGTTTGAGTATTGTATTAATTTAGCTTTAGTAGTGAATTTCCCCATGGTGGGAATATTAAAGGATTATCTTATCTCTTATCGTATACACACCCCAAAGTTTGTTAAGAGGCTTATAACATATAATATGTAACAGATTTTAGTGTATGGCACAAGCTTGGACAACATATTGCACACTGAAGTTACATATTTCTGGAAAAAATGCCATTTCCGCTTTTCACCATCAGCTGCGCTTCATTCCTAGAAAATAAATGAATGTAACAATTGGAGGGGTAAGTTACTCAATACACCCCTGAATAAGTTCATTGAGGTTTCCAATTTCCAAAATATAGTCATGTCAGGGGATTCCACTACTGGCATTTTAGTGACTCTTCAAAAGTGGCATGGCATCTAAAAACCAAATAGTGCTGCTTATCTTCTTCTCTTGCAAGGGGAGATGGTCACTTCAGTTGGCTGCATCTCTAGTTTTATACCACATAGAACATAGTTAATGCTGCATATACAAATCACACATTCTATGTTTTTAACTAGTATCTCAACTTTCATGTAATACCAAGACCATTTTTCCAGGTTGTCCCGTACAGGACAGACTGTCTTTGCTAAAAGATAAATAGGATAACTAAGTATATTACAAAAAAAGAGTGGAAAAAAGAGCGGAGAAAAACTGCTTTTTGAGAAACACAGCATGTTAATTTTAGCTGTAGAATCGCAAATGTTTTCCCTACAGATTTAATAGGGGAAGAAAGAAAAACACAGCAAAAACTCAATGAACTACAGAAAAAAATGCAGGTTTTTTTGCAGTTTCTTTTAGCTGTATTCTACTACGTGGAGCTTATTTGTGCAAATTTTTAGTGACTTATTGACTGGAATAAAGTAGGTGGGGAACTGGGCTTGGTTAGACAGTGTAGCTATGTATATACTAGATTTATGAAATGTGCGTTTTTAAAATAAATGTTTTGCCAATTATGCCAACACAAACTTCCAAAAAATCCTCCATATGATAAACTTCCCTATAGTGTAGAGAAAATATAGTACTACTGATTTCTTTTGTCATTGTTATTTTAAGGTATGGATAGGTTATCTATAGTATGCTGAAGGCTATGGCCAGACGTAGCGAAGAACAGGAGAAAAAAAAGCTACGGAAAAAACCGCAGCAGTAATGCATCATGTTTTTTTCCACCATGTTTTTCATTGCATTTTCACAATGTTTTCCTCTGTGCACTTTCTGCCCCAAATATACCTGTACGGAAAACGCCAGCATTTCTGTTATCTTCAAAAACGTGAGTGTTTTTGAAAACATAGCTTTTCCACTGAATATTTTTTTTCTGCAGTGTGTGGATGGGATTATACAGAATCCCATTCACTTTGTGGGTACTGCAAAATGCAGTGGTTTTTGCCACCGGGTTTCTGCAGCAGCAAAAAAAGCTGCATTTTTGCAACATTGGCCTTTAGCCTAAGGCTGGGGCCCCATGTGGCGTAAACGCCGCGATTTTACGGAAATGTTGTGGGAAAAATCAGGGCATTTTACAGTCAGAGTAAAGTGGATAGGATAATAGCGAATCCCATGCCCATTTTGCAGTAAAAACCGGCACAGTTTTGTAAATTGCAACATGTCAGTTATACCTACAGAAATGCCGGCATTTCCCCATAGGTATAATTAAAACAGAAAGTCCACAGAGAAAACTTCTGCGAACTTTCTGTCTAAAGCGCTGCAGAAAAAACTGTGATACATTGCCACCTCGTTTTTTCCCACAGCGCTTTTTTGCTGCAGGATGGCATGTGCGGCCTTAGCCTAAAAGAGACTTTTGGGTAGAAATCAAGTCTACAGTAGGTTATCATATGCTATTAATTTGAATAACCTTTGCCTCGAGTAAATAGTATGTGTATGTGTGAAAAATAATCTCCGAGCAATGTCAAAGTCCTCATTTACACAACAGTAAATACAACCATGTAACAGCCCTTGTGTTAAGGGCCATCACACACAGGAGAATCTAGACTCTCTGCTGCCTGAGGCAACATATAGAAAGGCACCCCCTCCTGGCAGGGCCTTGTTCTGTGCATGAGTCCTTATGGAGTAGGTTCAGTACTTGAACTGGGTGTAAAGTTAAATTGTGCCTTAGAATACTCTTGTATATTCAGGACTTTACATCTATAGTTATTGCTGTTATAAGCGATACTGTGACCTGATCAGACACTTGGAGATACATGCCCAATTTGGTGAGTTGTACTTTATGACAACCTACTGGGCCATGTATCAGAGCCAATTATATTGTCAAGATCTTTATTTGGCTATATGACTTTAGACAAATCCCAGCCAAGTAGCCAATTCCTCTAAACATTTGCAAGTGTTGGCAAAATTTTCAGTTTTTTTTTAATGTTTTCTATTGTTTTGTTTGTGTAAGCTATTATTGTCAGACAAAAGATTTGAGTCTAAGGGTCTGTTCACATTGAGGAAAAGGTGGCGGAAACCTTTTCCACCTTGTGAACTTTCCGGGTGGCTAGCCGCGATGGGATGCCGATGCAACATCAGCCTTCCGTCGCTGCATCCCGCTCCTGATTAGGCCCGAATGAATGAGCCTAAACAGGAGCGTTTCTGGAGTTATGGACGGCGTGGTCATGTCGCTTCTTTAGCTAGCAGGAAAAAAATAAAAAAGCGAGCGGCTCCCATTGAAGTCAAACTCCATGTGAACATACCCTAAGGGTCCGTTTGCACTGGTAGATTTTCTGCCCGTAACCAATACGTGCCAATAAAAAATATGGCAAGCCAATCAGTATGTGTTAGAAGGGTTAACCATCACTAGAGTGTCTGATGAGCGTTCTCTACACTATGTAATGCTCCCCGTAATTTAATTTTGGGAGGGGACTATTTCCATTGCTTATATATGACTTAGTGGGGAGATACAGGGGGCAAATTCACCACAGTGGACTTGTCAGTATCTAACCTGTTACGCTGTACAGTAGTAGGTCAAATAAGTTTCATCCACATACTGTAGAGAAAGCATGAAGAGTAAATTGTATTATGATACAGGTTTTGAATACGCAGGTATTGCTCCATGTTCAGACATTGATTTCAGTTGGGGCTTGCTTGATTTCTTATGAAGATGATTGTTTAGATTTTTATTAATTGGATATTTGTCTTTCTTCATGCAGGACATCGGTGCCTTTATTTTCACCCCAGCTTCTCAATTCAGCAATGAGGAGATGATTAATTGTCATGATTCAAGGGGAAAGGTGAATTTTATTACTTCGTGATATAATAATAAAAATGAGAATTCCTTTAATCTGACATCAAATGGATATTTTAGGTGATGGATTATTAGACATTCTGGATTATCAGACTTTCAAAGAAGAGTATTTTCATGTCAGTCGTAAAGATAAAGAAGAAAGAAAGCACTACTTGTATGAGCTATGTTGAGCACAAAATTTCCTTCCCCGGTTGCATTTGGCTATCCTAAGGCTAAGGCCCCACGTTGCAGAAATGCATATTTTTTTTGCAGATTTTGCTATATATATATTTTTTTTTAAGCCAAACCCAGACCCATGGCCATAAATGTTGACACACCTGAAATTTTTCCAGTAAATGAAGTATTGCTCCCAGAAAATTATTGCAATCGCACATGTTTTGTTATACACTTTTTTTTCCTTTGTGTGTATTGGAACAATACAAAAATACTCAGGAAAAAAAGGTAACTTGGACATAATTTCACAATAAAATCCAAAAATGGGGCAGACAAAATTGTTGCCACCTTTTCCAAATTGTGGGTAAATAACTTTGTTTCAAGCATGTGATGCTCATTCACAATCACTTGTGGCAAGTAACAGGTGTGGGCAATATAAAGATCAAACTTGAAACCAGATAAAAGGCTGAGAAATTGACTTAATCTTTGCATTGAGTGTTTGTGTGTGCCACACTAAGCATGGAGATCAGAAAGAGGAGAAAAGAAGTGTCTGAGGATTTGAAAATATCTCAATGTTACTAGTCCATCTCCAGAGATCTTTATGATCTTTTGTCCATGGTACGCAACATAAACAAGAAGTTTACATCCCATACAGCTAATCTCCGTGAACGTGGACAAAAGAGAAACATGTATGAAAGGTTACAATGAAGGATAGTCCGGATGGTGTATAAGTAGCCCCAATCAAGTTCCAAGGAAATTTAAGCTTTCCTGCAGTCTCAGGATGTGTTAGTATGGGTGTAAACTATTCATCAACATTGAAATGAAATGAAACTCTATGGCAGGAGACCCAGGAAGACCCCCATTGCTGACACAGACATAAAAAAGCTAGACTGCAGTTTGCCAAAATATACGCAAGTCAAAATCTTTCTGGGAAAATGTCTTCTGGACAGATCAGACCAAGATAGCGCTTTCTGGTAAAGCACATCATCGTACTACTGAGTCTGTACTGAAACTTACAAAGTAAAGATAACAGTATCAACAGTCAAATCTGGTTCAAGTATGTTTTGGGGTTGTTTTGCTGCCTCTGGCACTGGGTGGCCTGACTGTGTGCAAGGCATCATGAAATCTGAAGATTACCAAAGATTTTGAATCGTAATGTAGGGCCCAGTGTCAGAAAGCTGGGTTTGCATCCTAGGTCATGGGTCTTTCAGCAGGACATTGATCTCAAATAGACTTCAAATAGTACCCAGAAATGGAGGGAAACAATGTGCTGGAGAAATCTGATTTGGCCAGTAATGAGTCAATCTAAATCCCATTGAACACCTTTCAGAGATCTTAAAATTTCTTTTGGGAGGAGGTACCCTTCAAATATGACAGACCTGGAGCAGTTTACAAAAGAAGAGTCTTCCAAAATTTCAGTTATGAGATGTAAGAAGCTTGTAACTGGTTATAAGAAGCACTTGATTTCAGTTATTTTTTTCCAGAGGGTGTCCAACTAAATATTAAGTTGATAGTGTCAGTAATTTTGTATGGCCCATTTTTGGAGTTATGCGTGAAATTATATGATTTTTCTCTTTATTTTCCTCAAGTTGTTGGGTTGTTCCAATACACACAAAGGAAATAAACGTGTATAACAAAATGTGTAACTGCAATAATTTTCTGGGAGAAATACTTCATTTTCTGGAAAAATTTCAGGAGTGCCAACATTTATGGCCGCTGATGTCTGCCCACTGTCAGAAGGCGTTCCGGACAGTCTAGCTGTGAGGAACACCTTCCCTGACAGTACTCATCCATAGACAGTTAAGCGTCATCACTGGGCGGTAAGGAACACCCCCTCTGACAGTACAGAGCTATGGACAAGTACTGTCGGGGGGAGGGCGTTCCTCACAGTCCAGATAGACTGTGAGGAACACTGTTCTGACAGTGGGCAGACATCGGTAACGGCATGGATATCTCTTGCACATAATGGGAAAGCTGAATTCAGCACACTGTCGACTTTCTAGCAATATATAAAACTGCATGTGTCTGAGGACATGAAAGGTGCTCTTTAAACCCCAAACCCCTTGCTTACAATAAGACCACTACCTTCCATTAAGTTTGCAATGCTCCCTTTGTAGTTTTTCAGTATTTCAATGTCTGATTTTCATGTTCTATCTTTATCCATCTTCATGGCAGGGTGGGCTCAATAGTTAGTGGGTCCATTTTAATTTGCGCGAAAACGGATTTGCATTTGTGTGATGTCCATTAAAAATGCATTAGTAGGTTGAGTTAAAAAAAAAAAAAAGACGAGGAAATGGATGAAAAATATGTGACATAATGACAAAAAGCGACTATTAAAAATTGGCTATTTTAGCTGTTCTTCCAACAGCCATTTTTTTTTTACATTTGTGTAGCCTTACTAAGGCTACGTTTTTTTTTTTTAGACAAACACAAAGTTGGACATGCAGGACTTTGTGTTCAGTTAAAAAAGAAGGTTTCGCCATGGACAGGCGGAAGTCGAAAACAGCCAGTCACTTGGCAAACCCATTCAAATGAATGGGTTTGAAAACTGACCGCCATGTTTCCGTCCCCTGTCCAGTTTCTTGGGGCAGAAGACGGAAACCCGCCGGATTGTCTAAACCGGACACCAGGCGCAGATGTAAACTAGCCTTAGTAATCCATCCACCCAGTCCACAACATGGCACATTATACATAGCATTGTTTTTGTACTTTTATGATAGATGTGAATAGTAATGTCATCTTTAATTCTCCTTTTTCAGGTTATTGTGTTTCTATTGCTGGTGATTCCCTCGGGACTCAGCATCAGCTGTAACTTTAAGAACGACCCCATATCAGACACTTATATGAAGAGAATAAAGAAACTGGTGAATACTTTGGAGAACTTCTGCTTATCGTTGAATGTGTTCTGCTGTGTTGTGTAAATCTTTTGATCTGAGCAAGGTCTAGATTATGACCTATTATGGTCACTTAGACCATTGGCTGGAGCTGTCTATGCTAAGTTATAGGCCGGATTCACACAGGGTTTTTTGGTCCGGAACCTGAGACGGAGGCCGCCTCAGGTTCCAGTCCAAAATACGGGTAGCTACGACTGGATGCTGGTGCAGTGCACTCCTCTCCGGATTAAGCCCAAACGAATGGGCCTATTCGGGAGGTCACTCCGTCTGAAGAGTGAGCATGTCTGTTCTTTTTTCCAGGAGCCGGAACAAACCGCTCCCGGAAAAAAGAACTGACCGGCTCCCATTGATTTCAATGAGAGCCGTCTTTTTGGTCCGGATTTTGAGGCGGATATGGCCGCAAAATCCTGACCAAAATGCCCCGTGTGAACTCAGCCATATACTGCTTTTATTGCTTTTATTCTGAGTATATTTAAAGGCCCGTATTGGAGCCGTTCACATTTGCATCAGTGTTTACATTGTAAATGTCATCAAATTTGATAGGCAGAATGCTGTTTTCCACTACTAACCTAAATTTTAATGTATAGTGCTTCAGCAATGTATTTTTATATGCTGCACAAAATAGAAAATATTAATGCAACAATATGCTTGTATATACAGTAGTATATATTATTTTGTATTTGCTTTCCTAAGGAAGAAAACCTGCCACTCAACTATCCCGTAATAATGCCAAAAATAATTTCCAAAGAGAATGAGGTATTGTACCTTTAAATCATTTCCTTTTTACATATTCGAACATTTTTATTACATTTCAGCAAAGCCTAATCTGTTCACCTATATAGCTATGACAGACGCATAGACACTGTGAACTAGACTCGATTCATGTAAACAGTTGAGCTTGATATCGACATTGACTCGTCTGATTTCAGGGGTAGATGGGATCGGAGCATTGCTTTCAACCAGAAACTGTGCCATGCCTGTCCACAGGGTTTTTGTGACATTGCAGTTCAGTGCTATTCGCTTTAGTGGAGATGATCTCCAATACCAGACACAGCCCATGGATTTGTGTGTTTTCTAGTGTCAGATATGTATATTAAAAATATATGTATGATTATACAACAATAATAGGCTAAATTCTTACCAACTTTGAATGAAAAAAGGGTTAAGGAATGAGGTGTTAATTAAACAAAGTCACGCCTGGCCCGATGTGTGCAGATAGCTAGCTATACTGTAGAGTTCTTCACAATAGTTTACCTATTGTGATAAGGTGACTGGCAGGGTGCTGGAGTCACGCTATATCTCCCCTAGGTTCCTCACCTATGCCTGGTGAATATGAGGTCCTGGAGTCACTCTACGCGTACATCTCCCCCAGGTTCCTCACCTATACTTGGTGAATGTGTGGTGCTGGAGTCACACTATATCTCCCTCAGGTTCCTCCCCCTGGTGAATATGAGATGCTGGAGTCACGCTATATCTCCCACAGATTCCTCACCTATGCCTGGTGAATATGAGGTGCTGGAGTCACCAACCCCAGGCCTCGCCCTGAACGACCGGGAGGTGAAGTTCCTGCTATACGCCGATGACCTCCTACTCCTGGCCCCCACCGAGAAAGACCTCCAAGAAAGCCTGTCAGTGCTGGAAAAATTCAGCACCACATGGGCCCTACTCATCAACCAGAAGAAGACCAAAGTCATGGTATTTCAGAAGAAGGGCCACAATAAAGCCTCCACCCCACAATTCACACTGAACGGCTCCACACTGGAGAAAACCAACAGCTACACCTACCTGGGGCTGGAGCTCAGCCAATCAGGAAGCTTCAAAGCAGCAATAGAAACCCTTAAAGCAAAAGCCTGCAGAACCTTCTACGCCATCAGAAGACAACTGCACCACCTCAAACCACCAGTGAGGGTCTGGCTGAAGATATTTGACGCAGTCATCTCCCCAATCCTTCTCTATGGCAGCGAGGTTTGGGGCCCAGCCACCTACACAAACCAGTCAAAATGGGATTCCAGCCCAACAGAGAACTTCCACCTGGAGTTCTGCAAATACCTGCTCCAGGTCCATCGCAACACCTCCAACATGGCCTGCAGGGCAGAGCTAGGCAGACTCCCCCTATGGCTCACCATACAGAAGAGGGCGCTAGCTTTCCAGGCACACATCCAGCGGAGCAAGCCTGACTCCTACCACCACCAAGCATGGCTAAGCCACCTGAGCAAACCAGACACCCACTAACCAAACAGCAGCCAATCACCAAACCAAAAACACCAACAGATGATAACCAAGGCCGAAATAAAGGCGACCGCAGAGGCAAACAGAGAGTGGTACATTGAAGAATGGAGAAACGAAATAAGTAACTCCAAGAAACTCACCGTCTACCAATCCCTACAAAGAGAATACACCATGGCCACCTACCTGGAGAGAATACGCCACCCCAAGCACAGACAGACCCTGAGCCGGTACAGACTGAGCGCCCACAACCTAGAGATAGAGATGGGGCGACACAGGCAGACGTACAAGCCACGGGAGAACAGACTGTGCCAGCACTGCGACCAAGGAGCCCTAGAAGACGAGACCCACTTCCTCCTACACTGCACCAAATACTCAGCTGTGAGGGCCGTCTACTACCAAAGACTCTCTGCCCACATCCCAGACTTCATATCTGCAGAAGAGAAGAGGAAACTCTACATCCTACTGGGAGAAGAAGAGGCCACTGTGGAGATCGCTGCCCAATACGTGTCCAGCTGTCACCAAACAAGAGGAAGATGAAACTCCACGGACTGTTATATTTATCCCAATACACCCGCCCCACCCCACCCCCACCTCCCCATATAGCGGTCACCAACTAAGAGGAAGATGAGACTCCATGGACTGTTATAACCCAATCCACGCACCCAACCCCCCAAACCCACCTCTCACCCACCCGAATCCAACTCCCCCTCCCACCCACCCACTTTACTAGCTTTGGCAATGCCAAATATCTATTCGGACATGCCAATAAAGCTTTTTTGATTTGATTTGAGTCACTCTACGCGTACATCTCCCCCAGGTTCCTCACCTTACTTGGTGAATATGAGGTGCTGGAGTCACACTATATCTCCCTCAGGTTCCTCCCGCTGGTGAATATGAGATGCTGGAGTCACGCTATATCTCCCACAGATTCCTCACCTATGCCTGGTGAATATGAGGTCCTGGAGTCACTCTACGCGTACATCTCCCCCAGGTTCCTCACCTATACTTGGTGAATATGAGGTGCTGGAGTCACGCTATATCTCCCACAGGTTCCTCACTTATGCCTGGTGAATATAAGGTGCTGGAGTCACGCTATATCTCCCACAGATTCCTCACCTATGCCTGGTGAATATGAGGTACTGGAGTCACACTATATCTCCCTCAGGTTCCTCCCCCTGATGAATATGAGGTGCTGGAGTCACGCTATATCTCCCACAGATTCCTCACCTATGCCTGGTGAATATGAGGTGCTTAGAGTCACACTATATCTTCCCCAGGTTCCTCACCCTGGTGAATATAAGGTGCTGGAGTCACGCTATATCTCCCACAAATTCCTCACCTATGCCTGGTGAATATGAGGTACTGGAGTCACACTATATCTCCCTCAGGTTCCTCCCCCTGATGAATATGAGGTGCTGGAGTCACGCTATATCTCCCACAGATTCCTCACCTATGCCTGGTGAATATGAGGTGCTTAAAGTCACACTATATCTTCCCCAGGTTCCTCACCCTGGTGAATATAAGGTGCTGGAGTCACGCTATATCTCCCACAAATTCCTCACCTATGCCTGGTGAATATGAGGTACTGGAGTCACACTATATCTCCCTCAGGTTCCTCCCCCTGATGAATATGAGGTGCTGGAGTCACGCTATATCTCCCACAGATTCCTCACCTATGCCTGGTGAATATGAGGTGCTTAGAGTCACACTATATCTTCCCCAGGTTCCTCACCCTGGTGAATATAAGGTGCTGGAGTCACGCTATATCTTCCCCAGGTTCCTCACCTATGCCTGGTGAATATGAGGTCCTGGAGTCACTCTACATCTCCCCCAGATTCTTCACCTATACTTGGTGACTATGAGGTGCTGGAGTCACGCTATATCTCCCCCAGGTTCTTCACCCTGGTGAATATGAGGTGCTGGAGTTACACTATATCTCCCACAGGTTCCTCACCTATGCCTGGTGAATATGAGGTGCTGGAGTCACACTATATATTCCCCAGGTTCCTCACCCTGGTGAATATAAGGTGCTGAAGTCACGCTATATCTCCCACAGATTCTTCACCTATGCCTAGTGAATATAAGGTGCTGGAGTCACGCTATATCTTCCCCAGGTTCCACACTTATGCCTGGTGAATATGTCTATGGCTAGACTCATCACTGGCCCATAAGAGGCAGCAGGTTGCTTAGTTCAGGGCAGATCCTAGGAGAGTGTGGAGGTGCCTGGATCAGTCCTGGAGAGCTACAGTACTAGAGTATGGTGGGACTTGAATGTGAACACTGTAGCGGAAAAAAGAAGCGACATGAGCTGTCTTGCCACGGATTCCACAGCTGAGTCAGCCGCAGTATCCGTGGCTCGAGACACGCTGCTGTTTAGACTCATTCATTCAGGCCTAATCAGGAGCAAAATGCTGCCACAAAACGGCCCAACGTGACCTGCATATTTGCACTTGAGAAAGGGCCCAGTTTGACCCGAAATGCGTCGTGCTGTTTTACCCACTTCAATAAAGATTCCATATTGGACATTCTGGTTCTTGTGTTGCTCCATCAGCAGTGAGCTTAGGTCTCCCTCCTATCATGGGCCTCTGGTTATTGTTTTCCACGAGGTACCACTGGGACAATGACTACTGTACATGGGATCAGTGAAGGTGAGTCTACCCACTTTTATTTTTTTAAGACATTTGCAGCCCTACATTCCACATCAATGCAGTGTTTAGTTTTTACAATGCGGGGCTGAGTTTGCAGCGGAGCGCAGTCGGTTGACACTCAATGACATCTGAGTGTCATCAGATTACATTTTGTGATGCATTGACGTCTATGGGGACTTCTGATCCATTCTGTTCCCATTACAAAGATTATAGAGCAGGTCCTATCCTGCTTCGTGTCATTGGAATGGAACAGATCGGAAGCCCCCATAGATGTGATTGCATCAGAAAATGCACTTGGATGACTCTCGGATATCACTCTGAGTGCCATCCAAGGGCATTCCTCTGCAAACTTGGCCCTACATCAGATACACAATCTTAGTCTACTTTTATCGCTTCATTTTTCTATTTCTGAGCAATCTATATATGTTCTTTCTAGCAAATTCTTCATTCATTATTGTTATCCATGCAAAACAGCTGTTGCAAAAATTTCTGCCTCTGAAACTTAGTTCCATACTCTAGGTGTGAATGGGATTTCTGCAAATGTCATTTAGATGAATAGAGTACATCTTCCTGGGAACCTACATGATTGAAACCAAGCACAATATGCAACAATTTATGGTTCTGATCTTGCAGATCTTCTTATTCTTGTAGTTATAAAAATGAAATGATAATGTTTTTTTTTTTTTTTCAGGACCAAAACTGCTTTCACATGTCGAGGCTGTTTCAAATCAAGTACGCGCTGGAAAATATAAAAAGACATGAAGGATCTGAGTTGGATAAAAATATAGATGACGTAGTACGTGAAATTCACTTTGTTGACAAATGTTTATTTAAGGTATTTATCTCTATATAGAGGGGTCTCTATGGGTAATCTGACATATTATCTTGCATGCCATTTATTTTATGATAGTTAGGCTTCATGCACATGTATGAAGAAATTGTACTGACTGTGACCGGGGTTCTTTAGATCCGTACACGATCAACAGAGCGCATGATGCAGAGACAGCACCAGCAGGGACTATTGAAATTATATATGAACAGGAAACAGTTCACAGAATATGGTACAAGCAAGTAGGTCAAGATACACGCAAAGGTTGCAAAAGTAATCTAGTCATCAGAATAACTCAATTTACTAGTTGCATGGAGCAGTAAAGTTTCCCTCAACTGCAACTCCCTTCTCCAACATTTTATTCCATAATTGCAATCTTCTTTAATCCCTCAGAGGTGCTCGTCTCAGCATCAGCTCCAATTAGGGATCTCTATCTAGATCCCTTAGGGGTGTAGACTTAAGCAGCTCCCCTCTTCAGTCAGTATCCACAGGCAAGTGTCTAATGCAAACCAGCATTTAGAGGTCCTGGCTACAACCTCAACAACTCTGCAACCTCCTTCCAGATCTCATTAGGGATCCTCACGCTTGTGAATCTTTCTACATCAAGAACCTCCCACGTCTCTTAGAGCAAGTTATCTTATTTGGGATGCTGGCCTTAGCTTTACATTCCATTACTGTCTACATACAAAACTATATTTTATACATCTCTAGGTCAAGTCCTTATAGTTAAAGGGCCAGCTCTTTCCTGAGGACCCCACTGGACCCACTACAAGTGATGGTGACAGAAGGACACTGTCCGTAGTGAACTCAATGCTGGAGAATAATTCCCATCCCATGTATGAGACCTTGATGGCACTGGGCAGTACTGTCAGTGACCGACTGCTTCACCCCAAGTGTGAGAAGGATCGTTATCGAAGGTCCTTCCTCCCAACTGCGGTCAGGCTACATAATCTACATCAAACTAAGTATCTCCTGAGCATGAGAGCTCTATTCTCCAATCAGGAAATATCACCAGCATCTTGAGTTACAGCTGTGAATCCTAGAAACTGTTAGGGTGAGTTCACATGGTTTTTTTTCCCTGAACAAAAAGACGGCTCCCATTGAAATCAATGGGAGCCGGTCAGGTGTTTTTTCCCCAAGCCGGCTTGTTCCAGCTCCTGGAAAAAGAAGCGAGATGCTCATTCTTCAGGCCGTTTCGCCTCGCGATTCGCCTCGCCTAGTCTGGAGCGGAGCGCACGACTGGATGCCGGTGCAGTGCATCGGCATTCAGTTGCTGCTACCCGTTTTTGGACCGGAACCTGAGGCGGCCTCCACCTCAGGTTCCGGTCAAAAAACTCTGTGTGAACTTACCCTTAAGTGCCCCAGGTTGTCATCTGGAGGCACTATCATCACTCAGCTAGGGTATAGACGGGGAAGCTAAGCTAATTCAAAATGTTTTAAAATGAAAATTTTATGCAGACATGATTCGTGCGGGCAGTGCGCGGCAAGCACAAGGACCCCATTATAGTCTATGGGGTCCATGCGCTTTGACAGCACAGCACTTGCAATTGCGTTTGTATTCCATCCGGGGTGTCTCCATGCGAACTCTCCACAGACGGAATACAAAAGCAAATGTGAACCAACCCTTATGATTTTCAATTGGCAACCAATCTATACCAACAAGCCTAGTGTAGCCACCTTTGCTAGGGTCAATTTACGCTAGTTTTTATAACCTGTCAATTCAACCAATTTATTTACACAGGGTTCAAATGTTACTTTGGGATCTGTAAATGACAGTGAACTTCATCAGCTTACTTTAGTCATGAATCGGCTGCCCATGTGGTTAGCCTGGTTGCCATATCTGTAACTGTTTTGAAATCGGTTTGTGGTATTTCTTCATTTTTCAGATTCCACCAACATGCATCAATGAAAGTGTTAGCATTTCCACTATTTTAGAAATACTAAGCGCATCTCTTGCTGCCTTGAAGCCTAATATTGAAAGCAACTTTACACATTGCTTATCTGTGGTATGTGTAAGAGGTAAGTGATCAGCAAGCCAATAACATTTATTCCGCAAATTCTCTTTTTTTTCAGGTGAATTTTAAACGTCCAAGTTTAAAAGGCTGTGCTTGGCTAGGAGCATTTTTGATGCTGATGACCTAACTTTAGAATAAGTCATCAATGGGGATCTGGCACTGAGGATCCATCTCCGGTCAGCTGTTTCAGGCAGCCTCTGGTGCCAGAACCTACAGAATCAGAAGACTCGGTCTGCTATATAGCAGTCATGATGGAGTACTACAGCACAACTCCTATTCACGGGATAAGAGCTGAGCTGCGGTACTCCTGCTGTTGAGTGGACTGAACCGAAAGAGTAATGAAATACAGGTGTCCATTTGCAGAATCTCCGCCTTGAATACTTATTTTTTGGACGGATACAAAGTCCTGCATGTCTTACATTGGTCTCCATCCAAAAGAGTGAATAAACAGCAGAGAGGCTGCAAATGTACACCTGTGGATTGTTTTAAAAACCCATTGAAGTGAATGGGTTTTTAAATGGACTGTTTGCAAACCATTCCCAATCTACATAGTTACATAGTAGATGAGGTTGGATAAAGACATTAGTCCATCAAGTACAACCTATAACCCTACAATCCCTACAGTGTTGATCCAGGGGAAGGTAAAAAACTCCATGAGGCTCATGCCAATTTCCCTATTTCAGGGGTAAAAATTCCTTCCCGACTCCAAATCTAGCAGTCAGTATAAAACCCTGGATCAACGTGTCCTTAAAATCTAGAGATCATAACCCGTTATATTTTTCTCTTCAAGAAAGGCATCCAGGCCCACTTTGAACTTGTTTAATGAATCCACCATCACCACTTCCTGGGGCAGAGAGTTCCAGAGCCTCGTTGTTCTTACTGTGAAGAATCCCCTTCTATGTTTCTGGTGAAACCTTCTCTCCTCCATACGTAGTGGATGTCCTCTTGTCACTGTCACTGGCCTAGGAGTAAAAATATCCTTAGAAAGTTCTTTGTATTGTCCCTTCATGTATTTGTACATTGTTATTAGATCTCCCCGTAGACGTCTTTTCTCTAAACTGAATAACCCCAAGTTTGTTAATCTATCGTTGTACTCCAGTCCACCCATTCCCCTAATCATTTTGGTTGCCCGTCTTTGCACTTTTTCAAGTTCACTTATGTCTTTCTTGTATATCGGGGCCCAAAATTGCGCACAATATTCTAAGTGTGGCCGTACCAGTGATTTGTATAGAGGCATAACTATGTCCTTGTCATGAGAATCTAGACCTCTTTTGATGCATCCCATAATTTTATTTGCCTTGGCAGCAGCTGCCTGACACTGGTCACTAAAGGTAAGTTTGCTGTCCACCAAAATCCATAAGTCTTTTTCATTGGCAGTCTTACCCAGTAATTTACTATTTAGTACATAGTCATACATTTTATTACGTCGCCCAAAGTGCATTACCTTACATTTGTCAACATTAAACTTCATTTGCCAAGTCTCCGCCCATGCTTCCAGTTTCCTTAGATCCCCTTGTAATATTCTACTATCCTCCTCATTATTAATTACCCTAAAGAGTTTAGTATCATCTGCAAATATAGACACCCTACTTTGACCTATCAGTGAGCCAGTTGCTAACCCAAATGCATATGTTTTCCCCCAGTCCCAACATTCTCATTTTGCATACCAACCGTTTATGTGGAACAGTATCAAAAGCCTTTGAAAAGTCCAGATACACCACGTCTACTGCATTACCCATGTCCAGTCTTGAACTGACCTCCTCATAGAAGCTGATCAGATTAGTCTGACAGGACCGATTCCTCATAAACCCATGCTGATTTGGTGTTATAAGATTATTTACATTGAGATACTCCAGGATAGCATCTCTTAGAAAGCCCTCAAATATCTTTCCCACCACAGAAGTTAAACTTACTGGCCTATAGTTTCCAGGTTCCCTTTTACACCCCTTTTTGAAAATTGGCACCACATTTGCTATGCGCCAATCCTGTGGAACAGACCCAGTCATTACTGAATCCTTAAATATTAGATACAAGGGTCTATCTATGACCATGCTTAATTCCCTCAGAACTCGGGGGTGTATTCCATCTGGACCGGGCGATTTCTCTATTTTAGTGTTTTGCAGGCGGCGCTGCACTTCTTCCTGGGTTAAGCAGGTGACATTTAATTGAGAGTTTACATTACCCCTAATCATGTTGTTGGCCAATGGATTTTCTTGTGTAAACACTGTAGAGAAGAAGGCATTTAATACTTGTGCTTTTTCCTCATCCTCCACCATTACACCCAGATTATTTTTGAGAGTGCCCACATTGTCAGTTTTTATTCTCTTATTATTTATGTAATTGAAGAATAATTTTGGATTACTTTTACTTTCCTTGGCAATTTTTCTCTCAGCCTCAATCTTCGCCTCCTTTATTTGTCTTTTGCACAATTTATTTTTCTCCTTATAGTTTTTTAATGCTGTGTCACTACTTTCTTGTTTTAGTACTTTAAATGCTTCCTTTTTATCCCTCATTGCATTCTGTACTGTTTTAGTTAGCCATATTGGTTTTCTATGATTTCTGGCCCGCTTATTCCCATATGGTATGTGTTTTCTAGTGCTCCTATTTAGTATATTTATGAAGATATCCCATTTAGTTTGTGTTCCCGTCACGTTGAGAACATCGTCCCAGTTTATGCTGCTAAGCTCCTCTCTCAGCTGGATAAAATTTGCTTTCCTGAAGTTTAGTGTTTTTGTACCCCCTCTAATGAACGTCTTCTTAATGTGTACAAGAAAACTTATTATGTTATGGTCACTATTACCCAGATGTCCCCCAACCTCCACTTTTGGCAGTGTGTCAGGTTCATTTGTTAAAATTAGGTCTAAAAGTGCCTCGCCTCTTGTTGGGTCCTGCACTAGTTGCGATAGGTAATTGTCTTTTATTACTGACAACAACCTGTTCCCTTTGTTGGATCTGCAGGTTTCTGCCTCCCAATTGATATCAGGGTAGTTGAAATCCCCCATAATAATGACTTTATTATGCTTTGCGGCCTCATCTACTGTATTTGTTTTGTTAGTATATTTTCAGCTTCTTCCATTATATTTGGAGATTTATAACAAACCCCTATCAGTATTTTATTATTTTTTGTTCCTCCCATAATCTCCACCCATAAGGATTCCACATAATCATTTTCCTCCCAGATGTCCTCACGCAGGACTGGCTTAAGGCCGGTTTTTACGTATAAGCAAACCCCTCCCCCTTTCTTATTTGTACGCTCCTTTCTAAACATGCTGGACCCTTGTATATTTACAGCCCAGTCATAGCTAGAGTCCAGCCATGTCTCACTTACCCCCACCATGTCGTAATTTTCTTCCAACATCATCACTTCTAGTTCCTCCATCTTGTTAGTGAGGCTTTGGGCATTCGTATACATACATTTCATAGATTTATCTTCCCTACTCTTCCACTGCCTACTGACTGCTCTAACCCGACCCCCTGCTCCACCCCCAGTTACAGTATTTAGCCCTCTTTCCATTTCTACACTATCTTGCCCTCTACATCTGTTACCCTCCCCCCCAGTACCTAGTTTAAACACTCCTCCAACCGTCTAGCCATCTTCTCCCCCAGCACAGCTGCACCCTCCCCATTGAGATGCAGCCCATCCCTGGCATAGAACCTGTAGCCCACAGCAAAGTCGGCCCAGTTCTCCAGGAACCCAAACCACTCCTTCCTACACCAACTCTTGAGCCACTTGTTTACCTCCCTAATCTCCTGCTGCCTTTCCTGTGTGGCTCGTGGAACAGGCAGTATTTCTGAGAATACTACCCTGGAGGTCCTTGCCTTCAACTTGCTCCCTAAATCCCTAAAATCATTTTTAAGGACCTTCCACCTACCGCTAACTTTGTCATTTGTGCCAACGTGCACCATGACCGCTGGATCCACACCAGCCCCACCCAGTAATCTGTCAACCCGATCCGCGATATGTCGAACTGGAGCGCCAGGAAGGCAACACACCATACGACAATCCCGGTCTTTGTGACAGATTGCCCTATCTGTTCCCCTAATAATTGAATCTCCCACTACCAGCACTTGTCTAGTCTTCTCTGTGCTCCTATCCCCCTTCTTACTGGAGCAGACATTCCCCTGGCTTTCAGAGGAAGTATCGTGCTGCAGGAAACTTGTTGGGGTGTGCCAGTTCAGGACTAACCTTCCTGGCACTCTTCCCTCCACCCCGCTGGTTTCTAACTGTCACCCAGCTATCTGCCTCAAGTTCCTGCACCTCCATGCTACCATCCCCATTTGCACTTGCCCCAATGAGATGCTGCTCTGTGAGCATCAAACTCCTTTCCAAGTTACGAATGGATCGCAGTGTTTCAATTCGCCCATTTAGATCCATGATCTGTGCTTCCAAATGTGCAATGTGATTGCATCTTTCACAACAGTATGCCCCCTCAAGTGGCTGCTCAAGCAGAGCATACATGTTGCAAGATGCACACTGGACAGCATTGGTAAATATGGAGCTCATCTTACCTGATGGGGATTACTACAGCAAAACACACAAATTCAAATAAAAAATAAAAGGGTTTTCCCTGTAACGTCTCTGAATCTAAAGTCACTTAATATTAAGTCACACTTAGACCAAACCACACTTAGGAACAAACCACACTCGCAAGCTCCCACACTCGCTTAATACTTAGCTTTTTTATAGCTGCTCCAAGTAGGACAGAAAGCTGCAACTGTTCCCACTGATTCTCTGGTTGCAAAAATTTTCTGATCTTCCACTGATTCATGATGGATGGACACCAGGCACAAGTGTGAACATCCCCTGAGTTGTGTATCCATACAAAAGATGATTATCTCTGTATTGTTCCATCAAGGAGTTCCCCAGCTCCCCAGACACTGTAAACCACTGGTATTGTAATGTACATGATATGAATACAATTCCAACCAAGCCTTTCAAATACAGGGATGCCTGTAAAAACATGGTTTAAGAGATATGCAAATTAGCTTTACAGAGCACTGGGGGCATTGCTTTCAGTCCCCGAGCACACCTGCATCATCCATAAATACATCCATCTAGGCCTCTTGTTTGCCCCCACTGAACAGAAGAGCAGCATAATCAGACCTACTATCATTGAGTGCTGCGCTCAAATCCTGCGCATACGCAATACGCTCTTGTAGTACAGCACTACAGGAGTGTACTGCACATGTGCAGGATTTCAATGATATCAGTGAAATTCCCTGTATGTGTAGTATGCCCCTGTACATGACACTATTTCCCAGTCCTTCTGCACTTACCCCACATCTTCCATCCCCATAAAGAGATGATCTTGGTTCCTATGTGGATAACACTGCAGAAGATTAAGGTTATTATTGATTACGTGGCTATGCGCAGGGACTGACGGTAATCCCCCCTGTGCTCCGTGAAGCTAATCTGCATATCTCTTAAAACAGGTTTTTACAGACGTCCTTGTGGCTCATCAGCATTTGAAGGGCATTGTATTCATATCATGTACATTACCATACCAGTGGTTTACAGTGGCTAGAGGAGCTGATAGACTCCCTTTAATGGTTTGGAATGTATTTTGGACCTGACAGACTCCCATTACTTTACAGTAAAACTAAGTGTGGCAAAATTGCTGCAAAATTTTGGCGTAACGTTCCAGCACAAAGTTAACCAAGTAATAGGTGGTCAGATCTGAGACTAGACACTGTAAAGATGCACCAGATGTATCATCCGTCAAATTTAACACAGTTTTAGACTGCTTAGTCTAACAATATGTTCACATGGCACAAATGGAAAAGGAA